>NC_044382.1:50683580-50983580 GCF_006542625.1 Nomascus leucogenys
CCCTGCTGCTTCTCAAAACCTATCGATGAGGAAATAAACACTCATATTTTAAAAATCGTACATAGACAGAAAGAGATGGATAAGGGGGGGGGTCTGCACAGCAGATTGATAGACCACGAGAAAAAGGAGTTGGTCTCACCGTTACCTGATGCACTTAATCTCATTCGTTCACTCATTCATTCATCGTATGTAGAATTCAGGGGCTACTAGGTGTTAGAATGAGACATCGGAGAACAGTTGAGTTGGTGAAATGAAACCCGATCACACACATAGTGAAATAATCGGGGAAGGGTAATGCAGGTCCAGTGTGTGGTGCTGGCGTGAGCAGCACGGTGGGGTCCGCGAAGGAAGATCTGGCAGGAGGAAGGGAGAGGGCCGAGCTCCCTGGCCACCCCACTCCCACTGCAGATTGGGGGCCCTTCCTTTGTCCTGCTTATCTGACCCACACCCCCATCCTTATGTTACCATTTCCCACACTGAGTTGAAGTTTCCTATTCACTCCTCTGTTATTAATATCTGTATCTCCAGGGATAGGCATGGATTCAGTGTTTGTTGAGTGACCTTCTGAATGAAAAAGCCTCCGAGGGAAAAAAAAAAAAAAAAAGAAAAAGCACAGGTGTGCAGAGCGGAAATGAGCAGACAGGCTCACCTGAGCAGGGCGTACTGTAGCAGGTGCGTCTCAAACTCGAACATGCATAAGAAGCTCATGAGGAGCTTGCAAAGAACTGCAAATCCTGATTCAGGCGATGCGGGGGTGACGGCCTGACAGTCTTCATTTCCAGTGAGCTTGCTGAGGATGCCAATATTCCTGGTCGCTGGACCCCACTTTGAGTAGCGATACCCTAGATGATCCCGACCCATCTCCACCCACAAGAGAGGCTCATTCCACACTAGCAATCCCTCCCTCCCTCTGCCTCATCTTCCGGAAGCCACTCACGCAGCCTCAGCCAGCCACTGCTCCTGTTTTTCCTCCTCCTTCCCAGGACCAGGTTTGAAGACAATTGGCTTCATCCCTGCTGTTCCCACAAAGTGTCTCCACTGGTCCTAAGGGAGGTTTGGTGAGGGGGCTCCTGTGGTCAGGGACATCTCCCAGGACTCAGAATCACAGCTCACTTTAGCTCCAAGAAGTCTTGCAATGAGAAAGCTTTGTTTAGGAGCTGGGGCTGGTGGGAGGAGGAGGGGAAGAGATGGCTGAGGTGGGGAAGAGACTCAGTGGTCCTATTAATCCTCATCAACACCCTCCAGCCATGCTACTCAAATCTCCGTGACACCCTAGGTTTGCTATGCAATGGTGGCTTCCCTGTCATCCAGATGCCACCCTCAGATCTTCCCCATAAGGAAATTCCAGAGCCACCACTGGAAACAGGCAAGGTTTGTCTTTATTTTGGGGGAGGTGGAGGAGGGAGGCACCTTTTCCCCAGTCAGTGACGCTCTGTTCATTGTAACTCTTCAGGACCCTGGTCCCCAATCTCCTTTGCCTCTCTTCCTTACAGGATCTGTATTAGTCTGTTCTCATGCTGCTGATAAAGCCATACCCAAGACTGGATAATTATAAAGGAAATAAGTTTAATTGACTCACAGTTCCATATGGCTGGGGAGGCCTCACAATCATGGCGGAACATGAAGGAAGAGCAAAGGTGTATCTTACACGGCAGCAGGCAAAAGAGAGAATGACAACCAAGCGAAAGGGGAAACCCTTTATATAACCATTAGATCTCGTGAGGCTTATTCACCAGAACTGCACGGGAACGAACAGCACAAGAAAGACCCACCCCCATGATTTAATTACCTCCCACCAGGTTCCTCCCCATGACAGGTGGGAATTGTGGGAGCTACAATTCAGGATGAGATTCGGGTGGGGACACAGCCAAACCATATCAGATCTGATGTCTTTATTTGCGCTGAATTGTAAATGATTGATAAGACAGAATTATGTCACCTCTGAAGGCTTGTTATTCGTGGTTTGCTCCCCTCTCCCAACCCCAGATCTATTTTTCTGCTCTTCTCTGACCCTGGGAGGCTGACCTTTGGGGACCTCCTCACCCTCTGGCTTCCTGTTGGGTTCTGCCAATAGGGAGCTCTGCCAGGAGATCTGAGGCCAAGAGGAGACCACCACTGAGATATTTCCCACCTGCTTCAGCCTGGATCAGGGGGCAGTGGATACATCTCCACAGCCTCCATCCCCCTCAAGGCGGCTTCTCCATAGCGTGGGTCTCCCGGGCGCCCTTGAACTCTTCTGCCCCTGGGTGCTAACAGCTTCCTGCTCTTGCAAGGCCAGCAATGCCTCACTGTCTCTGCAGATTCCTTTAGTCCCATCCATCTCGCTGTAAATAGCTCTTTTACTAATTTTTATTATTTTTTCTTCCCCCTACCCATTTAAACCCGGTTGAGTTTTTGAGTGTGCCTTCTGTTTCCCACTGGAATCTGACCGATATAGGATGTTGCATTTTTATCAGGTACAGGGTCCAGATTTGGCTCAAGCCAAAGAAATGAAGCTCTAATCATAGAATTTGGGGCTAAAGAGAGTCCAGAAAGAGAAGGTATTTTTAAAGGGGAAAGTGTGTGGGTGTTTCTCAGTGCCTCAGAATCCAACTACAGCAAGGGCTGGAAGTGAGTTTCTCACTAATTTTATTCTCATCAGCCGCCATGTACTGAGACACTGCTGTGTTCCAGACACCATGCTCAGGATTGTGGGAACTGAGGACGATCAAGACCAGGCCCCATGTCCCAGAACCTTGCACTTGGGGACACAGATGACCAGGGCAGGATGAATGCCCTGGCACGGAATTGAATGTGACAGGCAGCCAAGCAGTGCAAAGCTGGCTGAGATAAGGGCCTAATCACAGTTCAGACAGAACAGTGGCTGAACAGCAGACGGAGGCTATGTTCCAACGCTGGGGACCTGGGCGGAACCTGGGGCCCAGGAGGAGGACACACAGGTCCCTGGAGGACTGTGAAGTTGGCCTATCAGCGCCCTCAGTTCAAAAACCAGGGCAAGCCCCTCTCTGTGACACCCTCAGGGAAGCCTTCTCAGACACCCAGGCAGGTTTTTGTTGTTGATTGCAACGGAGTTTCACTCTGTCGCCAGACTGGAATGCAGTGGCACGATCTTGGCTCACTGCAACCTCCAACTCCCTGGTTCAAGCGATTCTCCTGCCTCAGCCTTCCGAGTAGCTGTGATTACAGGCATGTGCCACCACACCCAACTAATTTTTGTATTTTTAGTAGAGACGGGGTTTCACCATGTTGGCCAGGATGGTCTCGATCTCCTGACCTCGTGATCCACCCGCTTCAGCCTCCCAAAGTGCTGGGATTATAGGCGTGAGCCACCATGCCTGGTCACCCAGGCAGTTTTACTTGCTGTTCCCCAACTCTTCCTGCATGTCTCCTTTCCTTGCACATTTCCCACTGATCAAGGGCTTCCCATGCATACACATTGTGCTGGGGCTTTGCAGTTTGAGCTCATTCAATTCTTCCAACCACCTTTGGGGGAGGCCTCATGCATCCCATTTTATAGCTAAGTAAACTGAGGTTCAGGCCCAGCAACTTGTCCAAGATTTTATAGTCACTGAAAGAACCACAGTTTGAATCCAGACTGCCTTACTCCAAAATGCACACTCTCAACTATTCTATTGTTGCTTTTATTTCTAACTTGGCAGGAATAGCAGCATCTACTACCAGCCAGAAGTGGTGCTGGGCACTTTGCAGTCAATCCTCACAGCGCCCCCATGAGGTAGATCCTAGGATTCTCCTCAGTTTCCAGAGGAAGAAACTGACCCATCGGGAGGTGACTTCACTCCCTGAAGGGCCCACAACTGGGTGGTGGAGCCAGGGTTTGAACTCAGAAGACTCCCAGTTCATGCCCCCAGCCACTACATTCCTTGAGGGGAAGACCTAAGCTATTCTTTTTAAATAGACCTTCTTTTGTAGGACCTTTTAGATTTACAGAAAAATTATGAAGGTAATACAGAGTTTCCATATAACCCATTTCCAGCTTCTACTGTTATTAACATCATCTATTAATAGGATACATTTGTTATAATTAAGGTACCAATATTGATATATCATTATTAACTTAAGTCCCTACTTTATTCACATTGCCTTAGTTTACCTAATGCCCTGTTTGTGTTCCAGGTCTCTGCCTCCCGGATTCAAGTGATTCTCCCACCTCAGCCTCCTGAGTAGCTGCGATTACATGCACCCACCACCACACCTGGCTGATTTTTGTATTTTTAGTAGAGGTGGGATTTCACCATGTTGGCCAGGCTGGTCTCGAACTCCTGGCCTCAAGTGATCTGCCCACCTCAGCCTCACATTGTCACATCTCTTTAGGCTCCTCTTGGCTGTGACAATTTATCACACTTTCCTTGTTTTCGATTATCTTGACAATGTTTTAAATTGTGGTAAAATATATGTAACATAAAAATTATCTTAACCACTTTTAAGTGCACAGTTCAGTTGTGTTAAGTATGTTTACATCGTTGTGAGTCAGATCTCCAGAACTTTTGCATCTTGCAAAATAGAAACTCTATATCCATTAAACAACAACTTCCCATTACCCCTCCCCTAAGCTCCTGGTCACCACCATTCTACTTTATGTTTCTATGCATTTGACTACTTTGGATACCTCGTATAAGTGAAATTATATAATATTTGTCTTTTTGTGACCAGGTTATTTTACCTTGCATAACATCTTCAAGTTTCATCTGTGTCATGGCATGTATCAGAATTTCTTTCCTTTTTAAGGCTGAATAACATTTCACTGAATGGATATATACCACATTTTATCTGTTCATTTGTGGATGGACACCTGGGTGACGTCTACCTTTTGGTCATTGTGAATAGTGCTGCTGTGGACACGGTTGTACCAACATCTCTTTGAGACCCTGATTTCATTTCTTCGGGGTGTATACTCGAAGTGGGATTGCTGGATCATATTGTATTTCTATTTTTAATTTTTTGAGGAATCATCATACTGTTTTCCATAGTGGCTGCACCATTTAACATTCCCACCAACGGTGCACTAGGGTTCCAATTTCTCCACACTCTCGTCAACACTTGCAGTTTTCTGAGGTTTTTTGATGGCAGCCATCTTAATGGGTACAACGTGGCATCTTGTGGTTTTGATTTGCATTTTCCCAGTGACTGGGGCAACGAGCATCTTTTCATACATGTGCTTATTGGCTGTTTGCATATCTTTCTATCTTCATTGGGGGAATGTCTACTCAAGTCTTTTGCCTGTTTTTTAATCAGGTTGTTTAATTTTTGATACTGAGTTGTAGGAGTTCCTTACATATTCTAGATATGCACCCCTTATCAGACACAGTCATATGTCACTTAATGATGGGGATATGTTCTGAGAAATGAGTCCTTATGCAATTTTGTCATTGTGCAAACATCACAGAGTGTACTTACACAAACCTAGATGGCATATATGTTTTTATTTACATATATATTATGCAACACCAGGTGTCCCAGCACCAGTACTGAATATCAGTCCTTTCCCTTACTGGACCTGCAATGCCAATATCAAGTACCATATATCCGGTTTCTTTTCTTTTTTTTTTTTTTTTGAGATGGAGTTTCGCTCTTGTCACCCAGGCTGGAGTGCAGTGGTGCAATCTCGGCTCACTGCAACCTCCACCTCCAGGTCCAAATGATTCTCCTGCCTCAGCCTCCTGAGTATGTGGGATTACAGGTGCCCACCACCACGCCTAATTTTTTTTGTATTTTTAGTAGAGACAGGGTTTCGCCATGTTGTCCAGGCTGGTCTTGAACTCCAGGCCTCAGATGATCCTCATGCCTCGACCTCCTAAAGTGTTGGGATTACAGGCGTGAGCCACCACATGCAGCCCATATATCAGATGGTTTTGATTTGTGTTCCATTGTAATCTCACGGGACCACCATTGTTTCTTCTGTCATGAACTGAAACTTTTTTTGTATTGTCATGACTGTATGATTTGCAAATATTTTCTCACATTCCAAAGGTTGCATTTTCACGTTATTAATTGTGTCCTCTGATGCACAACCACCTTGACAGGTTTGAGGAGTACTGCTCAGGTACATCGTGGGCCCCTCTATTTGAATTCGTCTGATTTTTCTCACTATTAGACTGAGCGTAGGGTTTAGGGGAGGAAGACCACAGAGATCAACTGCCATTTCATCCCTTCATATCAAGGGTACATACGATCCACATGATCTGTGACCTTAATGTTGACCTTGATCGCCTGGCTGAGGTGGAGTCAGGTTTCCCCACTTTAAAGGTACTCTTTCTACCCGCCCCTCCCCCGACCCTTTTCCATATTATGTTTCTCTTTAGAAGGAAGTTGCAGCCTTGGTGGTTTCTCAGACCAAACACACCCTTATGCACAGTCCCTTTATTAAACTCTTCTCCAATTACCTGCTGGGACCCTGGCTACGATATAAACAGGTAACACATTTCATGACAGTCTTTTTGTGGACATATACTTTTCTCTTGGATAAATATCTTTAAAAAAAATTTCTTTTTAGACATAGGCTCTCTCTCTGTCACCAGGCTGGATGGAGTACAGTGGCACAATCATAGCTCACTGCAGCCTCCAACTCCTGGGCTCAAGCAATCCTCCTGCCTCGGCCTTCCAAAGTACGGGGATTACCGGCACGAGCCCTCATACCCAGCCTAAATACCAGTAGATATTCTGCCCAGCCTAAATACCGGTGCTTAGCACCTTGCCATCACTCAAAACTTTTTTGAGGGAGTGTATATTCAGGGCACTTGAGTCTATGCCCCCAGGAAACAATATAAAATAATAAAAAACCAAAATGTTTGATGAGACTAACTGAGTCACAGAACTAAGAGCTGTTAGGTCAATAAGCATTTCATAGACTAGAGTACAGCAATTTCCAAAGTTGAGCATGGGCCGGGGATTGTGGCTCACACCTATAATCTCAGTGCTTTGGGAGGCCGAGGCGGGAGGATCACTTGAGCCCAGGAGGCTGCTGTGAGTCCTGATTGCGCCACTGCACTCCAGCCTGGGCAACAAAGCAAGACCCTGCCTCAAAAAATAAAAATAAAATACAAACGAGCATGTAAGCCAGTGGTAAATGCTGAAAAAACAGAAAGGACATCTGAGGTAGACAGTGATTAAGAATTTTGCAAAAAGGGCAGGCTTTGAAGAAGAGCCAATAAGTGGGGACAACCAGTAGTAGGCTTCTTCCTGCAAGAGACGAAGACTTCTGGCCGGGCGCGGTGGCTCATGCCTGTAATCCCAGCACTTTGGGAGCTGGATCACCTGAGGTCAGGAGTTTGAGACCATCCTGACCAATATGGTGAAACCCTGTCTCTGCTAAAAATACAAAAAAATTAGCCAGGTGTGGTGGCGCGTGCCTGTAATCCCAGCTACTTCAAGCTGAGCTGCTTGAACCTGGGAGGTGGAGATTGCAGTGAGCTGAAATTGTGCCACTGCACTCCAGCCTGGGTAACAGAGTGACACTCAAAAAAAAAAAAAGAGAAAGAGACAGAGACTTCTCTCCCATGCTGGCTGGACAGGGAGAGTCCTGGAGGATGTCCCTGCTGGTGCCATGGCTGAGGGCCCTGTGGGCAGGGAGGCCCAACTAGAGCAAAGATTATGATGCCCTGGATTGGTTGTAGTAAGATTTTTCCTGATGTTTTAAATCTTGTTGGGAGCATTAATACCCTTTGTTTTTCCTCTTGAAATCCACTCCTGAATTGCCACACCGAAAGAGTTTGCCCTGGCCAGGAGACAATCACGCAGTATTTTCTCCTTGGCTCTGGAAGATATTTGTGTGTTGTCGGAAACTAGGTTTTGGCCTCTCACTAGCCAAGCGTGTCTTTGTCTCTAAAGCTCCTTCCAGCTCTGAAATATTACGACACGACAACTATACTTCTTTCTTCCTACATGTTTTTTCTCATTACAAAAATATAGGGGTTCACCATAGAAAGTTAGAAAATACAAATAAGGATGCAGAAGAAAATATAAAATCACTAGTAATTTCACCACCGGATGCTAATTCTTTTTTTTTTTTTTTTTTTTAATGGAGTCTCACTCTGTTGCCAGGCTGGAGTGCAGTGGCGTGATCTTGGCTCACTGCAACCTCCACCTCCCAGGTTCAAGCGATTCTCCTGCCTCAGCCTCCCAAGTAGCTGGGACTACAGGCATGCGCTACCACGCCCAGCTAATTTTTGTATTTTCAGTGGAGACGGGATTTCACCATGTTGGCCAGGATGGTCTCGATCTCTTGACCTCATGATCTGCCCGCTTCGGCCTCCCAAAGTGCTGGTATTACAGGCGTGAGCCACCATGTCCGGCCACCCAGTGCTAATTCTTATTAATAGTCACTCAATCATTTAACTGATATTTACTGAGTGCTCACCATGGACTGAGCAGTTTGAAATAGATCTTTCTAGGCTATTTATATTTCAGTGAAAGCATCCTGCTTTGTAACCTTCCTTTCACTTATTTTTTTATTTTTTATTTTTGAGACAAGGCCTTGCTATGTCCCCCAGGCTGGGATGCTATGATGCAATTTCTGCCTCCCCAGACTCAAGCGATCCTCCCACCTCAACCTCCTGAGTAGCTGGGACCACAGGTGCTCGCCACTATGCCTGGATAATTTTTTATATTTTTGTAGAGACAAGGTCTCATCATATTGCCCAGGCTCGTCTTGAACTCCTGAGCTCAAGCGATCCTTCTACCTAGGCCTCCCAAAGTGTTGGGATTACAGGCGTGAGCTGTAACCTGCCTTTCACTTAATAGACAGTATGAACGCATTCCCACATTGGTAAATATTTTCCTACAAAGTTCCAGTTTTTTATGTTAATAAATACTTTCAGAGCTCAATTTTGAGCAAAGTCATAACCATTTCTTTTTTCCTTTAGAGACAGGGTCTTGCTCTGTCACTCAGGCTGGAGTGCAGTGGTGTGGTCATAGCTCACTGTAGCCTCAAACTCCTGGGCTCAAGCAATCCTCTCACCTCAGCCCCCTGAGTAGCTGGGATTACAGGCACTCACCACCACGCCCGGCTAATTTTTATATTTTTTGTAGAGACAGGGTCTGTGTTGACCAGGCTAGTCTCAAACTCTTGGCCTCAAGCTATCCTCCCGCCTTGGCCTCCCAGATCACTGGAGTTAAAGATGTGAGCTGTCGCGCCTGGCTGCATTTCTTTAGGATAATTCCTAAATCTCCTAGGTTAATTAGTAATCACACCTGTGAAGCTTTTGGGAGGCAGTGCCAAAATGGTTGTCTCCAGCTTTCTTTACATCCTTCCACTCATACATACACATAGAAAAGGCCTAAACTGGGCCAAGTGCCATGGCTTATGGCTGTAATCCCAGCATTTTGGGAGGCCGAGGCAAGCGGATCACGAGGTCAGGAGATCGAGATCATCCTGGCTAACATGGTGAAACCCCGTCTCTACTAAAAATACAAAAATTAGCCGGGTGTGGTGGCAGACACCTGTAATCCCAGCTACTCGGAAGGCTGAGGCAGGAGAATTGCTTGAACCCGGTAGGCGGAGGTTGCAGTGAGCCAAGGTCACGCCATTGCCCTCCAGCCTGGGGGACAAGAGCGAGACTTCATCTCAAAAAAATAAAAAATAAAAATAAAAATAAAAATACCGAGGCAGGGAGATCACCTGAGGTCAGGAGTTCGAGACCAGCCTGGCCAACATGGTGAAATCCCATCTCTGCTAAAAATACAAAAATTAGCCAGGGGTGGTGGTGGACGCCTGTAATCCCAGCTCCTCAAGAGGCTGAGACAGGAGAATCTCTTGAACCCAGGAGGTGGAGGTTGCAAAAAGCCAAGATTGCGCCACTGCACTCCAGTCTGGGCAACAAGAGTGAAACTCGGTCTCAAAAAAATAAATAAATAAAAATAAATACATAAACTAAAAATAAAAATAAAAAATTCAGCTCTTCAGTTTCACTAGCCACATTGCAAGTGCTCAATAAACATATGTAGCTGGTAGTTACTATAATTGACAGCACAGAAAACATTTCCATCACCACAGAAAGTTCTATCAGACAGCACTTGTCCAGAATAATGTTCAGTTGATGTTAATCATCATTAGTTTGAGGTGGAGAGATTTGGAGTGATTTTCTTTATATTGCATTTCTTGACTCCTTTATAATGAGTATTTATCAATAAATATATACATACGTGTGTGTATGTGTATATCTATATATATATACATATATATATATAATGTTTAAAAGCCCTCCTCACAAAGGTTGTACTTTATACCCACTAGCCACCTATAGAGATGTTTAATTCTTCAGAACCCTTATGTCTGGTCATTGGGTTTGAATTCCAATTTTCTTCCTAGAGATACAGCACAATAGAGATGTATTAAGACTCTCTGCCAGGTACAGTGGCTCACACCTGTAATCTCAACATTTTGGGAGGCCAAGGTGGGAAGTCCACTTGAGGCCAGGAGTTTGAGGTCAACCTGGGCAACATAGCAAGACCCCCCTTTCTAAAAAAAATGTAAAATTAGCTGGGTGTGGTGGCTTGTGACTGTAGTCCCAACAACTCAGGAGGCTGAGACAGAGGGGTTGCTTCAGCCCACGAGGTCGAGGCTGCAGCGAGCTATGATCACACCACTGCACGCTAGCCTGGGTAACAGAGAGACCCCCATCTCTAAAAAAAAAAAAAAAAAAAACCTCTACACAAATTTACTTACACTTACATAAAGAAATTCCAAAAGGATACATCAGTAATTAGTAAATTAGTTACCTCCGGCAGGGGGAATGAGTATCTAGGCAGGAGAAGACAAGAATGGGAGGGAGACGTTGCATGTGAATGTATTGCCTATTTAAAAAGAGATTAAAAATAAAATTTGAAATATACCTTTTTTTTTTTTTTTTGGAGATAGAGTCTCGCTCTGTCATCCAGGCTGGAATGCAGTGGCGTGATCCCGGCTCGCTGCAACCTCTGCCTCCCCATTTCAAGCGATTCTCTTGCCTCAGCCTCCCGAGCAGCTGGGACTACAGGCACGCACCACCACACCCAGCTAAGTTTTGTATTTTTAGTAGAGACGGGATTTCACCATGTTGGCCAGGCTGCTCTTGAACTCTTGGCCTCGTGTGATCCACCCGCTTCAGTTTCCCAAAGTGTTGGGATTACAGGCGTGAGCCGGCGTGCCTGGCCAGATCATATATCTTAAATTACATAAATAGCATACAGTTGTTAATTTAATTTTAACAGTTGTTTTTAGCAGTTTTTTTCTTAATAAAAAAGTAAAAATGAAAGGTAGACAGTGACATTCCTTTCCCTAAAGGTTATTATTGACAGGCTTTCGAGAACCCTTCCAGACTTGGTCTGTTAGGGACAATCACACGTAATAAGTTTATGATGTAAGCAGGATCGTAGATATCTGTGCTGGGCCCTGTGGTTTTTGCCAGTAGCACCATCTCTTAGACATTTGACCATGTCTGTGTGCATTTGTTCTTTCTTTAGACATCACCAGAGTCCTGCCTCCGTTCCTGTTGATGAAGGCTGGACAAGGAGGGCCTTTTTCTCTCACACTGCAGGCGGTCCTTGACGCCACCTCCACGTCTCTTTTGAAACCCCTGTGTCAGGCTGTTTCCAGGTGCCGGCAGAGCTGGCGTCAGTGGGTCTAGTCGATCCATCCATGTTGCCAGCCAAGTGTAGGGGCGGGGTTGCCTCACTGACCTGGCAGGGGCTGTTCCTCCTGGCCCTCCTCCTGCCTCCGGTATCTCCTTGCTTGCACCTTTCCAAGGCGTGGGGGTGACATGAGAAAGGAGCGCTGGCAGAGTACTGGGTGTCAGAAGGAGTCACCTACAGGTTCCTCTCTCCTTCTCCAGGCAGCCAGTAATAACACATTATTGTTTTTGTTTCTCTTTTTTTGTGGAGAATGGGGTCTCGCTATGTTGTTCAAGCTAGTTTCGCACTAGTGGGCTCAAGCAATCCTCCCTCCCTGGCCTCCTTAACTGCTGGGATTACAGGCGCAAGCGACAGCACCTGGCATAACAGCACTTTTACTTACTCCTCTCCTTTGCCCTCCAAACTCTCTTCCAGCCCCGACCTTGCTGGATGCGTTCCTAAACCATCCTTAACTCCCCTGCATTTCTGTGATGGGTTTGCCACATTGACCTTGGAGGTCCACTCCCCACTCCTTTGCTGGGTGCATCATTGCTCATGCCTTCCACAGGCAGGGGAGCAGAGTAAGCAAGGTGCACTTCCAGAGCCTGCATGGGCCTGGGGTTGGTGGGTGGAGGGAGGCAGGGACACAGGGGCTGAGTCACCTTCAGATGTCTCTGATGCTCTTGAAATTCACCACCCAGCACCTGGACCAAATGGAGACCCTCCAGTTCAGAACTTTGTTCAGGAAGGTAGTGGGCCTGTCCCCTCACTGGGAGGCCAAGTAACTGGTTGAGCTTCAACGTTGGTGCTCCTGGGCCCACTGGACCAGAATATAGAAATCGTTAGAGACAGAAAGAGATCAGTGATTGTCAGGGGCCAGGGTCGGGAAATTGAGGAATGAGGAGTGACTGTTAATGGGTACGGTACAGAGTTTCTTTTTGAAGTGATGAAAATAACCTGGAATCAGTGGAATTAGATGGTGTCTCTGTGAATACACTAAAAACCACTGAATTGTAAACTTTAAAAAGGTGAATTTTATGGAATGTGAATTGTATCTCAATAAAAAATTTAGAGGGCTGTACATGTATTGAGATCAATTTATATGCAATAAAATGCACCCACTTAAATGTACAGTTCAATGGTTTTTAAAACATATACCCATGCCACCACCACCCCAATCAAAATATGAAACTTCTCTGTCATTCCAAAAAGCTCCCCTGTGCCCCTTCAGCCTTTTTTTTCACCCGCATGGCCTGAAAAAGTCAGTGGACCCCAAACCAAGGAGTAGCTAAAATTCCCAGAGCCTAGAGATTATTAAGGTCTCCTCAATATGCTGAACTTGTCCCACCAGCCAGGGATGATGTGGAAAGAATCAGACAGATGTGGGTTTGGATCCCAGTTGTTACTTGTTAGCTATGTGACCTTGGGCAATTTACCTAACCTCTCTGAACTTCAGTTTCCTTATCTCAAAAAAAGAAAGAAAAAATAAATAAATGAGGCTAATAACTTGAACTTTGTAGGGTTACTGTGAGATCAGATGAAATTGAGGTATGCAGTTGGCACTTAATACATATCAGCTCTTCTTTCCTCCTCCTGCCTGCCAAGAAGATTAACCTTCTGCAGGGACAAGATCAGCCAAGCCACTGTCTCTTAAGGAGGATTTTAATCATTTTTGTTTTTCTGGAAGGGCAGGAATAGGAGACTTTGACCTGAGAAGAGACCCTAACTTTGATGCTGCTAAAAAGCATTAAGCTACAGTTTCTATGGGGCCTTAACCACTGTGCATTTGCAACATATTATATTACAAAGAAAATTGTCTGCACCAGGTGTGTTCACTTGGAAAACGGTCCACTGTCTTTCTATCTGTAGTGCCACCAAAGAGGTCCGAGGCACCACGACCTCACTCACCTGGACCACAAATCAGCTTCTCACAGGTCCTCCCCTTCCGTTCTTGCTTTCAAAATTATGCTCCTTTCCACAGAGATTAGTTCTAAAAATGCAAATAGGGCCCAGCACAGTGGCTCATGCCTGTAATCCCAGCACTTTGGGAGGCTGAGGCGGGCGGATCCCCTGAGATTAGGAGTTCGACACCAGCCTGGCCAACATGGCGAAACCCCACCTCTACTAAAAATAAAATAGCCGGGCATGGTGGCACATGCCTGTAGTCCCAACTACTCAGGAGGCTGAGGCAGGAGAATCACTTGAACCTGGGAGGCAGAGGTTGCAGTGAGCGGAGACCGCAACACTGCACTCCAGCCTGGGCGACAGAGCAAGACTCCATCTCAAAAAAATAAATAAATAAACAAAAATGCAAATAGTTTCCACTCTACATTCTCCATTGTTTTCCCATCACCCTTGCAATAAAATCCCAACTCATTCCCGTGGCAAGCAAAGCCCACTGTGACCTCGCTTTGCCTACCTCTCCCATCTCATCTCTCATCTCCCCGGCCTCGCTCTGCGCTGGCCACACGTGTTTCTTCTGTTCCTCAAGCAAACCAACTTGTTCCAGCCTCAGAACCTTTGCAGCAGCTCTTTCCTCTGCCTGGAGCTCTCCTTCTCCAAACGAAGGTTTCAGCTCCAATCCTGCTTTCTTAGGGACATCTCTGATGATGTTCCTGCCACTGTCACATCGATCATGTCACCTTATTTTATGTTCATTTTTGCACTTGTCGCTACCTAAAATCATCTGATACCTTGTGTGCGTTATTCACCAAGTACCCCCAGTGCCTAGAATTCTGTCTGGCACATGGCAGGCACACAATATGTGTTTATTTAATCGAGCCCCTTTGACTCGTCATTGATGCCTAAGTCAGTGACCTTCAGGATCAAGTCTGTCTTCGTACGAGAGTGTCTAACATGTAAGTGTCTAGACAGTCATTTTATTTTTGGTATTTTTGGCAAAGTGAGTTGCTTCTGGAAAACCAGACAACGCCTGTCTCCCTAGAGTCTCATCCAAAGCTGTGCCACCTCTTCTTCAATCTGCCAAGACTCGCACTGCCTTGCCCCTCCATCAGAGAGGCATGGATAAGATAAAGATTTTACAAATCTTACTGGAACATTCTGCTGAAAAATAGGCATGCCACTGGATTGGACCCTTCAACCAGAGGCAGCCAGAGCTCGCAAGAGCTTGTGCTCCTCAGCAGGTTGAACACATGGGATTAATTCAGGCAAGAGCCAGGCAAGAAATGCCAGCCCCTGCAGAGTGCTAAAGAAGAGGAATTTTAGGATCCAGACTGAATAGAAAGCTGGTGTGAGGGTGGGGATTAGGGGTGATGAAAAGAGGTGGGAAGGACTTACTGCCTTAACCCAAGGGATCTTAATCTGCTAGGGTTGATATTAAATGTTTAATCTGGGGCCAGGCACAGTGGCTCTCGCCTATAATCCCAGCACTTTGGGAGGCTGAGATATGAGGATCACTTAAGGCCACGAGTTAGAGACTAGCCTGGTCAACATAGTGAGATACCCATCTCTATTTTTTAAAAAATAATTTTTTTTTGAGACGGAGTCTTTCTCTTTTGCCCAGGAGTGCAATGGCGCAATCTTGACTCACTGCAACCTCCACCTCCTAGGTTCAAATGATTCTCCTGCCTCAGCCTCCCGAGTAGCTGGGATTACAGGCACCTGCCACTGTGCCCAGCCAATTTTTAAATTTTTTAGTAGAGACAGGGTTTCGCCATGTTGGCCAGGCTGGTTTTGAACTCCTGACCTCAGGTGATCCACCCGTGTTGGCCTCCGAAAGTGCTGGGATTACAGGCGTGAGCCACCACACCTGGCCTATTTTTAAAAATTTTTTTAAGTTTAAATAAAATTTAACAAATAAAAATTTACTTTGGGGCATTTACGTGTGTGTGTGTGAGTGTGTGTGTGTGAATGTGTGTGTGTGAGTGTGCGTGTGTGTGTGTGTGTGTGTGTGTGTGTTTTAGAGAACTGGTCTGTAGTTTTTTATCAGGTTTGCAATAGGATCTGTGTCCCAAAAGGTTAAGAACCACAGTTCTGGAAGGCATGCAATTAGGCTAGCAAATCATCTCCATCCTAAACATGACCTGAACTGAAACAATCACGAGAAAGGAAAAGTGCTTCATGCTCCAAAGAAAACAAAAGCCACTTCCAACAGGAATTGGCTGTCACATTCTCTGCACTTGGAAAAAAAATCAACAGAGCATCCGCCCAGCCTGCCCAAGGCCCATCCCTTAAGCCCAGGTCTCCAGGGAAGGCAGTGAGCTTTTGTTTTCCAGTCTGTGGGCAACTGGCTGGGCAAAGAGCCAATGGGGAGAGATGTCGATGGAAGAAAATACAGCGATGTGCCGAGTCGAGTGGACTGGAAGCACCCGAAGGTGGGCCCTGGCTAATGCCGGGACAGAGATGCTGCGATGACCCATCGCGGGAGGAGCCATGTGCTGGCTGCTGCCTTCTCTCCTGCTCTCTTGACTTTGCTCCAGCCAGGAGGTTGGGCCTGCTTTTCTCTCTTGGTGCTCCGGGCACCTCAGTATTAATTATGGGCCTCAGTGTTTTTCTAAGTAGATTTTTGGACCCTTCATGGTTGGCAAGTCCATGTTTCTCCCTGGGGCCACCCGTGCTATCAGATCAGAGCACCTGCCTATATTTAAGGTTGTGTCACATTTGGTTTTCGGCAAACACTCCCTTCGCCTGGCCCTTCTTGCCTTTGTAAGAGAAGGACCTAGGACATGGCAAAGGTCCCAATAAACGCTGGAAGGAGCCCTGAGAGCAAGCGGGAGGGCCCGGAGCCAGCGTGCTGCGCCAGCACTCCGTGTAACCTCCAGGGAGGGCGCAGTCCACACATGTCCTGGCTTCTGAGAGGCAGGCCCTGGGTGTCAGCTCACAGCCATCCGCTCCAGCTCAGCCTCTCCAGGAGGCCCAGGGGTTCTCACTTGGCCTGGAGTTGTTGTTTTTCTGTGTTTGCATATATGTCCTATCTTTACAGGAAACCAGGGGATTCCTGGTTTCCTTCCCCAAATCTGTTTCTCCTCCAAGCTTTCTTCTCTCAATAAACAGTGCCTTCATCATCCAGGGGCTCATTTCAGGTCCCAGCTAAAGCAGCACCTCCTCCTTGGAAAGATCCTCCCGGGCACCAGATCTGAAGCGACCCCATCACCCACCCACACACCAAGATACCCTCCTTCATGCCAGCCTGTTTATTGATCACATTCTGTAATTATTTCATTTTTCTGTCTGTCTCCTCACTCAAAATGTAGAGTTGGCTGGGCACAGGGGCTCACGAATGTAGTTCCAGCACTTTGGGAGGCCGAGGTAGGTGGGAAGATCGCTTGAGCCCAGGGATTTGGGACCAGCCTGGGCAATATAGTGAGACCCTGTCTCTACAAAACAGAAAATTAAAAAATTAGCCTGAAGTGGTGGCATGTGCCTGTAGTCCCAGCTACTCGGGAGGCTAGGGTCGGGGGATTGCTTGAGCCCAGCAGGTCAAGGTTGCAGTGAGCTGTGATCACGCCACTGCACTCCAGCCCGGGCGACAGAGGAAGACCCTGCTCAAAAAATTAAAAAATAAAAAATAGAGTCTATGAGGATGGGAACAGCTGGACATACTGTGTTTGCTTCTTTCGATTCACTCTCCAGCCCTCTCCCCTCCTGCCTACAGCTCAGGAGGCTGACCAATGGGGACTGTGCCTCAGGGGTCTCTGCAGACTTCTGGGTCGCCCACGCGCAGTTCCCATCCTGGACGATCCCCAAGCTCCCAACTCCAAAGCCTTCCAGTTTGTGTCCCCTAAGGGGAGGTACAAGTAGGAGATGAGAGAGTGGAGGACAATGCGGCCAGGATGGCTCCCTCCCTGCTGTGGCCCCTGCTCACTCCCTCTGCTGCAGCCCTTACCAGGCTCTGGTAACCACTTTCTCCCCTTGCCTGTCTGGGCAGTAACAGCTGCCATGTGTCACCATCCCTGAAATGCTTCACCATGCCTTCAACCAGTTTCTCTCTGCCCTGCACACATGGCTGCAAACATCCCTTCATGAAACTCTCCTCAATGACCCTTTTGAATGTGCCATTTGTTACCTGCCAGGAGCCTGAGGATGGTTCTGATCAATACTGGGGCCACGTCTGACTCATACCGTGTTTCCCAGCAACATGCTGGGGAATGTCTGGCGTATCTTAGGTACTTAATGCATGTGTTTTGAATACGTAAATCAATGATAAAGATATTGTGCTTTTATTTACATTTTTATTAAGATAGAATTTATGGGTCGGGGGTGGTGGCTCACGCCTGTAATCCCAGCACTTTGGGAGGCCGAGGCAGGTGGATCACTTGAGGTCAGGAGTTTGAGACCAGCCTGGCCAACATGGGGAAACCCCGTCTCTACTAAAAATACAAACATTGTCTGGGCATGGTGATGTGCACCTGTAGTCCCAGCCACTCAGGGGGCTGAGGTGGGAGGATGGTTTGAGCCCAGGAGGCAGAGATTGCAGTAAGCTGAGATCGCATCACTGCACTCCAGTCTGGATGACAGAGCAGGACTCCATCTCAAAAAAAAAAGAATTTATGCACCACAAAATTCACCCTTTTAAAGTATACAATTTAGTGTTTTTCAGTGTATTCACAAACATATGAGATGAGACCATTACCACTGTCTAATTTCATCCCCTCAAAAAGGAACTCTGTGCCCTTTGGCAGTGACTCCCCACATCTCCCCTCCCCCTGCACCCGGAAACAACTTATCTACCTTCTGTCTCTACAAACTTGCCTATTTTAGACTTTTCATTCCAATGGAAGTTACAGTATGTGGTCATTTGTGTCCGGCTTCTTTCACTTAGGCACAGTATTCTTAAGGTTCACTCATGGTGGCACATGTATCAATACTTGATTCCTTTTTCTAGCTGAATGACATTCCAGTGTATAGAGACAACACATTTTGTTTACCCATTCATCAGGTGATAGACGTTTGGGTCATTTCCGCCCCTTTGGGCTATTATGAGTAAGCTGCTATGAACATCAGCATACTTGTTTTTGTGTGAGCATATTTTCAATACTCTTGGGTACATATTTAAGAGAGGAATTGCTGGGTCACATGGTAACTCTATGTTTAACTTTTTGAGGAAGGATACTGTGTTTTCCATGGGGCTACCCAGTACTTTCTCTATCCTGTGGTCCCAGTTATTGGCGTCTGCATGGAAAAGAACCCAAACAGACAAGGATGTGAATCAAAGGAAGGCTCAACACCGCAGGTCCACTCCAAGGTATACATCCAGGAGACATTCTTGCATATACAAACCAGGCTATAAACGCAGTAATGCTCATAGTAGTATTGTTGGCAAAAAAAAAAAAAAAAAAAGACAATGACCTAATGTCCATTAACAGCAGATTGAGGTGGGCATGGTGGCTCATACCTGTAATCCCAGCCCTTGGGGAGGCCAAGGCAGACGGATCACCTGAGGTCAGGAGTTTGAGAACAGCTTGCCCAACATGGCAAAACCCTGTCTCTACTAAAAATTTTAAAAAATAATAAAAATAAAAAAAATTAGCCAGGCATGGTGGCGCTCACTTGTAGTCCCAGCTACTCGGGAAGCTGAGGCAAGAGAACCGCTTGAACACGGGGTGTGGAGGTTGCAGTGAGCCGAGATTGCACCACTGCACTCTAGCCTGGCCAACAGAGTAAGACTCCATATCAAAAAAAAAAAAAAAACAAAAACAATAGATTAGATAAATATATTGTGGATGATGCATCCAAAAAAATATGAATGACGGCTACACATAACAGCATGGGTGAATCTCACAAACATATTGTGGAAAGAAACACATCACAAGAGAATACATACATTATGATTTCATTTGTACAAAGTTCCAGAACAAGCAAAACTAAATCATGTGGTTTAAGATTGCGTGTGTAGGTACAAAAACTATTAAAAAAATATTATAACCAAAAAACCAGGATATTGGTTGTCTCTGGCAGGAAGAAAAGGAGATATGTCAGAGAGGGGCACAAGAAAGTCTTCCAGACTGTAGCCACTGTTCTAGTTCTTGTCCTGGGTGATGGATACATTGGGGTTTATTCTGAATGACTCATAACTGTATATAGGTACTTACGTACTTATGCCCTATTCTGAAAGGGTTTTTTTTTGTTTTTGTTTTTTTGAGAGAGAGTCTCACTCTGTCACCCAGGCTGGAGTGCAATGGCATGATCTCGGCTCAAGTGATCCTCCTGCCTCAGCCAGGCTGGTCTCGAACTCCTGGATCAAGTGATCCTCCTGCCTCAGCCTCCCGAATAGCTGGGACTACAGGCACACACCACCATGCCCAACTAATATATATATATATATATATATATATATATATATATATATATACACATATATATAGTAGAGATGGGGTCTGGCTATGTTACTCAGGCTGGTCTCGAACTCCTGGGCTCAAGTGATCCCCTTACCTCAGCCTCCCAACGTACTGGGCTTACAGACATGAGCCACCACTCCCAGCAAGACCTCCAGTTCATTTTGTTGTTTATGGAAGAAGAATATATGGGCTTTGGGGACCAAAGTATCTGGAGAAAGACCTGGCTCAACTAGAGGAAATCCAACTAAGGAAAATTAGTGGAGCCTGAGGCAGGAGGATCACAGAAGACAGAGGCTACAGGGAGCCATGATCACGCCACTGCACTCCAGTCTGGGTGAGAATGAGACCCAGTCTCTATAAATAAATAAATATATACATACATAAAAACTAAAGCTCTTAATAACCTAGACAGCATAAGGTTTATAGTTGCTTTCTTCTAAGTCCAGTGATTTCTTTGGAGTTTTCCTCCCATAAATTAAATCTTTTTCTCTCAAAATGTTGCTAGACAAAGTTCTCCAAGGACCAATGCCAGTCCATTAGTTTTTATCCTGGTTTTTCATATTAATTATGACTGGGTTCTAAAAATGATGAAGCTGTTCATTGGCAAGGCTTTGAGGCCCTTCCATCCAAACCAAAAGGGAAAACATTTCGGCTGAGATAAGCGTGGGTTGGCCACACACTAGTGACAGGAAAGCTTTACAATAAGCTTCTGGGAGTTTGTGAAAGAAAGCAGAACCTACGGCTTCATTCGGCTGTCTGGTAAAATGACCACAATATGCCATCCATATCCTTCCAGGCAAGATATAAACAGTTTGTTTGGAGGTATGATTACAATATAATACTTAAAAAATAAACTTTTTTAATTGACGTAGAACTTACCAAAAAAACACACAAATCATAAGCACACAGCTCAGTGAATTTACCCTAAAGTAAACTCCTATAATCACCACCCAGATCAAGAATTTACTGGCATTCCAGAAGCCCCTCTCAGTCACTGTCCCCACCCTCTCCCTAAAGGCAACCATTATAATTTTAATATTCTGACCTCCATATTTTTATATATCTGATGGCCCAGATAATTATCTCTGGAGGCCAGCGTTAATCAGAAGCTGGAGGATTGCTTGCCCATGAGTCATTCCTCTTAGGAATAGTTTATCAGTGAGGATGCTTCCAGCTGCAAGTAATAGAAACCTCAACTCAAATGGCTTAAACAACAAGAAAATTTATGATCTCCACATAAATGGAAGCCCTGCTGCAGGGTTAATTGAGTGAGCAGCTTGAGTCAACAGAGACCCATGTTCTTTCCACCTCCTGCCTTGGCCATCCTTGCTGTTTGCTTCCTGCTCCAGCTGGTGTAGAACAGCCATTGATGCTCTTTCTTGTGGCTCTCTCTTTGGAGAGGAAACTTCTTCCAGAGGTCCCTCTGCAGACAGTCCCTCACAGTCCATTGGTGAGAACAGGGTCACATGTACAACCAGTCAGACCAGGGGCTGGGACTATCCCAATGTCCTAGACCTATCATTGGGGTGGGATGGACGTTGAGAGGTCCACTCCCAAGCTCCCCAGAGAAAGCCATGTAATTAAATGGAAAGTGTCTGCTTTTCTTTATAAACACGCTTTACATTACTAATTGGTAACAAGAGTTATAAACAGGGGAGCTATGTTGCTAAACATACTGTTGGAGATTCAGGGTTAGAGGGAAGAAAGTAACTCTTTGATGAAAGAATAAATTGACTGTGGCAAAATAAACACAGCAGCTCTTGCTCTTTCTCCTCTGAACGTCAACGATCCTTCCTGTCTGAATTGCCTCTTTGGGTACTGAGTCATAAACATATTTTTTTAAATTATTGCGATAGTGTCTGTTACCAGTTATGTTAAGCACGAGACATCATGTTTCAGTCCAATTTAGGGCGAGTCCCCCCTCTGCAAATCACATGATGATATGCAGTGCACACGGGGCATGTCATTTAAATGCCACAAGGTGTGCAAGCCACGGCTCTTGCAAAGACTCCAGGTTCCTTCAGTTACCTCAATAATACCCAATAGCCATTCAGTTGCCCTAGATGTTTGAATATCCTCTCACATTAAAAGCCTAATTTTTACAATTAAAAAGCACGGTGGTGGCCAGGCACGGTGGCTCACGTCTGTAATCCCAGCACTTTGGGAGGCTGAGGCAGGTGGATCAGCTGAGGTCAAGAGTTGGAGACCAGTCTGGCCAACATGGCCAAACCCCATCTCTACTAAAAATACAAAAATTAGCTGGGCGTAGTGGCGGGCGCCTGTAATCCCAGCTACTAGGGAGGTTGAGATGGGAGAATCGCTTGAACCTGGGAGGCAGAGGTTGCAGTGAGCGGAGATCACACCATTGCACTCCAGCCTGGGCAACAAGAGGAAAACTTCGTCTCAAAAAAAGAAAAAAAGGCCGGGCGTGGTGGCTCACGCCTGTAGTCCCAGCACTTTGGGAGGCCAAGGCGGGCAAATCACGAGGTCAAGAGATCGAGACCATCCTGGCTAACAAGGTGAAACCCCGTCTCTACTAAAAATACAAAAAAAAAATAGCCGGGCGTGGTGGCGGGCGCCTGTAGTCCCAGCTACTCGAGTGGCTGAGGCAGGAGAATGGCGGAAACCCGGGAGGCGGAGCTTGCAGTGAGGGGAGATCACGCCACTGCACTCCAGCCTGGGCGACAGAGCAAGACTCCATCTCAAAAAAAAAAAAAAAAGTCACAGTGGCTTATGCTTATAATCTCAGCATTTTTTGGAGGCCAAGGCAGGATTGCTTGAGACCAGAAATTCGAGACCAGTCTGGGCAACATAGCAAGACACTGTCTGTACAAAAAAAAAATTTTTTTAAATTAGTGGCTGGGATGGTGCACATCCTTAGTCCCAGCTACTCAGGAGACTGAGCCAGGAAGAATGCTTGAGCCCTGGAGTTTGCAGCTGAAGTGAGCTATGAATGCACCACTGTACTGTAGCTTGGGTGAGAGATACCCTGTCTCTTAATAAATTAAAATTAAAATGTAAAAGTCCCATTTTTTTCTAAAGAATATTATGTGAATCATATATATGGAAACATGTATTAATATTTATATTCTTGAGGTGGCTGAGAATGTGACACACTTCCATCTCTTTTTTTTTGAGTCGGAGTCTCACTCTTGTCGCCCAGGCTGGAGTGCAGTAGTGCGTTCTTGGCTCACTACAACCTCTGTCTCCTAGGTTCAAGCAATTCTCCTGCCTCAGTCTCTCGAGTAGCTGGGATTACAGACACCCACCACCACACCCGGCTAATTTTTGTATTTTTAGTAGAGACAGGGTTTCACAGTGTCGGCCAGGTTGGTCTTGAACTTCTGACCTCAGGTGATCCGCCCTCCTCGACTCCCAAAGTGCTGGGATTACAGGCCTGAGCCACCATGCCTGGCCAAGAGGTCTTTAAATATCATTCGCAGAGGATGAATACACAAAGTGATATTATTGTTAATACCAGCAAGAGAGGATGAGGGCAATTCCAACTGAAGAGTGAAAAGTTCAGCACATCCTTCAGAAAAAGATTGACCACAAAACTAACATTCCTGAGGAAGGTTTTTTTTTTAATGTTTCTAAGATTTTAATTGTACTATATTTATAAGGCATTGTGTCAGCACAAATATCATAAACATTATAGCTAATAGGCACAGTTCTAATATGAGAAGGTACACCAATAGTACTTGATCTTGATGGGCCTAACCCTACCCAAGTTTTAGAAAATTTATTCCTTTTTACAAAGTAAAAATATAATATTGCACAATCATCAAATATTTTGGTTGTTTTGGGGGCCGAGGCGGGTTGATCACTTCGGGCTAGGAGTTCGAGACCAGTCTGGCCAACATGGCGAAACATATGAAAAATACAACAGACAAACCAACCAACCAACTCAGCGACAAAAAAACAGGTCTACCCTGGAGTCATACTCTAATTTTTTCTATTTTCCTCCCTTTCTGATCCTTTATCCCACTTTCTTTTTCTTCCTCTTCCTTCTCCCTCTTCGTCAAATAGAGGATTGAGTTATTATCACTGATCCATATAAAGTCCCTCTCTCATTTATTTTAATTCCCACTCCCCATTTCTATTCCCCGTCTTCCCATGTGCAACCTTCCTAATATGTTTGATACGCATCTTTTTGTTTGTATGTATTTTTAGAAAATGTTTATTGTTTTTGTGTGCAAAAAAAATTAATAAAAAAATAAAAAAATTAAAAAATAAAAAAATACAATGAGTATACAAAAAAAATAAAAAATAAAAAAAAATAAAGATTAAAAAAAATATTTTGGTTGTTTTTATGATATCCATCAGCCATTCAGTATTCCCGGGATGTTTAAATTTTCATTCTTGTTAGAATTCCAGTTCCTTTTCAAGAATAACATAGGAGTCATATACATTTTGCTGTTCATTCTTAGGTCAACCAGAAATATATCTTTTATTTGTAACTCAATACTACTTCACTTTGCTTTTCAGTGTAGGTTAGGCCTTCTTGAAAGAAGTTGAATATTTCATGATGTCAAGACCCAATGTAGCCAAGGATCCTCCAATGAGGACCCTCAATGTTACAAAGAAGCCTCTGTTAATTTGTTCTGTGAAGGTCAGATGAAGGTTGTAGAGATTTTAAGAGGAATGCTCTTTTCTACCATACCAGCAGAGTGCACATTTTTCACTTCTGTTTTGCTAAAACTACCCCCAGCCAAGCAATCCAATGGATTCTGAGCATCTTCTATGTGTAGGGCGTTGCACTGTGATAAGGTTTGGCTCTGCGTCCCCACCCAAATCCCATCTTGAATTGTACCCCCATAATTCCCATGTGTTGAGGGAGGGACCCGGTGGGGTATGATTGAATCATGGGGGCGGTTCCCTCCATACTGTTCTCGTGGTATTGAATAAGTTTCACGAGATCCGATGGTTTTATCGGGGTTTTTGCTTTTGTGTCTTTCTCATTCTCTCTTTGCCTGCTGCCATCCATGTAAGATGGGACTTGCTCCTCCTTGCCTTTGCCATGATTGTGAGGCTTCCCCAGCCACGTGGAACTGTAAGTCCAATTAAACCTCTTTCTTTTGTAAATTGCCCAGTCTCAGTAGGTCTTCATCAGCAGTGTGAAAACAGACTAATACATACTGGTATAGTGAAGGAACAGAGAGTAAGAATACTGCCCAATCTCTGCCTTCAAAGAGACTCCAGTCTATTTGCGAAGACTAACAAAAACTATTCAAGTGCCAAAAAATGACATGGCACAAGTGTGACAGGGACTCAGGGAAGGGAGAATTCAGTTGGAGTGGATGAGAGTGATTTGAGGTTTCATCGAGAAAGTGAGACTTAGGCTGGTCTTTGAAGCCTGGATATGACTTAGCTAGGCCGACATGGCAAATATGCTGCCTGTCTACTGCTACTCTCTTCATGCCAATGTGGTTCCACTTCCTACTGGGCTCAGACCCAACACAGTGCTCTAGGCAACCCAAGCCCATCCACTGGAGCCAGAACTAATGACAAAATTCATTTGCCAGCAGAAATGGGTGGGAGTGGATATTGGATATTGGCTCATGTAAAACAACTCTCAAAATACAAGGGGTAGGAAAGAACAAGGTGGGAGCAGAAGACAGTGGATGCGGCCAGCTGAAAGTAGGTTCTCTAGGTAATAAAATCTGATAGGTAGTATTGGGTCAATTCATAGAAGATATTGAAAAACAGGCAGTTCTCAAAGAATGTTTAATAAAGAATAGCTTGGAGGTCAGGAACATTGGCTCATGCCTGTAATCCCAGCACTTTGGGAGGCCAAGGTGGGCAGATCGCCTGAGGTCAGGAGTTCGAGACCAGCCTGGCCAACATGGTGAAACCCTATCTCTACTAAAAATACAAAAAATTAGCCAGGTGTGGTGGCGTGTGCCTGTAGCCCCAGCTACTCGGGAGGCTGAGGCAGAGGTTGTGGTGAGCCAAGATTGTACCACTGCACTCCAGCCTGGGCAACAGAGCTTCAAGACTCTGTCTCAAAAAAAAAAAAGAGTGATAATTCATAATTCTTATGAGCAAATGATTTAAGTAAATAGATTGGATTCATTTTAAAAGAATTATGTGACCAAAATGATTTCTACTTTCCAGGTAGCTAAGAAAAGGTACACCAGCATTGGATTTAACATGCAAGATATCCAGTTCCACAGTGAAACGGGCATTCTTAGATCTTGCTGGTGGGACAGTAAATTGTGCCACTCTTAGAAAGTAGTTAGAAAGTGATACACAGACTTAACAATATACACATCTTTAGACTGAATAACTTCAGAGCAAGAAATTGATCCTAAAAAAAAAAGCCAAGAAAAGGCTTTCAGTCAAGGATTTCTTTACAATGCTGCTTATAATTTCTAGAAGTCTTATTCTCTGAATGTTCCTTTTTTTCTTTTTTTTTTTTTGAGATGGAGTCTTGCTCTGTCACACTACACTCTGTCGGAGTGCAATGGCGCGATCTCGGCTCACTGCAACCTCTGCCTCCCGGGTTCAAGTGGTTCTCCTGCCTCAGCCTCCTGAGTAGCTGGGATTACAAGCACCTGCCACCACGCCCAGCTAATTTTTGTATTTTCAGTAGAGATGGGGTTTCACCATGTTTTCCAGGCTGGTCTCAAACTCCTGACCTCAGGTGATTTGCCTGCCTCAGCCTCCCAAAGTGCTGGGATTACAGGTTGAGCCGGCTGAATGTTCCTTTTCTAAAATAGCATCCTATTGTATTCATGGAGATAATGTCATCTCTCATCTCTTTGATGTTATCAGCTTGTTGTTTTGTTTTCCCCATCAGTTTTATTCTGCATTGTTTTTTTCTTTTTCTTATTTGTTTTGGTCTCTAAGTTTCATGGGAAGGCTTTCCAAAAATGGTTGATGGCCTTTGGCTATCCACGTTTAGGCAAGTTACTAAACACCTTTTGGGGCCGGGCATGGTGGCTCATGCCTGTAATCCCAGCACTTTGGGAGACCGAGGCAGGCGGATCACGAGGTCAGGAGATTGAGACCAGCCTGGTCAACATGGTGAAACCCCGTCTCTACTAAAAATACAGACACTAGCCAGGTGTGATGGCACATGCCTGTAATCTCAGCTACTTGGAAGGCTGAGGCAGGATAATCACTTGAACCCCGTAGGCGGAGGTTGCAGTGAGCCGAGATCACGCCACTGTACTCCAGCCTGAGCGACAGAGCGAGACTCCGTCTCAATAAAAAAAAAAAAAATCTAAATATCAATCCACTGTAAAATTCTAGAAACCTGAGCGTGGTGTGGTGTGGTGGTATGTGCCTATAGTCCCAGCTACTCAGGAGGCTGAGGAAGGAGGATCACTTCAAGGCCAGAAATTTGAGACTATAGTGTGCAGTGATTGATTGTACTTGTAAAGAGCCACTGCACTCTTGCCTGGGCAACCTAGTGAGACCCTGTCTCTAAAAATAAGTATGTAAATAAAAAGAAATTTAAAAATCTATGAAACCAATCTCCTATCCAGAAAGATTCTAAATAATTTATGTAGACACTCTGCTCTCAGGGAGATGGGGCATAACTCCCCACTCCTTAAGTGTGGGCTGTGCAGCGACTTCCTGCCACAGTGTGGAACAATATGGAAAGTCCCTCCTGAAGAGTGACTAGAGCGTAGAGGAACCTGATAAACAGTCCCTCAGCCAGGTGATCAAGGTCAACACCAAGCATCACAGACCATGTTGACAGCTATGGAGATGAAGTAATGAAAATGGCAATTTATCCCTGTGGTCTTCCTCTCCCCATTTCATAACCTCTGTCTAATCGTGAGAAAAACATCTGACAAATTTTAACAGAAGGCATCCTGCAATGTACCTGACCAGTACTCCTTAAAACTGTCAAGGTCAGCTGGGCGCGGTGGCTCATGCCTGTAATCCCAGCACTTTGGGAGGCCGAGGTGGTCGGATTACGAGATCAGGAGTTCAAGACGAGCCTGGCCAGCATGGTGAAACCCCGTCTCTACTAAAAATACAAAAAATTAGCCGGGCGTGGTGGCGGGCACCTGTAGTCCTAGCTACTCGGGAGGCTGAAGCAGGAGAATGGTGTGAACCCAGGAGGGGGAGGTTGCAGTGTGCTGAGATTGAGCTGAGACTCCATCTCCAAAAAAAAAAAAGAAAAAAGACATCAGGCAAAAACTAAGAAACTAGCATAAGAACTTCAATAATAACGTACCAATATTGGTTCATTAATTGTAACAACTGTCACATATAAACATGTGATGTTAATAATAGGGGAAACTGGTTATGGGAACTCTACTTTTTTTTGTTTTGTTTTGTTTTTTGAGACGGAGTCCCACTGTCACCCAGGCTGGGGTGCAGTGGCACGATCTCAGCTCACTGAAACCTCCACCTCCCAGATTCAAGCAATTCTCTTTCCTCAGCCTCCTGAGTAGCTGGGATTACAGGTGCGTGCCACAACACCCGGCTAATTTTTTTTTTTTTTTTTTTTTTGTACTTTTAGTAGAGACGGGGTTTTCCCATGTTGGCCAGGCTGGTCTCAAACTCCTGACCTCAGGTGATCCGCCCGCCTTGGCCTCCCAAAAGTACTAGGATTACAGGCATGGGCCACCACGCCTGGCCTATACTATCTTCATTATAGCACAGTTATAGTTGTGCATGCAGGCACAGCATGATAAGCCATACTGAGTCCACTTTGCCCTCCCTATGGCCCAGCCTAATGCAGGGCACCCTGAGAAATGCAGAAGTGCCTTCCTTCAGAGGGCTTTTAGTTCATTAATGAAGACATTTAAATATACACGAAGTATGCGACTATAGCATCTCCCTGGGGAAACTGCTTTCCCTATGATTCCCTTCCCATTCAAGGCTGGGGGATGGGTCCCCATCCCCTTGATGGGACCAGAAGTAGACACTCATATTACTCAGCCAACCACATTTTCACTTCTAATTATTAATTTCCTTTAGAAGTTTAGACAGGAAAATAAAGTAACCACTTTGGTTCCTATGGGTTTCTGGTTCCTGTTCCTAGTTCCTCAGGAGGGCCAGCTGGGATTTCTACCCTTGTGTTCCATCAGATACTCACTCGTTTCTGATTCACACCAAGTCATTTCTCTTTTACCTATGTGAGCTTAAGCGGGTTTCTGTATCTTACTCTATGACAGTAATAATCTGTAGGTGTTTTAAAGTGAAGAATGTTTCTTCTTTCCAGGGATACTGAGACTTGGCATGGAATAAAAAATGAGTTTCTGGGCACGGTAGCTCACACCTGTTATCCCAGCAGGCCAAGGCCAAGGCCAGAGGACCACTTAAGCCTAGGAATTCAAGACCAGCCTGGGCAACATAGCAAGACCCTGTCTCTAAAATAAAAATAAAAATAAAAATAATTTAAATTAGCTGGGCACGGTGGCATGCACTTGTAATCCCAGCAACTTGGGAGACTGAGGTAAGAGGATTGCTTGACCCTGGGAGGTGGAGGCTGCAGTGACCCATGATCATACCACTGCACTCCAGCCGGGGCAACATTGTGAGACCCTTACTCAAAAAATTAACAACAACAAAATGACTTTCTGTCTTATGGAAACTTAGGTATACTTGGAAAGGAAGAACTTTTTTTTTTTTTTTTTTGAGATGGAGTTTCACTCTTGTCCCCCAGGCTGGAATGCAATGGTGCAATCTCAGTTCACTGCAACCTCCGCCTCCCAGGTTCAAGAGATTCTCCTGCCTCAGCCTCCCAAGTAGCTGGGATTACAGGCATGCACTACCAGGTCCAGCTAATTTTTGTATTTTTAGTAGAGACGGGGTTTCACCACGTTGGCCAGGCTGGTCTCAAACTCCTGACCTCAAGTGATCCACCCGCCTCGGCCTCCCAAAGTGCTGGGATTCCAGGCGTGAGCCACCGCACCCAGCCAGAAAGGAAGAACTCTTACAAGGACATTACCCAGGCACGTGTTTTAAGGTCAGATAAGTTGCAGAGACCATAGTTATCAAGAGACACAGGTTTCAGAAGCCCAATTTGAAGTAACTTAAAAGGCAAATTTGACTCACATGAAAGGCCCAGAGCTAGAATGTAGTTTTAAACGAAGGTGAATAGAGATGTTCAAACAGAACTGCATTCTTTCTGGATGGTCCAGTTTATAAACAAATTATTTCTTCCCAATGTTTTTAGGACAGTGTCAAGTACATTTTTGTACCACAACACAAAAATGAAGATGTAGCCAGTGCAGTGGTGCGTGCCTGTAGTCCCAGCTACTGGGGAGGCTGAGGTGGGAGGATGGCTTGAGCCCAGGAGTTCCAGTCCAGCCTGGGCAACATAACAAGACCCTAGCTCTAAAACAAAAGAAAAAGAAAAGAGGAGCATAGCTGAGGTGTTGTCCTTTATAAAACACAAGGCAAAGCAAGGGAGCAAGATGAGGTAGGATGAGAGGTAGGAAAAAAAAGTTACAAAAGAGAAAAAGGGGGTCAGACTGGGAGTCTTGGAAGCTCATTTTCCTGTGCTGTTCATGACTTAGCCTCTCCTGATTCTATCTCTATTTGTCTCTGATTAGATTTCTTAGGTTATTAAAATCAGTGAGTAGGTCTGTCAGAAGATTCTTATTATGAACATCATTGTATTGTTTGGGAAGACAATCCCACCTCAATTTCTGAAAAACAGGGGAAAAAAGAAAAAAGGAAATTGGGGCCAGGCACAGTGGCTCATGCCTGTAATCCCACACTTTGGGAGGCTAAGGCAGGAGGATTGGCTTGAGGCCAGGAGTTTGAGACCAGACTGGGCAACACAGACTCTACAAAAAAAAATTTAACGTTGCTGGGCATGGTGGCACACAACTGTAGTCCCAGTTACTTGGGAGGCTGAGACTTGAGCAGAGGAGTTTGAGGCTACAGTGACCTATGACCATGCCACTGCTCTCCAACCTGGACGACAGAGCAAAACCCTCTTTACAAAAACCAAAAACTATATATTTACATACATAGTTCCAGGTTAAATTTAATCCAGGATCCTAGACTGATGGAATTATGCAAGGACTTGTCATCTGTGCTGCTTAAGGATTTCATCAGTCGTCCTCAATTCTCAATCCTTTGTCTCTTCTGAAAAGTTGTTTCCAGCAACATAGTTCAGATCTAAATTCTCATTAACTGGCTTCAAGAAACATTTGCATGGGATTCAAGGATCATTTCAAACTAGTCTCTACTGAGGCAGGTTTAAACCCTGGCTCTCAGGCGGTGGCTCATGCCTGTAATCTCAGCACTTTGGGAGGCCAAGGTGGGTGGATCACTTGAGACCAGGAGTTCAAGACCAGCCTGGCCAACATGGCGTAACCTCATCTCTACAAAAAAATACAAAAATTAGCCGGTTGAGGTGGCGCATGCCTATAGTCCCAGCTACTTGGGAGGGTGAGTGAGACAGCTGCTTGAGCCCAGGAGGTGGCAGTTGAAGTGAAACAAGATCACGCCACTGTGCTCCAGCCTGGGGGACAGAGAGAGACTCTGTCTCAAAACAAAACAAAACAAAAACCCTGACTCTCCTCTTACCTCTGTGGTCAAGTCAGGTGGCTCTCTAAGTTGCCATAAAAATGTCCTTACAAGGTAGACAGGGACTACCTTGTAAGGACACTGTAGGAGTAAGGATCAGCAAGGTTTGTAAACCACATTGCATGGCACACAGTAGGCATCAGAGAAATGACAGCATTGCAAGTCCATCCTCATGTGTCACCTGAAAAGCCACTCTAGGCTCTCACTGCTTCATCAAATAATTTTGTTTTTAAAATGATGGCATATATGTGATTAAGCTGACTGGGCTTTGAAAATACATAGTAATCTAGTTCACTAATTAACGTTAGATTTATGCTATCAATTACCAGCAGTTTAACAGATTGTGTGGGTATTTCTTCCCTTAAATTTACATAATTGGACAGTCTTCTACCTCAGGCTTTCATGAATCAACCAGGATTTGTCAAGCACCTACCAACTATTCAGCATCAGGGAGAGTGCTGTGATAATAAATTCTTATTAGTATCAAAGATTAAACATTAAATTCAAACTTTGGTAACAAGAATGGGGTTATCCTTTCCTGTTAGTAATCCTCAGTTCCTGTGATAGTGAAATAGCCAAGCCCTAATGAATGATCTCTCAACAGAAATCTGTTAGTAATGTTAGATGGCTATCAGTATGTTTTAAAGGTAATTATAAAAATGGTTTATTTCCCTTGTTTTATTAACACAGTCACTAAACTTCAATCTCAGTGTTTAATTTTCCCCAACAGTTTAGCTACTTCCAAGAAAAACAATCATTTGAAGACTGGCATTGCAGATAACAAAACAGTATTACCTGGTACTGGCTTCTCTGTCAGTAGGTAGTTTCAGTAGAAACAGAACCTCAAACCTGGCTACCCCATTCCCACTTCACATCCATTAAAACACAGCCTTGCTTTTTGCATTTCACGATTATCAAATGAACGATTCACTTCACGAAAAGAACAGTGAGGAGAATCCTGGAGAACCACAGAACTCCCCACCACATTATGCTAAACACACCATTAGCACAGACACGGGAGACTGTCATGCTTCTGACATCCTTTTCTTCCAGAACACCTGAGGATTACAAAGCCAACACTTCTACTTAAAAAACATCTTTTCAAATTAAAAAAAATAATAAGTGTAGTCGGGGCAAGAAAAGGAAAACAGTGTCTTTATTGTGTGTAGTTCTAACAAATGTTCACTGTGTGTGCATTCCAGCAGAAAGAGACAAAGATCTTTGTTCAAAATATTCTGAAATAAAACAGCTAAACTAACTCCATTATTGAATACACAAAAGGAATGTTAATGTTACTTGTTCATAGTCAAAGGTGAAGTCAAAAAAAAAGGGAAGTTAAATAACTGAAGTAATGGTTTGCCCAAATAGCAAACGTAGGATACAAGCGTGGGCAAAGAGCAGCTACTGAAGCTCATGAGGAGGATGCTGGATATAGGGTAGGTAACTTGACAAATGCCTCTGCTTCTTTGGAACCTTCTTCCTAGATCACCCCCACAAATTCCAAACCTGGTGCTTTCAGAGCACAACAGCCAAATGTAACTAAACTCCTCATTACTTCTGTGATATCTGGCAACAGAATGAGATAGTTAAAAAAAAATAATCAATTTCTTGTTGAGACAAGACATGTCTGAATCCACTTCTCTTGGGGTAGGAGAAGGTAATGAACATTAACGTTCTGCATCTCAATCTCCTAAAATGGAATTTAACCAGATAGATATCGCTTGAGATTTTAAAGCAGGAGATACCATAAGTAATGATACTCCAGGCCTGTAAAGCATTTTTCATTGTCCCACATTGCAGCTAAATGAGTATAAACTCGACAGTGTTCTGATTTCACAACATATGCATTTATGACAACTGCTAAAAGAACTTTACAGGCTCCTACGATAGGTTCCAAGGGATTTTTGTTTTTGCTTAAGCAGTCTTGAGGAGATCTAAACACAAGATAAACTTTGACCCCACCACTCTGTTATCTTTACAAATGCAGAAGTCATTTGGAAACCAAAACCAATTGCTGAGTAAGGGCTGAGGAATTTTGGTGTCATTTTAAACTAGTCTCTACTGAGGCAGGTTTAAACCCTGGCTCTCAGGCCAGGGGCAGTGGTACCAACACCCTCTATTTTGGTAGCACGAAATTTCTCTCACCTCCTCCTTCGTGTCCAGCAGCCATGATGTGTACAGTACACTTTGCTGCAGCAGCAGCAGCTAGTCTTCCTCAGGAATAAACAACCGAACACCCCAGAGACCAGCTCCAGGTGGCACTGTCAGCCAATGGGGACTGGCTCCACTTGCTCTCCAGAGGGTTTTTCACCACCTACCCATGCCAAGACTGTTTTGTGAATTCAAGTCTACTTCCTAAAAAAAGGTCCTTTTGGATGGATTTGGCTAGTGTGCTATATTACTTTATTGTATAGAAAAACCTCTGCAAACTCTCACACAAGACTTACCTTTCACCTGGCTGTTTTTGTAGGCAAGAGCATAATAGTAAATGGACCCCAAAGTGGTTTTCCAGATACAAAGTGACATCATATCAGCAGTAGTTCAGAAGAAGCCCTGGGTACTGGAGGGATTTCATGGGTGGAAGAGACAGTCTAATTATCTTTTCCTCTGGCTCTCAGCAAAAAAACAAGACCAGATGTAAACAGGAAAAGAAAACCAATGTGAAGTAGAAAAACATACCTTTTGCATTGGCATTTACCTTAAAAATAAGAAAAACACCAATTTTACTTAAGATGATAGTTCTTTAACATTTCTTATAAGCCAGATGTTTTTCATTCAGTTTTGGACATTGCCAACACACTTTTACAACTGATTCAAGTTATCTTCAGGCTTGGCTTTAGTTTGAATGTTCCCTTTCAAGCTCCTCAATACTCCTCTGTTCTTTACTTTTACCCCAATGTACTCCAATAATCACGCAATTTATTTATTACAGGAAATCATATACCAATCCTTCCTTGCCTTTAAATAGAGAAGCATCAAGTCATACCACTTTTGTTAAATAATAACCAAAGTTTTTTTCAATATTGTCTTAAAAGTAGCATCTTATAATGCATAAGAACATTTTTCTAAAGATAAAAGTTTTACTAAACCCATATCCCTGATAATAAAAGTCAGCCAGCAATCTCCTAAAATTACTCCCAAATATATCCAAGTGTTCAAGTACAAGGTTAATATTATTTTGATGAATTCTGTATTCATTCAACTGCTAAATCACAGGATACAAGACCTGGGTTGAACTTTTTCTTAAATAGTTTGCATGGGCAGTCCCTGGTGTGCTGGGCAGTTTCCTGTCTCATCAAATCCCTGGCAAGCTGGGAGGGAGGGAGGAGATGCTGAGCAGCCTCTATGGTCCTTCTTGAACCAAGCTGCTCCCTGCTGGATATGACAATGGCTCAGAAGCAGACTAGCAATTCTCAAAGGACAGGGAGAAAAATCACCACAGTTGCTGGCAGAAAACAGCCAGTGTACTATTTATTTCCTCAGGTGCTTCCATTGGGGAAAAAAATAAAAGTCTAATATGCCAGAAAAATCATCACTGAACCAATAAGGCACAGTAACATAATTCTAGTGACCTACTTCTCAATGAACACACATCTGAGAAAAAAACTGCCAGTATTTTATTCTCATGGAAAAACAGAACAAGTCCACAAGTTGGAGTCATGGAGGTAAAATACAGATGAAATGGAAAACAGTCTCTTGTCATGAACTCTCACTTTCAAATACCATTTTATATGGAAGTTACTTTACTGGGGGGCAAACAGAAGGCCATGTTGGAGTCTCTTACTTTTGGAAAATGGAGAATCAAAAATTTGCTAATCAACAAAAAAGGAGGGAAAATCCTTGGTAAAGCTCTACAAACATAATTATACATTTATATTTTACCAATAAAAGATAGCTAGGGTAGAAAAAACAGATGGTTAGAAACTGGTGCCAAACCAAAGTGAAAGCTTTGGTGCTTTCTCTAAACTCCTATCCTGTTTCTTTAGAAAACACCAGTTTTCTAAAGAAAGATTACTCTGAATTCACCAGGGTTCTATCACCCCAATTCATCCCTCCCTTTCCACCCCCAAGACACAAAAGGGCCATGTAGTTTTTTTGTCCGGCACCACTTGGGAAGGGGCTGGGCTCAGGGGGTGGGAAGAGCTACCTGCTGCCCTAGATTGAAAGGGAGGAGGTGGCCACACCACTCTTTGTATTTTTATCACGCACATAAAAGGAACAAAAATCATTTGGCAGTTTTAAGTTTAATAGGTGCATACCTTTACTTCAGGAATTAAACTCCTTATGATAAATAAAAGAATTAAATCAGATTTTTTTTTTAATACAGATAGGGGTCTTGCTATGTTGCCCAGGCTGCTCTTGAACTCTTGGCCTCAAGCGATCTTCCCACCTTGGCCTCCCAAAGTGCTAGGATTACAGGCCTGAGCCACCACACCTAGCCCTAAATCAGAATTTTTTTAAAAAAAATTTACTTAAAAGAAAAATGGAAAAATAAAAGTTTCAACACTAGACTGCCGCCCTGTTAAGAATGTCTAATATGCAATCAAAGTATTGGAAAGCAGGCATTTTTACCAAAGAGCAATGTCACTATAACTTATGAACAGAAAGTTGTGAAATATTCATGGAAACCAGTGAAGAGAGGAAACACCGGCAATTGTTCGACACAGAACAGTGAGCAGGTACTTTGGGAGTAAGGCTCTGAGAGATGGAAGATGCTGGTCTCAGATCTGAGGTGGATGTCTGGCCAATCGTCTTGGCTCCAAGGGGGAAGAATGCAACTGGCAGGATTCGAGGAGAGGGCACTTCTGCAGCCCCCAAGCAAGTCTCTAGTTTTCACCCCAAAGTGGATGCACTTTCCAACCTCAGCAAGGCCTCCTCAGGAGGATTTGCTTTCTGATGTGTAGTAGCGGTACAGGAAACCTAAGAGAACAGCGCCTACGATGGGTAAAATCCAATATGCCCAGCAACTAGGAAGAGGGGGAGAAAGCAATAAAGTTGTTAATAATTTAGGCCAAATGTTCACTATCTTTCAGCTTTCACATGTTTTTATACAGGCAAGGAGTTTTTATTTACTTTGGGAAATTTAACTGCTTTTATCACAAAGTAGTTGGGGAAAAAATATTTGAACTGGAGTGACAATATTACAAAGTAATTTTTTAAAAGGTTAAAAACAACCAATAGTATGATATCAAACAAGATGCCTTTAAATGCCTCTATATGTGTTTCTACAAAGTCATATAATGGTTATTTCTGAGTTAGGGATTATGGATACTCTCACATTTTCCTCGTTGTGCTTTTGCTTTTCACGTATTCTACAATTAAACATTTTTAAACAGGAAAAAACACCATTATGTAAGTGACATTTCATATATGTATAAAAACATATATCCATCCCAATATAAATTTGGAAGTAATCATATCTAATATAACTACCAGAAATATCCCATCTGCTTCATATGTATTGTAAAGATTTAATCCTTACAACACCCTATGAAATAGGGTTATTATTCTCATCTCATACAAGGGAAATATAAGCTTTGCACCCCAAATCCCAAAGCTAGTAAGGGAGTTGGAGAGTCTGATTCCAATCCCATCCTCTTAATTCTTAGTTAAGTTTGGACACTAATAAGGATACACATACACACAAAGCATATACAGTTCTAATAGGGTGAAGCAAATGGCAGCTTCAGAAGTACTGCAAGAGACCTTCCTTAGGAGCTTCAGAACAGTCATCATTCTCTTAACATAATAATTCTTTAATAGAACTTATTAGCACACTAGTTTTAAAGTATAATTCTTCCATGATCCAAATGACCCGGCTGCCCCTCTACTTAAGACATATGAGTCTTGGTATTAAAAGGTTTTGAACTCAATAAAACGAGCTGAAGTTCATAAGAAAAATGATTCTCTTTGCCTAAACATGCCTAGCACTCTGTATGCTTACATATAGCAGAAAGCTACTCTGGACTAGTTTAGAATATCAGCCAGGTAGCTTTGTTTAAAAAACCAAGCAATATGGCACGTATAATGGCAATACGCACATGGGGACTCTGAAGTAATCTCCTGATAAGAGTAATGAATTCAGACTCCTTTAAGAGCAACAACAAGAGACTAAAGAATCCAAAAGTATGATCCTTGAGAAAACATAGAAGAAGAAAATTTCTTTCTTTTTTTTTTTTTTTTGAGACGGAGTCTCACTCTGTCACGCAGGCCAGAGTGCGGTGGCGCGATCTCGGCTCACTGCAAGCTCCGCCTCTGGGGTTCACACTATTCTCCTGTCTCAGCCGGTCCTCGTGATCTGCCCACCTCGGCCTCCCAATTTGCTGGGATTACAGGCGTGAGCCACTGCGCCGGCCAGAAAATTTCTTTAGTACAAGACTGAGAATGGTTGACACCAATCCTCACATAATCTTTCCTAATACTTAACTGCCACTGAGGAGAGAACCAGAGGAAATACATTTATACTGCATCACAGGAGATTCAGGTTCAACAATAACTTCCTATCATAAGACAGATTTTTCTTCTTGGAGATCCATCTAGACTACTACACGTTTGTGATTCATTTATTTTTATTGTTTTGTAGTATTCCATTGTATGAATATACCACAATTTATTAGGGTTGTTTCCGATGTTTGATTATCTTGAGTAACGCTGCTATGAACATTCTTGTACATATTTCTAGGTGTACTTGTGCACACATTTCTATCAAGTATATCACTAGAAATGGAATTGCTGGGTCAAAAGTTAATTCATCCTATCGAATTTACTAGATAATGCCAAACTGTTTTCCAAAGTGATTATACTCATTTACATTACCCTAGGAGTGCTTAAGAGTCGGGGATAAATTTTCCAACCAACACTTATTTGCAAAATTTTTAATTTTTACCAATCTGGTTGGTATGAAATATACCTATGATTTTAATCCACATATCACTAATGATGAATGAGATTCAACCTCATTTCCATATGTTTACATTTGTGTTTCTTTTTCTGTAAAGTGCTTAAATCTTTTTCTCATATTCTACTGAGGTTTTAAAAAACTGATTTGTAGGAATTCTTTATATCTTCTACCTAATAATTCTTAATCAGTTTTATGTTTAGCATAAGTCTAAGTTTTATAGCATAAGCATAAGGTTGTTTTTTTTTTTTGAGATGGAGCTTCATTCTTGTTGCCCAGGCTGGAGTGCAATGGAGCGATCTTGGCTCACTGCAACCTCTGCCTCCCAAGGTTCAAGCGATTCTCCTGCCTCGGCTTCCCAAAGCTCGCACCACCATGCCCAACTAATTTTGTATTTTTAGTAGAGATGGGGTTTCACCATGTTGTCCAGGCTGGTCTCGAACTGCTGACCTCATGATCCACCCGCCTCAGCCTCCCAAAGTGCTGGGATTACAGGCGTGAGCCCCTGCACCCGGCCCTGCACAAGCATAAGTTTTGTTTAAAATCTGCAATTTTGTGGCTTGTATTTTCAAAATTTTTATGCAACATTTCGCTGATCCTAAGCCCTTAATATTAAGGAAACTAAATTTACTAATAGTTTGTACTCTTTTATACTGTGTCCATTACCTCAAATAATAGATCTGATATTTTATGGGAAAAAAAGACATATTTTCTTTCTCTGAAATACTTCGAGATGTCCAAAAAATAGAAGGGCTAGCTCTATATAATCTCCACAAAGATATTGTACAAGCCAAGGATTCCACAGTCATTTTAGATAGAGGCACTTAAGGGAAGGCAATTTATAACTTTCAGAGCTAATATTAATGAATTACTAATATTAATGCCAAGGAGTATATTGTAAATAAACCTGAGAAAACCCAAATTCCTAAATATGACCATAGTATTTTTTTCTCCTGCAAAATGTAATAATAGCACTTACCTTACAGAGTGGTTGTGAGAAGTAAATGAGATTAAGTTTTAAGTAGAATCATGTAGCTGGGTTGAACTTCGGGATTAAAGGCTGACCCAATAGTAGCTTCCTGTCCATGCATCCTGGCCTCTTACTGAGTGCAATTCCAATTTATGTCACAATAAGATTAAAAAATGACTCAAGGCATGAACCTTTTAGATTATTCAAAATGGCTGAAACTGTAAAAGTTAATTTTTCTAATGTCAAGGAACAATTGAATTTGCAATTATTTGGGCCAAAAAAGAATTAGTTGTCAAACTGCACTCATAAGTTAAGTTACATACATATATTTATGGAAGAGTCTCTTGCCAGACATTACCTTGAACATACGGAAACCTGTTAAGGGGATACTAACCTTTTGCATGTATCATTTTTTGAAGGGTCCTGAAATGAAATGACAAAAAAAAAAAAAAATTCAAAAATAACAAACAAAAAGAAAGAAGATTAACATAGCATATATACATTTTCTTGATCAAGCTACGTCAACCCTGTAACTGATACCAGAACTTCATCTTTCATGCATTTTGATGTTTACAAATATATAAGCAATGGATAGACTGGGAATTTTATTTCTGATAACATACTGGCACTTCACTAGGTTCCTTCCTAGTGAAGAATCACTAATGAAAGCATAAAAATGACCTAAACTTTTTTAGATGTTAAAAAACGTTAATGATACAAACTATATTGAAATGGACTACTCTGCGGCCATGATGATGTATCTGGTTCAGCTGGGCTTGCCATTGGCAGTAGCTAACATCACACTTTCTAAAAACATTTTTTAAAGTCCAAAAAGCTCTTCTAACATGTAGATCAACTGTGAAATGCTCTAGATCATACAGATGATTGCTTTGTAGATCACAAAAATACACTGGTTCACTCTTTGAAATCACAATAATTATGACAGGAGACCTTAGAATTGATTTCACAATGAAAAGAGAAAAAATGGAGTCAAGGGAAAGAAAATGACAAAATAATCTTAAAAAACAAATCTTGGCAATAAAAAGTACTGAAGTATTGATATATGCTACAAACTTCAGAGCATTATACTAACTGAAAGAAAGCAGACACAAAAGACTACATATTATATAAATCTGTTTATATAAAATGTTCAGAACAGGACAATCAATAGAGTTAGAAGTAGATTAGTGGTTGCCTAGGGCTGGTGTGAGGAGGACGAGTTGTGGGGAAATGGAAAACAACTGCTAATGAATATGGGATTTCTTCTTGGACTGAGAAATTGTTCTAAAATAGACTGCACAGTTCCGTAAATACACTACAAACTATTGACTTGTACACTTTAAATAGGTGAACTGTGTGGTATGTGAATTGTATCACAATAAAGCTGTTATTAAAATTTTTTTACTCAATTTAAGTATCAAATGAGTTATTGATTCCATTAATCAGCTGTATAGTACAAAAGGCCTGCTAACTTACTGCCAGAGGACAATAACCCTTTAGCATAGGTTGTTGCTGCCCAAAATACCGTCTCTGCAAAATGTAGAAGTATATCAGGTTATGAACATGGAATATTAGCTCTGCTTAACCACTGTTTTCAATAATCTCCAAGAATTTCCAGAAACCAATCACATTGGCCCCGATATACTTTAGAAATGAGTTTTAATTTCCTATATCCAAAACACTGTCATGCAAATAAATACATGCCCCAAACCTGAAAGAAATTAGCCTGTAGGCAAGAAAAATGTCAAACGAAAGGTTTTAAAGAAACCATATTAACATACTACCATACTTCTTTAAGACTTTAATGATTATCGTTATCTGGGACATTTCAGCTAGTCTAGTAAGGATCCGATTAATTAAAATGAGTTACAAGTCAATCTTTGAAAAATACAACAAATGTTACTGTCTACTCTACAGATTCAGAAGGTAGAAGTGGTAGCGATGGCAGTATGTGCATCAAGTTAATTTATAATGTTGCCTTTTAAAATAAATATTCCACCACAGTAACCAAGAAATAATTGAATTCCATCAAGAAAATGTTCATGGTCTTTTATGCTTTAGCTACATAAATACCAATGATTTATAGACAAAAAATGTAGTTACTATTTTTAAAAGGGATAATTTGAAAGGCTTATATGAGAGCATCACAGCATAATATATGTATTATGATGTTTAATCTATAGAGTAAAAATCATATACTTCATATAAATGGATTCTCTAGATTTCAAAGCTTTTAGCCTCTTTTACAATCAAAACCCCTGGATGTCTGCTAAGTAGGGTGAGCCTTAGAAAAAGGTAATAAGCAACTGAAGAAGAAAGAGAACAAAGACAGCCAAAACCATACTATGCTGAAATGTAAAAATTTCTAAACAATAAATAACTTAAAACATATGGTGTTCTTTGAACTAAGTACTGCAAAACGTGCCTGTTTTAAGATCAATCCATCCCTGGGGATGCAAAAAAAAAAAGACCAACTTGTCTAACCCATTAAAGGAAAGAGAAGAGAAAGAGGCATACACTCCCTTTAGGATACTGACAGCCAAGTAGATGCAAACCATAGTGACCCCACTTTTAATCAAATACATGATAATCAAAGAGATGTTGAAGGCACAGCTCTTAGCAGCCAAGACTCTCAGCCAAATTTGGAAATAAACCAAATCGGTTATTTTTAAACTGAAATGAAAAAAGTTCTATTAACACATAACCTCCCTTCACCTCCACCCTTCCCCTAGGCACAGTTCCCCCCAGTCTTCATTTCCACAGCTAAGCACTGGACTAAAGCTAATGGATGCTTAAGTGAAAATCTTACAGTTTATAGTTGACTTTAATTTATCCCTTCAGGTATTGAGGCATATCTAGCTGGTTATGTCCATGCCCAGATTTTAATGCTCTCAACCTTTGGCCTGGAAAGTAATAATTGCAATACTATGATTTTAGTTACAAGAGAGTGAATCAAATCCAAAGTTCTTCCAGCATAACCCCTACCAAGCAATTAATATGCATGCTTCTTTTTCTTCAAAAAGCTTAGAATACACTGGGGCAAACAACAAAATTGCTGTGAGTTTTGGTATTATAGGTTCTAAAACAAATTGCTGTTAAGTCTACTCTGACTTTAGCTCAAAACTCATGGAAATTAACTGTTTAAATAAAACTGGTTCCTCAAGTTCAAGGTTCATTAAGGCTTTAATTCCCCACTAAAATAAATAAGTAGAGGCTGGGCACTTTGGTTCACATCTGTAATCCCAACACTTTGGGAAGGCTGAGGCAGGAGGATCGCCTGAGCCCAGGAGTTCAAGGCTGTAGTGAACTAAGATTGTGCCACTGTACTCCAACCTGGGGGACAGAGCAAGACCCTGTCTCAAAAATGAATAAATATATTTATATACATATAAACACAAAAGACAGACTTTTTAGGGAAAAAGGAAATATTTTGTAATACCTGAATAGAATATTTATAAAGCTGCTCATAATTAAAATTATATCTAATATCTTCAAGCCCAATGTTATAAATCAGTTTCCTCATTTGTAAAATGAAAGACTCAGATCAATGTGAATTCTAAAGTCATATTCAATTATCTCAACACAATTTTCTGAGCCAAGGACATTGTGGCGAAACCTACAGGAGCAGGTTTCTAAAGGGTAGAGAGAAGAAAACATCATTCTCTCATGTCTAGGAAGACTGAAGCAGCACTACCATAAATAGATTTTTCTCTCTTCCACCAGCTACATAAAGGAGTAATTTCCCAGATACTCATCGCACCATAAGCACTAACCCAATTTGATAAGATTAAGAGAATGACAAAAAGGCCGGGCATGGTGGCTCATGCCTGTAATCCCAGCACTTTGGGAGGCCAAAGTGGGCGGATCATGAGGTCAAGAGATCAAGATCATTCTGGCCAACATGGTGAAACCCCGTCTCTACTAAAAATACAAAAAGTAGCTGGGCGTGGCAGCTTGTGCCTGTAATCCCAGCTACTTGGGAGGCTGGGGCAGGAGAATCGCTTGAACCCAGGAGGCAGAGGTTGCAGTGAGCTGAGATCGCACCATTGCACTCCAGCCTGGTGACAAGAGTGACATTCCGTCCCCCCACCAAAAAAAAAAAGAGAATGACAAAGAAATGTCTCAACTGGCAACCACATGGAAAGGATGTGGGGGTCAATGAGGGTGCATTTCACGATGAACTTTGTTTATGAGAAAACATGAGAGAAGAGCACACACTTAAGGAATGGAGTATACTTTGTCATCAGGACATAAATGTAGGAAAGAATGAACCAGAATCATGATTATGACACATTAAAATAGACAGGGAAGCCGGGCGCAGTGGCTCATGCCTGTAATCCCAGCACTTTGGGAGGCCAAGACAGGCAGATCATGAGGTCAGGAGCTCGAGACCATCCTGGCTAACAGGGTGAAACCCCATCTCTACTAAAAATACAAAAAAATTAGCTGGGTGTGGTGGCAAGCACCTGTAGTCCCAGCTACTTGAGGAGGCTGAGGCAGGAGAATCGCTTGAACCCAAGAGGCGGAGGTTGCAGTGAACCAAGATTGCGCCACTGCACTCCAGCCTGGGCAACAGAGCAACACTCCGTCTCAAAAAAAAAAAAAAAAAAAAAAAAAAACACCAAACCTCAAAAAAACAGGGCAATATACCTTCAGCCTATACAGCTTACATTTAGGCTTTCAAAAGCTTAAAAGGCAAATATAAGGTATATAAAGACCTTATGTTTTAATTCCTACACTGCTATTCCAAGAGGATTCTAAGTATTTAAAATTGGAAAAAGTAGATTTTAAGCCACAGGACACCTTTGGCAAATTTAATGGGTATTTATTTAGGTGGTCTGGTAGAGATTGTGTAGCTTTGAATTTGGAACACTTTGGTATCTCTGTGGCCAGTAACTTACGAAAAACAAGTTGGGAACTTCTAGCTTCAAATTCTAAACTGGAAAGGATTTTTCCCCCTTAATACCATGGACCTTATAGCATGAGCTACCACTGTATGAATTTTAACATTAGGTTCATTTTACCACCTAAAATGTTTGAGTATTGAAGGTATATGATTTCAGCATTTTACAGTCCCAACTATGACACAGTCATGTGGTATGGATCTTGAGGACAGCCTTCTCATGAAGCTCCAATGTACTAAAATATTCAAGTCAATAAGAACCATTTCTTTCTGGATATGAATATAATTTAACAATTACTGCCTTGCAAAGCATATAATCCTAGAGTCAAACCGTTATATTAAAAAATTTCCCTGTAGATATGGCAAAATTCAAAGATGAAAAACAGCCCCTAAAACAAATTGCTATAAACTCTCTTAAGAACTCATTGTGATAAAATATATAACACCTCACTCAAAAAAAAATATTAACACATTCACAGGATGATCTCTATTGGGACTTAAGAAGTGAAAAATTTGTTATAACACTGGAGGACTGATTTGAAAAGAATGTTTCCTTGCCCTTCTGATCCCTTGTTTTGCAAAACCATATATAATTTCTAAGTAAAGCTTTACCAATAGAAGACATTAGTCCTTGAGAACCCTCAGCAAAGGGTATTTTGTCTTTCAAGAGTAATTTTGGCATCACATTCTATGCTTTCTTTCAAAAGATTATGTTACAAAATATAAGCGTTATACAAAAACGGGAAATAAGCCAGGCGCAGTAGCTGGTGGCTCATGCCTGTAATCCCAGCACTTTGGGAGGCCAAGGCAAGTGGATCACCTGAGGTCAGGAGTTCGAGACCAGCCTGGCCAACATGGTGAAACCCCAATTCAACTAAAAATACAAAAATTAGCCAGGCGTGGTGGTGGGCGCCTGTAATCCCAGCTACTCAGAAGGCTGAGGCAGGAGGAGAATGGCTTGAACCCAGGAGGTGGAGGTTGCAGAGCCGAGATTGCGCCACTGCACTCTAACCTGGGTGACAGAGCAACACTCCATTCCCCTGCCCAAAAACAAAACAAAACAAAACAAAAAAAAAAACACAGGAAACCAGGAAATAACCAGACAAAATTCTCTGGTAAATAGCAATCACTCCTTGTCTAAAGGGCATCAGCATCCCATTCCAAACTTTAATAAATTAGGTAGTCGGTATGGTAGGGATATTAAATAATTCTTAAAAATAAAATTTTTAATTTAATGTAATCAACTAACTATATTTCATAATTATAAACAATATATTCTTTTTAGTTTCTCTCTCATAAAAGAAGTAAACTGTATGTTACATAATACATTATATAACAGAAAACTGTATGTATAATAAAATTCAGTAGCATCTGGGAGAAAAAAATGTAACTTTAAATGCAATTAATAGACCGCTTCTAACATGTAAAATTTACTAGATTTCAAAAGTTAAGCTTCTTAAGTTAAAAATGAAGTTTAAAAAACACGTTAAGCCTATATGGAGACAATTTTATTTGTTTTAAAAAACAGATCAAATCCTTTGAAAGCAAATGTCATCATATCAACACTTTCATCTACGGAATACTAAATATCTACTTAAAAAATGAGAAAGATCTTTTTTTTTAAGACAGAGTCTCGCTCTCTCGCCAGGCTGGAGTGTACTGGCACAATCTCGGCTCACTGCAACCTCTGCCTCCCGAGTTCAAGCGATTCTCCTGCCTCAGCCTCCTGAGTAGCTGGGACTACAGGTGCGCACCACCACACCCAGCTAATTTTTGTATTTTTAGCAGAGACAGGGTTTTACCATGTTGGCCAAGATGGTCTTGACCTCATCATCCACCCACCTGGGCCTCCCAAAGTGCTCGGATTACAAGCGTGAGCCACCGCCCCCAGCCCAAAAGATGTTAATAAACTGACAAGAAATAATGATGAATAAAAAAAAATTTTTTTTGAGACAGGGTCTCGTTCTGTCACCCAGACTAGAGTGCACTGGCACAATCTTGGCTCACTGCAACCTCTGCCTCCCAGGTTCAAGCCATTCTACCGCCTCATCCTCCCATGTAGCTGGGACACCACCAGTCCCAGCTAATTTTTGTATTTTTAGTAGAAACGGAGTTTTGCCATGTTGGCCAGGCTGGTCTCGAACTACTGGCCTTGTGTGATCCGTCCTCCTCAGCCTCCCAAAGTGCTGGGACTACAGTCGTGAGCCACAGTGCGCAGCCAACAAATAAAATTTTTAAGTAAAGAGAAGCAAGGTGAAGAATAGTATGTATGAGGCTTTTTTTTTTTTTCGAGGCGTAGTCTCGCTCTGTCGCCCAGGCTGGAGTGCAGTGGCGCAATCTCAGCTCACTGCAAGCTCCGCCTCCCGGGTTCACGCCATTCTCCTGCCTCAGCCTCCTGAGTAGTTGGGACTATAGGCGCCTGCAACCACCCTCAGCTAAATTTTTGTATTTTTAATAGAGACGGGGTTTCACCGTGTTAGCCAAGATAGTCTCGATCTCCTGACTTCGTGATCCGCCCGCCTCGGCCTCCCAAAATGCTGGGATTACAGGCTTGAGCCACCGCACCCGGCCGGCTTTTTACTTTTTTAAAGGAAATGATGGTTGGTTGGTTTGTCTATCTATCCATCCATCCATCCATCCTTATGAATGCATGGAATCTTTGGAAGAGTACACAACAACAAAAAAATGATGGCTGGTTACCTCTAGGGAAGGGGAACTAAGAGTCTGAGAGCTGGAGATACGAGGGAACTTTTTTTTTTTTTTTTTTTTTGAGACGGCGTCTCACTCTGTTGCCCAGGCTGGAGTGCAGTGGCGCCATCTCTGCTCACTGCAAGCTCCACCTCCAGGGTTCACGCCATTCTCCTGCCCCAAGTAGCTGGGACTACAGTTGCCCGACACCACGCCCGGCTAATTTTTTTGTATTTTTAATAGAGACGGGGTTTCACCATGTTAGCCAGGATGGTCTCTATCTCCTGACCTCGTGATCCGCCCGCCTCAGCCTCCCAAAGTGCTGGGATTACAGGCGTGAGTCACCGCGCCCGGCCAACTTTTTTTATAGTATACTGTTTTGAACTATTTAAATTTTCTTTTTACCATGTACATTTTATAATACTCATTCAAAAAAAATGTAATGGGGAACTGGTCAAATTACTAGACCTATTTGACTACAAGATTTGACCAGTAAAGCAGTTGAACTATTATCTAGATAATATCTGTTGAAGAAATGAATGAAATGGTGCCCACTTTTTTAGTCAGGTTAGGATTTGTATGCACTTTATCTCTTGAACTGATGGCAGATTAAGTGATAAAACAGCTAACCAAGAAATAAATACATCATCAAAGAGAGAATTCATAGACCACGAATATTTATAGGTTACTTGCTAAAGAGCAGGCAAGCAGGCAGGCAAACTGGTACAGAGGGCACTAAGTCTGTTTCTAAGGTGAGTTTCCATAACCAAAAACAGACCAGAAAAATGTTAAGTCAAATATAAGTAGGAGATTGACGGCTCCCAGCATGAGGGTTAATCCAGCAAGCAAGAGATTCACAAAGACAAATCATTTTTAATTCTAGTTAGTTATTTTTGATTGAAGCAGGTAAAAAAAAAACTCTGTTGCTAGATCTTTAAGTTTTTAAGTCTTTACGTTTTTAGTATAATAATTCTGGGCCTTCAACTCAGGTACTATCCATCTAACAATAAAACAATGGTGAACATTAATTATTTACCTGTGTTATAAAAGTAATATGAAAGGTGTTTTCTAAAAGAATTAGGGAATGGTTACTGACTTACACTCTGGAATAGCAACATTTTGAGTGTTTGTTTCTCGGGGCGGGGGGTGGCAGTAGGGAAGGTACGGTTCAGACAGGGAGTAGATATGGGGTTGTGGAGGTGGGAGAGGAGACGGGTAGAAATAGAGGAAAGGAGAAGGAAAATGGAAATGAAAACTCTCTCCCATAGGCTGAAGATACCTTTTAATTTGACTTTTAAAAATCACTTCTTCATAAAGATTCAGAAACCATGAACCAAGAGAAAGGAAGGTAACCAATAAAATGAACTCCACTTCCATTCCTTAATGGTAAATGTTTAAACCAGAGATAAAATATGGAGAAAAGAGATACCTACATCCTAGACACCAAGTGCCTATTTAAACCTCTGTAAGAAATAAATCTGAGAGATCAAGAATTTCTTCCTGGAACTGAAGTCAGGTTGGAATATAGCTCTGTAAAAACCTATGTAGGTGGTCTTGAAAATGTTCCAAAAGGCCTTTCTTGCCTGATCTGCCTGAAGTAGAGCAGAGTGACTAGAAACACAATAGCCAGACTCTCTACTTAATGAAGGCATGTCCCTTGAGTACAGTGACATGAGGAAAACAGGATTGAAAACACTGCCTTTAGTCACTTTTTAACCCAGATAGGGGCTAAACTACATTTGGAGACTTCTAAGTTATTATAGAACTTGGTGAGCTTAAATCCTTTCTTTTTCTATCTTTCTTACAAAAAAATCTAAGGCCCAGTAGTTTTTTGGGTTTTTTTTTTTTTTTTTTTTTTTGAGATGGGGTCATGCTGTGTTACCCAGATGGAAGTGCAATGGTGTTACCATGGCTCACTGCAGCCTCAAACTCCCGGGCTCAAGCTGTCCTCCAGCCTCAGCCTCCCCAGTAGCTGGGGCTGCAGGCACACATTACCATGCTCAGCTAATTTTATGATTTTTTAAAAAATAGAGACAGGGTCTCACCATGTTGCCCAGGCTGGTCTCCAACTGCTGGGCTCAAGCAATCCTCCCATCTCAGCCTCCCAAAGTGTAGGGATTACAGGTGTGAGCCACTGCACCTGGATGGCTCAATAGTTTTGATTCAGCTGAGAAATCTCTAATTCTTTGGCCTATAGAAGGCAGACAATGCTTACCACAGAAGAGAATTAAATTGTCCTAAGTTTTCAAATGAAAAGATGGGTGTATCATTCAGCAGAAAGTTTGGGCTTAGCTACCTACTTATCACCTAGATTAGTTAAATTGCAAATTCCTAAACTCTATCTCCAGAGATTCCAAAGCAGTAGGAGTAGAAGCCCAAGAAATAAACATTTCCTATATATATTCATGTACATACCAAGGGATTCTGATTGAGGTGATACAAGAACAGAATTTGGGGAACATTGTTCTACATTCCTAAGAATGGTCCTAACTATACTACCACGAAAGAAAAACAGCAACAAGAAGCAATCTGTAGACGTCTAGACATTGTAATTGCGAACATATTTTTTCTATTGTTTTAATATAAAAGATGCTCTCATAGTTGCTGTGCAGAAATGTGTTACGGCTCCTATATCCCTTGAATCAGATGTTGACCTCTGAGAGTGGTATTTTCTGGACATGTTCAATATACAAATCAAGGCCATGCTTAGTTCAAATTTTACCATAATAACACAAGTTATTAGGAGTAAGCAACAACAAAAAATGATGGCTGGTTACCTCCAGGGAAGGGGAACTAAGACACTGAGAGCTGGAGATAGGAGGAAGCTTTTTACAAAATACTGTTTTGAACTATTTAATTTTTTTTTTTTTTAAGGATTGGAGAATGGATAGTACATGTGTTAGGAGGAGAGGACTCCTAATGCAGTTAACAACCAACAGTTGTTACAAAGTGTTTTAAGAACCATGTCATTCGCCTTTCAAGAAACAATTCAATAGTTCAGAGTAGCAGTCTAGCAAGATGGAAGAGTTAATTTACACAAACACTCTGGATTGCACGGCAACAGATGGCAGACACTGTTAAGCAAGCAATCTCTTGAGTTAATAGAATTCTTGTGTCTAGGCCAACTTTAATTGCTGTGTCAAACCTATTCAGTAATTCCGGCTCAATGAGGAATGGGAAGCAAGCAGCAAGGAGGAGGAAAATGGAAGGGAGGCAGCATCACTTTCCTATGTTCTAGTTGGCACCTAAACTTCTGTCCCTTTAAATTAGAGTGCTGTGTAACAGCTATCTGAAGGACAGAAATTAAGGAAAATTGTTAGGGAATAAGGGAAATGAACTACCTAGCATGTGGGAAGCAGAAAATGGTTCCATATTTTCTTCCTGGTATGCAATGCAGTACACATTAAAGTTTTCAAACACTCAAATACTTAAGTCTTTTGTTTTCGCTGTATTACTAAGTAACCAGGAAGGGTGTGGGCCTAATTGAACCTACAGGATAAAAGAATTAAATTTGGAAAATAAGCACAGAAAGGCCTCTGTATTACAGATAAAGAAGATAACCTATAAGAAACAAAACAACTTTGCAATTATTTTTTTCCAACACAGAAACAATTATTATCACTTGTTCTACATAATGTAAAAGTAAGATATTTTTCTACAACTGAACCCATAAACTAATTTCTTTCAAAACCACACAGAGCATAGCTTTGGAGTTTCAGTTTAAAAAAAAAAAAAAGCGTATAGAAGCATTAGCAAAATGTTTCCTACTGTTCAAGACTCAGCTATTCTTTTTTTACTGAGATGATACTGAGTCCAAATTCCTGAAAAATAGGATTTTTGCTTGGGGAAAAAGTAAATACTTTGTAACTTCTCTTGTTAAGAAAAAATGTTTCAAAAAGCAGTTCTACTTGAGTAAACAGAAATATAAACACACAAGACAAACCGATGACTTCTTACCTTGCTACCATTTTCAGGTTTAAGGTCACTCTGTTAAAAAAAGGAAAACAAATAATATTTTAAGGCATACCCAAATGAATTCTCACTATATGCTTCTTTCTAACTTTGGAACATGAGACTGTATTCTGGTGATAGTGAATTCCCTGGGAGACTTGAGGATCTATAGAAAGATACCCCTACTCTGAGCATATCAGGGTCCCTTGTTAGAATGGTATATATGGATAGTTTTAAAAGTCCATAATTACTACCTTTAGCAAGGAGCTTGCAAAAACAAGCAAACCACTATTTTAGGTAAAGGTGTTATTAACTGCATTACAAAAATAAATCAACATATAAAAATAATCCAGAATCAGTTCCCTTAGCTTTTTAGAGATATTACATTTGCTACCTGGCAAAGAAGAAATTATATCCTAGCACAGTAAGACTAGACAATTTTGGAGAAAATTTAGCCTGATGGCTAGACTGAATGAATTTCCATTTTAATAATTTTTTTTTTTTTTTTTTTGAGACAGAGTCTCGCTCTTTCACCTAGGCTGGAGTGCAGTGATGCAATCTTGGCATACTTCAACCTCTGCCTCCCAGGTTCAGGCAGTTCTCGTGCCTCAGCCCCCTGAGTAGCTGGAATTACAAGTGTGCGCCACCACACCCGGCTAATTTTTGTATTTTTTAGTAGAGGTGGGGTTTCACCATGTTGGCCAGGCTGGTCTCGAACTCCTGACCTCAAGTGATCCGCCTGCCTGGGCCTCCCAAAGTACTGGGATGACAGGTGTGAGCCACCGCGCCCGGCCAATAATTCATTTCTTCATCCTGTTCTGCAGCTGTTGAGTAGTTTTCTCTGCATAAGGGCTCCCATCTCTGACAGTTCTTACCGGATGGATATCACCAATATAGTACTGCTTTAGCATTTCTCTGGCATCAGAAGAGTGTCCTACATCTTCAAAGCTTTCACTTGCATCTACACCAGCTTGTTCCAGCAGAACCTCTTCTCCTCCAGGGTGCTAGAAGGAAAAGATATTTACTGAACCGAGGGTTCTCTGAAAAGTAAACCAACAAGTTACTTTCCCATACCCCTTTCTTCCTTTCTCCCTTTAATAGAAATAATGGAACAAATTGACATTGTGTGCTGCCTGACAGGATGCAATGGGAAGAACATAGCATAACTTCCGTGATACTGTGGTCAAAAATGCATCATATGGGGATTACTGTGAGGACACCTAGGACAACCACAAATTTAGAAATATCCTACAAAATCTCTCTGGACAGGTCTGGCCTGTGATCTCTAAAGATACCACAGTCATGAAAGTCAAAGAAAGAGTGAAGAAACTGTTCCAGATTGAAGGAGGCTAGAGATTCATGACAACTGGGAACAATGTGTGATCCTAGGTTGGTTCCTTTTGCCAATATTATTGAGATAGCTGCAGAAACCTAACTGAGGACCCCAGGCAAAGGGTATATGCAATTCTTTATTCTATTCTTGCAACTTTTCTGTAACTTTGAAATTGTTTCAAATTAAAAAGTTAACTAGGCCAGGCACGGTGGCTCATGCCTGTAATCCCAGCACTCAGGGAGGCCAAGGCAGGCAGATCACTTGAGGTCAGGAGTTCAAGACCAGCCTGGCCAACTTGGTGAACCCTTGTCTGTACTAAAAATACAAAAAGTGCCAAGCATGGTGTTGGCGGGTGCCTGCAGTCCCAGCTACTCAGGAGGCTGAGGCAGGAGAATCACTTAAACCTGGGAAGGTCAGGTTGCAGTGTGCCAAGATCACACCACTGCACTCCAGCCTGGGCAAAAGAGTGAGACTCTGACTCAAAATAAATGAATAAATAAATAAGTTAACTATATAAAGTAGTGCCTCAGGAAGTAGATTCTATAACTATCAGCTATGTGACCCTGCACAAGTTATTAAGAAATTGAGATGTCTTTAGTTCCTTACTTGTAAAATGGAAATATTAATAAGAGTACCTGTCTTGACAACTATTGCACATATGAAATGAGATAAGCATATAAAACACTTTGTACTCCAGAAGAGCATAATATAATACCATCTACAATTTTTAAATGAAGATACATATATGCATATTTATACCCAGGCATAAAATATCTCTGAAAATGGTGAAAGAACCTAGTGGCTGGGAGATAGGGTAGAAGGAAGACTTCACCACATACTCTTCTGAAATTTTTTTTTTTTTTTTTTTTTTTTTTTTGAGACGGAGTTTCGCTCTTGTTGCCCAGACTGGAGTGCAATGGCACAATCCCAGTTCACCGCAACCTCTGCCTCCCAGGTTCAAGCGATTCTCCTGCCTCAGCCTCCCGAGTAGCTGGGATTACAGGCATGCACCACCACGCCCAGCTAATTTTGTATTTTTAGTAGAGACGGGGTTTCTCCATGTTGGTCTCTAACTCCCAACCTCACAGGTGATCCACCCGCCTCGGCCTCCCAAAGTGCTGGGATTAAAGGTGTGAGCCACCATGCCCAGCCTCTGAAATTGTTTTACCAAATAATGCATTACTTACTCAGAAAATTAATCATTTTGTAAAATTATATTTAGCAGTCCTTGACTTAAATACTCAAAAAACATTTACTTAAATTAGCAAATTTAGAATTTATATTAATATATCGAAATTTGTATTTTTGAAATATTAATGCTTTTTACTTTTTATAATAACCATTTCAGCAGGAATAAATTATCATTCCTATTTTAAATAAATGTTAATTCAACTGAAGTATAAAAACTGTGTTACTTCCCAGTCATAGTCACCAGCCTATGAGCTCCCTGAGGATAAGGATAACTTCTATTTTTATCTCCTAAAAGGTCTCCACCCAGTGAGTGGGTCTCGCATCCCAGTATTTAAGAATGCTATTTTACAGCAAGAGGAAGACAGCCACGATTCACTTGTTATTATATCTGAAATTCTCAGGTTATTATATCTGAAACTGTTCTTTGTTGTGGAACTAAGTCATCAGTTCTGGAATTATGTCCCAATTTGTTCTATATACCTCAACTATGGATGATATTTTTTCCTTTTGACACATCCCAACTATTGTGTTGCTTTTCAGAGTAAAAGGACAATAAAACTCCTTAGTAGATTACAACATTTCAGGGAATGACTGAATTTTTGACTTGCTACACAGTTCTTTCCACAAAGTACTTTCACTTTCATCAGTCTCTCACCACTTATAAACAAGAAAAAGCACAACACTTTTTTAAAATATTAAGTAAAAATTATATATTCACGGTGGTAAGTTTGGAAGAAAATAATCAACTGGAGTCCTGGAACAGAAATAAGTCCAGTTAACAATTTGGTGCATAAAATTTCATTTTTCCTGTGTATTCTTTCAATCATTTCTGCCATAAGTCTACAATTTTTTATTGAATCCTTACTATTTTATGTGGTAGGCAGTGATAAATAAAAGTTTTTTGTGTTCTCACAAAGTGAATGTTATAATGTTTTATAGCCTGCTTTTTTTTTTTCACTGAAGCAAGTGGGGGTCAGAGTGATCAAACAAAATTCTTTGGTTTAATAACTTTCACTCTAAAATATGGTCTTAATAGAGATGGCTTAGAACAAGCAAAAAGACGTCAGGGAGCTCTTGGTTTCTGTTTAGAACTCTATAGTCTTCAGATAGAGTTAATGAAAATCAAATGGATGCAGGGCGGCCGTGGGCCACTGGCAGCCCAGCTGGAGGAGCTGGAATCAGTCCACTAGGCCCGAGGCTGTAGCAGGGTCCTGGCCAGTCTTAGGCCAAGATAATACCCAGGCTGAGGAGCATGAGAAGGCCTCGAGGAAAACCCAAAGAGCCCCGGAACCCCAGGAGAAGCCAGACCAGCTTTCAGTGAAGACAGAGGGTAGGAGCTACTGTCCAACTCTAGCATCAGCCACTGGATGGTCCCGCCCATATTTATCATCTTCTTCTTCTCAGATATGATCTGCCACTACACGTTCATCCTGGTACAGAGCGACAAGAAGCTCACCCAGGAGCAAGTATCTGACAGTTAAGTCCTAATCTGAAGCAGAGCCTTCAGTGAAAATGGAAATTACATTCCCAAAAAGTCTTTTTCTTGACATGAGAATATTACATCAACAACCCAGAGGATAAAAATATCACCACTTCCTCCCACTATGCTCTCAGGCATGATGAAAGGAAATATAACAAACGTCATCCCTATGATTCTTACTTGTGAATGGATCAACATTGACATACTCAGGCATTGTTGCAACCAAGGTCCTATTTCCACTGACCCTCTGTTTTTTTGTTGTTGCTGTTTGTTTGTTTTGAGACGGAGTCTCACTCTGTTGCCCAGGCTGGAATGCAGTGGCACAATTTCGGCTCACTGCAACCTCTGCCTCCCAATTTCAAGCGATTCTCCTGCCTTGGCCTCCCAAGTAGCTGGGACTACAGGTGCCTGCCACCATGCCCAGCTAATTTTTGTGTTTTTAGTAGAGACAGGGTTTCACCACATTGGCCAGGCTGGTCTCGAACTCCTGACCTCAGGTGATTCACCTGCCTCGGCCTCCTAAAGTGCTGGGATTACAGGCATGAGCCACTGCACCCGGCTGACCCTCTGGTTTTAAGCCTATGCTACAGCAAGTTATCAAACCACTCACATTAGATCCACCCTGAATGAGCTCTGCATCCTGGTATTTCCTCAACGTATTTGGGCTTCAGAGAATTTACTGTGATTCTGGGCCAAGATAATGGCAACTGACCAATAAGAAATGAGGCAGGAGCAAATGACCAGAGCAGCCATGGCCATGCCCACAGAAACCAGCAAAGTTTCCAAGACAAAGTAGAAAGTTCTAGAGCTGATGGGTCACCAGTGGACACCAGATGATGTCAAAGAGCTCATGGGCAAAGACCTTCACTTTGAAGTTATGTTCAAAAAGGAGTTACAAGACCAAGTGCCATGGCTCACGCCTGTAATCCCAGCACTTTGGGAGGCTGAAGAAGGTGGATCACTTAAGGCAAGGAGTTTGAGACCAGCCTGGCCAATGTGGTGAAACCCTGTCTCTACTAAAAGTACAAAAATTAGCTGGGCATGCTGGCGCTCACATGTAATCCCAACTATTCAGGAAAACCACTTGAACCTGGGAGGCGAAGGTTGCAGTGAGCCACAATCGCACCACTGCACTCCAGCCTGGGCAATAGAGTGAAGCTCTGTCACAAAAAAAATTAAAAAAAAGAGTTATAAAGTTCCGTTTTTTAAAGACCAAGCAGTAAAGATTAGCTCTGCCAGAACTTGGAGTAGCCCTTAACCTGCTTACTTGTGTTTGAACTAGAGCCTCTCAGAATTAAAAAAATAATAAAAAAAAAAGGATAGCTAGGCACAGTGGCTCACACCTATAATCCCAACACTTTGGGAGGCCAAGGCAGGAAGATTGCTTGAGGCCAGGAATTCAAGACCAACCTGGGCAATCAAGACCTTGTTCTCCACAAAAAAAATTTTAAAAATTAAAAAATTATCCAGGCATGGTGGCTACTCAGGAAGCTGAATTAGGAGGGTCATCCAGGAGCCAAGGAATTCGAGGCGTGGCGCCATTGCACTGCAGCCTGGGCAACAGAGACCCTGTCACTAAAAAAATTAAAAATACATAAATATTAAAAAATAAAAAATAATAATTTTAAAAGAAAGATATATGAGCCGCTGAGCATGCAGCAAGGATTATTCTTATCTGAGCCAGGTTTCCCTTTATGCCTGAAACTAGAAAAAATGCAGGGTGTGTGCTGGATGATTTACAGGGAAAGAGCCATTTAAAAAATGTTTTATATTTTCCTTCTGGTGACTCTAGAAATGAGAGGCAGAGAAAGGGGAAAACTTAAGCTAGCCAAAATATAAACATTTACTAAAAATTCAATCTTTGAAAAAGCATTATTATTTTCTGAAAGATTTCATGTAAACAAAAAGAAGAAAAAGCATTATTAATTATAACTAATTATTATATGCAGTCTGACTTTTAATCACAGTAAGCTCCTATTTTCTTGGGATCCAAGCACCCTGCATTTTTATATTTAATTGTGTTAGTATTTTTATAACTTTCTTTACAAAAGTAATAATTTTCATTACCAAAAATTTAGAAACTATAGATAAGCAAAATGAATCTCCCTGTATTGTTCATTTTAGCCTACAAGATGACATGAAGAGCAAATATGTGAAAACTTCATTCATACAAACTCTTTTCAGATGGATTATCCAGGGCCAGGAGACAGCAAACCTTCTATATATTTTAATACTATCCAGGGAAAATTAGTGACCCTGACATACTGCTAGATCTATTTCCCATCTAGGGAACTTTCAGGATCATCAAAGACAGGTTAAGTAATGGGAAGTTCTTGATCTAGAGTTGAGAATATTATCAAACCCACTGAAAAAAAAAAAATGAGTTTCTATACTGTATATGTCCAATCAGTTGAACTAAAAACCCCAGCTATTCTAGATAAGAGTTTACATAACTTTTTAAGAAGGCAGAGAGATCAACTGCTGGCAGATATGTAGGTGAGGGTTGCGCAGGAATTTTTCTGTCTGGAATAAATGTCCAGGGAAGTGGCAGGGTACCATTTTTGTATCAACAGGTAGATGAAATTTGCATAATGAGCACTGTAATCAAAAAGAAATGACTCTTGACTACAAATTAAACCATCTCGCTTTCTCTTTAAGAAATAAATCAAAGAAGTAAGGCCAGTCGTGGTGGCTCACGCCTATAATCCCAGCACTTTGGGAGGCCGAGGCAGCAGATCACGAGGTCAGGAGACCGAGACCATCCTGGCCAACATGGTGAAACCCTGTCTCTACTAAAAATATAAAAAATTAGCTGGACGTGGTGGCATGTGCCTGTAAGTCCCAGCTACTCAGGAGGCTGAGGCAGGAGAATCGCTTGAACCCAGGAGGCAGAAGTTGCAGTGAGCTGAGATTGCACCACTGCACTCCAGCCTGGGCAACAGAGCAAGACTCCGTCTCAAAAAAAAAGAGAAGTAAAACTGGGAAATCAGAATAATATCTGTGGACTGTATTAATGTCAATATCCCGGTTGTGATACCATACTAAAGTCTTGCAAAATGTTACAAATGGGAGAAGAGTACAAAGGATCTCTATCATTTCTTACAACTACATATGAATCTACAATTATCTCAATAAAAGTTTCCATTAAAAAAGAAATCAAATGAAGGCCAAGCACAGCGGTGCATGCCTGTAATCCCAGCACTTTGGGAGGCCAAGGTGGGAGGATTGCTTGAGCCTGGGAGTTCATGACCATCCTGGACAACATAGTGAGATGCTATCTCTTTCAAAAAAAAAAAAAAAAATCAAATGAGATCCCTTTATACTAAAGAGAAATGTGTAATAGATATATGTATTTACACACACAAACACACACACACACACACACAACACACACGACCATAGCAGCATTGATTACAGTCCCAAACTGGAAACAGCCAAACAGCAGAGTATGTACAAAATGAGATATAATCATATAATGGAATCCTAATCTGCAATGAAAAAGAACGAACTACTGCCACACACACAACACATGAGAATGCAACATGTTGAACTAAAGAAACCAGACACAAAAGAATACATACTGTGAAATTTCCATTTATAAAAAGTTCAAACACAGGCAAAATGAATCTATGCTGTTATGGTAATACAGTGGGTACCTCTGGGGATGAGGAAGAACCAGATGGTGGTTATACAAGTGTGTTCACTTACTACAGTGACATCTTATGGCTAAATCTCAAAAATATAGGCAGTACGTAAAGTAAATTCATAGAAACACAAAGTATAATGTGATTGCCAGGCACTGCGAAAGGAAAAAAAGGGAATTTGTTTAATAAGTATAGTCTCATTTTTGTAAGATGTAAAAGTTCTAGAGATCTGATTCACAACAATATTCAATATTCAATATTTAAAACAATTTAATTGTACACTTAAAAATGTTTAAGATGGGCCAGGTGCAGTGGCTCAGGCCTGTAATCCCAGGACTTTGGGAGGCTGAGGCAGGGGGATCACCAGAGGCCAGGGGTTGGAGACCAGCCTGGGCAACACAGCAAGACCCCAATCTATATTAAAAATAAAGAAGGCCAGGCGTGGTGGCTCAAGCCTGTAATCCCAGCACTTTGGGAGGCCGAGGCGGGTGGATCACGAGGTCAGGAGATCAAAACCATCCTGGCTAACACGGTGAAACCCCGTCTCTACAAAAAATACAAAAAATTAGCCGGGCGTGGTGGCGGGCGCCTGTAATCCCAGCTACTCGGGAGGCTGAGGCAGGAGAATGGCGTGAACCCAGGAGGCGGAGCTTGCAGTGAGCCAAGATCGCGCCAGTGCACTCCAGCCTGGGGGACAGAGAAAGACTCTGTCTCAAAAAAAAAAAAATAAATAAATAAAATAAAAATAAAAAAAATAAAGAAAAAAAATTGGCCAGGTGTGGTGGTGCACACCTGTAGTCCCAGCTACTTGGGAGGCTGAGGCAGAAAGATTGCTTGAGCCCAGGAGTTCGAGGCTACAATGAGCTACAATCACACCACTGCACTCGAGCCTGAGTGACAGAGCAAGACCCTGTCTTTAAAACAAACAAATGTTTAAGATGGTAGATTTCGGCTCACACCTGTAATCCCAGCACTTTGGGAGGCTGAGGCGGGTGGATCACTTGAGGTTGGGAGTTTGAGACTAGCCTGGCCAACATGGTGAAACCTTATCTCTTCTGAAAATACAAAAATTAGCTGGGTGTGGTGGCCCACACCTGTAATTCCAGCTACTCAGGAGGCTGAAGCAGGAAAATCACTTGAACCTAGGAGGCAGAGGTTACAGTGAGCAGAGTTCACACCACTGCACTCCAGCCTGGGTGACAGAGTGAGACTGTCTCAAAAAAAAAAGATGGTAGATTTCATGCTGTTTTTACCATAATATAAATTTTTAAGTAAAATACAATTAAAAATAGAAACAGTCCGGGCGTGGTGGCTTACAACTGTAATCCCAGCACTTTGGGAGGCCAAGGCGGGTAGATCATGAGGTCAGGAGTTCCAGACCATCCTGGCCAACATAGTGAAACACCATCTCTACTAAAAATACCAAAATTAGCTGGGCCTAGTGGCGGGCACCTGTGGTCCCAGCTATTCGGGAGGCTGAGGCAGGAGAATCACTTGAACCCAGGAGGCGGAGGTTGCAGTGAGCCAAGATCGAGCTCCCATTTGATTTTTCACAAGGATGCCAAGTCCATTCAGTGGAGGACAGAACAGTCTTTTCAACAAATGATGCTGGGAAACTGGATTTCCACATGCAAAGGAAAGGTTGAACCCCTACCCCACACCATATTACAAAAATTAACTCAACAACCTAATATAAAATATCAACAACCTAAATATAAAAGGTAAAATCATAAAACTCTTAGAGAAAACATAAGGGTAAATGTTCATGACCTTGAGATTGGCAATGGATTCTTAGATATGATACCAACAACAACAAAAAACAGATTTGGACTCCATCAGAATAAAAACTTTTGAGCATCAAAGGACATTAAGAGTAAAAAGACAATCTACAGAATGTGAGAAAATATTTGCAAATCATGTATCTGATCAAGAATATCCAGAATATATAAAGAACTGTAACCTAACAACAAAGACACTCCAATTTAAAAGTGGGCAAAGAGCTCTCTCGCTCTCTCTCCTTCTCACATCCAAATTTAAAAAAAGGCAAAGAACTCCAGTAGACATTTCTCCAAAGAAAATAAATAAATGACCAATAAGAAGATGAAAAGATGTGCAATATCAGTAGTCATTAAGGAAATGAATTCTGTCAGAAAGGGACTCCCCACACCAAAAAAAAAGAAATGAAAATCAAACCATAACGAGACACCACTTTACATCTGCTAGATGGCTACAATTTAAAAAAAAAATCGAAAAATGGGATCTTTGTACATTGCTGGTGGGAATATAAAATAGTGCAGCTGCTGTGGGAAACAGCTTGGAGGTTCCTCAAAAAGTCAAACACAGAATTTCCATATGACCCAACAATTCCACTCTTAGATATGTCCAAATGAATTAAAAACAGATTCACACAGATACTTGTACACCAATGTTCACTGCAGCATTGTTCACAACAGCCAAATGGTAGACAATCCATGCCTATAAACAGATGAATAGATACAAAAAATGTGGTATATACATAAAATATTATTCAGCCTTAAAAATGAATGAAATTCTGATACATACTACAACATGAATGAACCTTGAAGACATTATGCTAAGTAAAATAAGCCAGATACAACTGGACAAATATTGTTGATTCCATTTATATTCTAGAGTAGTCAAATTGATAAAAACAAAAAATAGAACTGTGATTACCAGAGGCTGGGAAGAGGGGGAAATAGGGAGTTATTTAACAAGTACAGAGTTTCAGTTTGGAGTAATGAAAAATTCTGGAGATAGATGGTAGTGATGATTGCACAGCAATGTGAATGTACTTAATGCCATTGAACCGTATGCTTAACAATTAATAAAATGGTAAATAAAAATAAAACAAAACACATTATGCTAAGTGAAAGAAGCCAAATACAAAATGACAAATATTATATGATTCCATTTATATGGGGTACCTAGAACAGGCAAATTCAATGGAGACAGAAAGTAGATGAGAGGTTAGTTTGAGTTTGGGGAGAGGAATACAGAGTTATGGCTTAATGGCTAGAGTTTCTGTTTGGAGTGGTAACGAAAAAGTTTTGGAAATAGATGGTGGTGATGACTGCATAACAGTGTAAACATAATTAACGCCACTGAATTATACAACTAAAAATGGTTAAAATGGCAAATTTTGTTATCTATATTTCACCACAATAAAAGAAAGAGTAAAGTTAGGTTTATATATCTATAATTAATATAAACTAAAAATGTGCTTTTGTCTGAATCCTAACAAAACAAGACAGAAGTGTATGGGGGCAGGTTATGCTCAGTAGTCTAGATTAGTTGTCTATACTATTCAAATCTACTAGATACTCAAAAATTCCTCCCTACTTTTTATTAAGTAAACCTAGTAAGACAGTAGATATTTCCCATTTTTTTCTAGGATTTGCTTTGTATTTAAACCTCTTGCGAATTTGCAAAAAAACATTCTTCCAACCTGAATAGCCTTTTTACTTTAACACTAATGGACTCTTTGTCTACTTAATATTAATATTATGTACGCAGTTACACAATATTACAAATGAAATGTTTCAAATAAACTACACTGCAACTGAAATTATAAACTGCCAAAAAAGATGAAACAATGATTGTGATCTATTCATTTCTATCTAAGTCAAGCAATAATAATCAAGTGAAATACTTTACGGCTACAAAGGAAATTTCGTAATGTCCTCTTGTGAAAAATTTTATCCAGTTCAACTGTCCAAAGAATATGTGATAGGAGTAGGGGACATCTATTGACTTTTCCTTAAGTTCATTTACTTTACTAAGTATTTTTGGAGAGCAGACAGAAAATCTATGTTTCAACAAAGAAGAGGACAAATTCCTTATGGAAAATAATACTTCCAGATTACTAATTCTATGGAAATAGGGGACTGATGGGCAGAAAAGAGGAGAATGTGAAGAATGGCAGTTATAGAATAAATATCTTGTTGGAAAAAAATTACACAAATTATCTGTAGGTGGAAATTCCATAGTGATGTAATAAAAATATAACAATGGAGATATACTAGAGATCACCTGACTTGGAAAATGAAATCTAGAAACATTAAGATTGAGGAAGTGCAAAATTAGGCCTGGTGATGAAAGGGGGTCCTCTGGCCAAACACGTTACCTCGTCAAAATAAAACATGGAGGTTAAAATTTTGGAGAGGACAAAAACTACTTCCTAAAAAACAGTCTGCAGGGCAGAGAAAGATAACAGACCTGGGGGGTGAACAGGAGGAAACGATGCAGGTCTATAGGTATTTGCATTTGGGTTAGAATGAGCCTGATAAGAAAAGGCTGTCACCTAAGAGAGGCAAACCAGCTGGCTGCCAGGAATGGTGTAACCTTGGCAGGGTCTGAAGTTCAGGTCTGCAGTCCAAACATAACTTGACATCCTTATCCCCCAGATGGGGTCCCACTGCACTGATTCTCACAACACCATATGTACCTTCATGATATTTATGTATCACAATTGCAATTATTTATTTAATATCTTTCTTTTCCATCAGACTAGATAAACTCCATTGGGAACACAGACCACGCCTGTCCCATTCATGGCTGTTTTAGAACACAGCATGGTGCCTGGAACATAATGGGAGCTGGGAGTGAGCACACACAGCGCTCACAAGCGCGAACACACATGTGAGTGCATGCCATGCCCCCGGGCAAAATGAATAAATAAATGAAAGTAGATTCCTTGATCAGGTCACCTCACCTGGGCAGTGATAGAGGTTAAATTCTGCATCTTATTTCTCACCTTCCCTAGAACTAACCACTTGGAACCACTCTTGGCAGAGAGCATTCTTTCTATAAAATTATAATGTTAGGCCAGGCACAGTGGCTCGCTTCTGTAATCCCAGCATTTGGGAGGCTGAGCCAGGAGGATCACCCGACGTCAGGAGTTTCAGACCAGCCTGACCAACATGGTGAAACCCTGTCTCTATTAAAAACACAGAAAATTAGCCAGGCGTGGTGGCGGGTACCTGTAATCCCAGCTACTCGGGAGGCTGAGGCAGAAGAATTGCTTGAACCCGGGAGGCAGAGGTTGTAATGAGCTGAGACCGCGCCACTGCACTCCAGCCTGGGAGACACAGTGAGACTCCATCTCAAAACCAAATAAATTAATTAATTTAATTTAATTATAATGTTAATTCCACTGGCCAGGCAACAATCAACTTTCTTTTGACCAGCCTTGGAGAAGTACAGTAGGAATTATTAGTCAAACGCCAAAGCTTTCAAAAATACCCTAGGATTGTACCAAATCGAGCCTGCATTCTCAGCAGTCTTAAGGCAAGGCCACTCTATACCTCACACAACAATTACTTGGGCACAGATCTTCCCTGCAAATCCAAGTCATCTAATTTACCTTTCAATCCTTCAAAGCACTTGCCACTTGGTACTCAAAAGATGCTGCAGGAAACAATGCAATTTTGTATTCAATGCAATTTTGTATTAAAAACAAAAATAATCACTAACACTTATTGAGCTCTTTAAGCCAGGTAACATGCCATAATAAGTCTATATATGCATTATTTAAATTACTTGTCACAACCACAACTACCCTGTGAAGTATGTGCTATTATCTCCATTTTACAGAGGGAAAAGGGCCTTTACAGAGCTTATTTCCACAAGGTTCCACAACTATTATGTGGTAAAGTAGAAAGCTCAACCAGACACTTGGACCCCAAAGCTAATACCCAGCCACTAGAGAAAATGCTTTCAAGTCAAAAATAGCAAACAACCCAATTTTAAAAAGGGCAAGACCAAACAGATACTTCATAAAAAGGCATATATAAATGGACAATAAGCCCATGGAAAGATACAACTTCATTAGTCATCAGGAAAATGCAAGTTAAAACCACAATTATATACCATTACACACCCATTACAATGGCTTTTTTTTTTTTTTTTTTGAGATGGAGTCTTGCTCTGTAGCCCAGGCTGGAGTGCAGTGGTGCAATCTCAGCTCACTGTAACCTCCACCTCCCAGGTTCAAGCAATTCTCTTGCCTCAGCCTCCCAAGTAGCTGGGACTACAGACATGCACCAACACACGTGGCTAACTTTGTATTTTTAGAAGAGACGGGGTTTCACTATGTTGGCCAGGCTGGTCTCGATCTGCTGACCTCGTGATCTGCCCACCTCAGCCTCCCAAAGGGCTGGGATTACAGGCGTGAGCCACAGCACCTGGCCAACCACACACGCATTAGAATAGTTAAAAGTAAAATAACTGACAAATACAATGTATCAAGGAAGATGTGAAGAAACTGGAAAACCTACATTGTGGTGGGAGTATAAAATGATACAAACACTTTGGGAAATGCTCTGGCAGTTGCCTAAAAAGTTAAACAGACATATAACCTAGTAATCTCACTCCTAGCAATTTTACTACTAGGTATTTGCCCAGGAGGAATAAAATCATATGTCCACACAAAGATTTGTACATGACAGTTTCTAGCAGTTTTATTCATAACAGCCCCGAACTGGAGACAACCCAAATGTCAATCAACAAGTGAATGGATAAACAAATTTTGGTATGTTCACACAATGAAATCATAAGTTACAAATCACTGATAACACAGAAAAAATAGATGAATCTCACAGATATACTGAGCAAAAGAAGCTAGACAGAAGAGTACATACTATGGCGTTAGAAATAAAATCAGTGCGTATGGGGACAACACTGGTAGAAATGTTCTATACAGTTATGTGCCACATAATATGGTCAACAATGGACCATATATATGATGGTGGTCCCATAAGATTATAATACCATATTTTTATTGCACCTTTTCTATGTTTAGATGCACAAATACTTGTTACTGTCACAACTGCCTACAGGTTTGTACAGGTTTATAGCTTAGGAACAAGAGACTATACCGTACAGCTAAGGTGTGTAGTAGGCTATACTACCTAGGTTTGTGTAAATATACTCTATGATGTTCGTGAAGGGGTAAAATCAACTAATGATGCAGTTCTCAGAATGTACCCTCATTGTGAAGTGACTCATGACCGTATATTGATTGTGATGGTGATTATACAGATGAGACATTTGTCAAAACTCACTGAACTCTACATTCAAAATCTGTACATTTTATTGTCCCTACATTTGATTTCAATTAAGTTGATTTAGAGAAAAAAATGTGACAGCAAAATATTGATAAACCCAAATGTTTATCAACAGGATACTGCTTAAATAATGATCCATATAATAAATCCTATGCAGCTGTGGTGAAGGAGGAGGAGGGATGCCAGTTATTGCTATGGAAAGATCCCTGAGATATACAGTTAAGTGAAAAAAGGCAAGACGCAGATCAGTGTGCACAGTATGTTATCTTTTGTGTAAAAAAAGAGAAACTACATTCACTTTGGCTTGTACAGGCAAAAAGAAACTAGAGGGATACACAAACAATGGTAGTTAACTTTAGGAGGCAGCGAAACCGGGCAGAGGGGAAGGTGGCTTTTCACTATATACCTGTTTGACCTACTTAAGAAATGAAAAAATTACCTAGGTTCCAGGAAAGGGGTATCTGTTCTAACTTCCCTATATCACATTCCCAATCCTTCCAAATTATATTTAAAATGTGAACGAAGCTATAAAACAGACCTAATTCCATACTCTGCAGCCATGAAAAACATTGAGGCAGATCCTAGGGTACGGTTAAGAGTACAGGCCACAGGCCGGGCATGGTGGCTCAGGCCTGCAATCCCAGCACTTTGGGAGGCTGAGGCAGGGGGATCGCCTGAGGTCAGGAGTTCGAGACCAGCCTGGCCAACATGGCAAAACTCGTCTCTATTAAAAATACAAAAATTAGCCAGATGTGGTGACAGGTGCCTGTAATCCCAGCTACTCAGGAGGCTGAGGCAGGGAGAATCGCTTGAACCCGGGAGGTGGTGGAGGTTGCAGTGAGCCGAGATCGTGCCATTGCACTCCAGCCTGGGTGATAGAACGAGACTCTGTCTCAAAAAAAAAAAAAAAAAAAAAAAAAAAGAGTACAGGCTATAGGGTCACAGTGCTTGAGTTCAAATCTCACTTGTGCCACCTAACTTTATGACTCTGTGAAAGTTACTCCTCTGCTCCTGTTTTCTCATCTCTAAAACAAGTTGTTGGGAGGCTTAAAAGAGAAATTACATGTAAAGCACTTAGAATAATAAGCACTCAATAAATACTATGACGACTATGAGGGCAAATCAACTAATAGAATACTATGACTCTATTTCTGTATATATTTGTACATATTTGTATATATAAGTATACACATGTTTGCACATATAAGTATATGCACGGAAGATGTAGTATTCAAACAAATTACTGGGATTGAAAGAGTTTAGCCTACCCTAACTTAAATGTGTTCAGAACACTTAAACATTAGCCTACAGTTGGGCAAAATCATTTAACATGAAGCCCGTCTTACAATAAAGCGTTGAATATTTCATGTAATTTATTGAATACCACACTGAAAGTGAAAAACAGAATGCTTGTATGAGTACTCACATATCACTTTCACACCACGGTAAAGTCAAAAAATTTTAAGTCAAGCCATAGTAAGTCAGGGACTGTCTGTAAATTGCTTCAATGTCATCCCTCATCTTAAAACACGTCAGTGGTTTTCTATTACCTTTTAGATCAAATCCAAACTACCTACCAGACTTTGCATGTCCTGGCTCCTCCCTAGCTCTCTGGCCATTCTTGTCCTTCATTCACTATAGACACAGCTTCTTTCAGTCCCACTAATGTGCCAAACTCTTGCTTGACTTCAAATGCTGCTGGAATGCTCTTTTCTGTATTCTTTCCAAATCAGGTTCATGACCATCAGCTCAATTAAAAGTTATCTTCTCACAGAGGCTTTCCCAGATCACTCTTATTAAATTAAATCTTTCCTGATTTTTCTTTCTCATTTGTTTTCTTCATAAAAGTGCCATAATTTAAAATTATTTCATCTGTCTGTTTTGGTTTTGACTCCTCTAGAATGGTAGCTTCAAGAAGGCAGTACCATGTGATTTTTTTGTTTTGTTTGTTTTGAGACAGGGTCTCGCCGTCACCCAGGCTGGAGTGCAGTAGTGCTGTCTTGGCTCACTGCAGCCTCGATGTCCTGGCCTCAAGCCATTCTCTCACCCCAGCCTCCTGAGTAGCTGGGACTATAGGCTCATGCCATCATGCTCGTCTAATTTTCATATTTTTTGTAGAGATGGGGTTTCACCATGTTGCCTAGGCTGGTCTCAAACTCCTGAGCTCAAGTGATCTGTCCACCTTGGCTTCCCAAAGTGCTGGGATTACAGGTGTGAGCCACTGCACCCAGCTTTGTTTTGTTTTTAAGACAGAATCTCACTCTGTCACCCAGGCTGGGGTTCCATGTTTATTTTTATACACCACCAGGGCCTACTACTATACAGAACTTAACAAATATTTGTTGGGTTAATAAAATGTTATACCATTTACGAGATGGGTCCTAAAGTAATATACTCATTTATGGTGACAGTTTCTAAAAACACATATAGGCCGGTGCCATGGCTCACACCTGTAATCCCAGCACCTTGGGAGGCCGAGGTGGGCAGATCACTTGAGGTCAGGAGTTTGAGACCAGCCTACCTACCATGGTGAAACCCCATCTCATAAAAACTAGCCAGCTGTGGTGGGAGGGACCTGTAGTGCCAGCTACTCCAGAGGCTGAGGCAGGAAAATCGCTTGAACCCAGGAGGCAGAGGTTGCAGTGAGCCAAGGTAACGCTACTGCACTCCAGCCTGGGCGACAAAACAAGACTTCATCTCAAAATAAATAAATGATTAAATACACATATAAAGCTTTAAAATAGGGCTGGGCATGGTGGCTCACGCCTGTAATCCCAGCACTTTGGGAGGCCGAGGAGACTGAATCACCGGAGGTCGAGAGTTCAAGCCCAGCCTGGCCAACATGGCGAAACCCCGTCTCTACTAAAAATAGAAAAATTAGCCGGGCATGGTGGCATGCACCTGTAATCCCAGCTACTCAGGAGGCTGAAGCAGGAGAATCACTTGAACCTGGGAGGTGGAGGTTGTAGTGAGCCGAGACCATGCCACTGCACTGCAGCCTGGGCCACAAGAGCGAAACTCTGTCTCAAAAAAAAAAAAAAGTTTTAAAATATCACAATGTTATTTCAAGTTACTCTTTTGACAAATGGCTATTTATACACAAGTCAATGGCTTCCAAATTTTCACTTGTAATACCCAGTAAGAAAATAATTTTACACTGCAATCCAGTAAACACCATATACATGAGATATTATAGGCCAGGCACAGTGGCTCATGCCTGTAATCCCAACATTTTGGGAGGCCAAGGCGGGAGGATCACTTGAGCCCTGAGTTTGAGGCCAGCCTGGGCAACATGATAAAACCCCATCTCTACAAAAAAATACCAAAAAAATTAGCTGGGTGTGGTAGTACATACCTGTAGTCCCAGCTACCTGGGAGGATGAGGCGGAGGATTGCTTGAGCCCAGGAGGCAGAGGCTGCAGTGAGCCAAGATGGCACCACTGCACTCAAGCCTGGACAACAGAGCCAGACTGTCTCCAAAAAAAGAAAAAAAAAAAAAGACATTATATATAACTGAACAAAGTTTCACAAAATTTTACCCTTGATAAGAGAGATGCACTTTGATATTTTCTATTCAATGTCATAAGATATTACAATCATTTTTATGTGATTTTTCTAAACTACTAAATAGTGGAAAGATAATGACATGTACTACTTTCATTCATGATTTCAACAACTCATGAATGCACTGATTCAAACAATGCAAAATTAATCTGCTAGGGAAAGACAATTCAATTATATTACCAATTCTAAACTACCACATTCAAACTCCAGTATCACACTCTAACCAGGCATTAATCAAAAAAATGGTAAGCTACAGACACAGGACACTTAGATTAGGAACCTCTTGCTAAAGGAGGGGCCCCGAAGTGACATCAGATTGGAAAGAGAAGGATGAACACCAGTGTAAATCTTCCCTCTCTCATCTAATAGCAACCCAATTCTTGAAGACTCATAAGCCAAAAACTTTGGTGTTATCCTTGACTCCTTTTTCTTTCATTCCCCAAATCTGGGACATCATTAAATCCTATTGGCTCTTCCATCACAACACATCCAAAATCTGACACTTGTTCTGCTACAACCCACTATCTCTTGCCTAATTACCAAGACAGCCTCCTAACTGGGCTCCTCAATTCTGCCCTTGTCCTCTTGAGAAGGCAAAGCCAGCTGGACTTCCTGGGTGGAGTGGGGACTTGGCAAACTTTCGTGTCTAGCTAGAGGATTGTAAATGCACCAATCAGTACGCTGTAAAAACACACCAATCAGCACTCTGTGTCTAGCTAAAGGATTGTAAATGCACCAATCAGCACTCTGTAAAAATGGACCAATCAGCGTTCTGTAAAATGGACCGATCAGCAGGATGTGGGCAGGGACAAATAAGGGAATAAAAGCTGGCCACCCCAGCCAGCAGCAGCAACCTGGTCCAGTCCCTTTCCACACTGTGGAAATTTTGTTCTGTCACTCTTCACAATAAATCTTGCTGCTGCTCACTCTTTGGGTCTGTGCCACCTTTAAGAGCTGTAACACTCACCGCGAAGGTCCATGGCTTCACTCTTGAAGTCAGCGAGACCAAGAACCCACCGGAAGGAACCAACTCCAGACACACTCTTCCTTCAGTCTTTAACTATTCAACCACTGTGGCCTCCCTGACTGTTCCTCAAACATACCAGACATCCTCCCATCTCAAGGCATTTGAACTTGTTTCCTCTGCCAGGAATGGTCTTCCTACAGATATCCTCATGGCTAGCTCCTTTACTTTGCTCCTGGCCTTTACTTAGTCAAATTCATAAAGTTATCTCGCCACCATCGCTAAAATTTCAAACCCTCCTCCTCACACCACATACATATTCCACAGTCCTCTTCCCTGTATTATTTTTCTTTTTTTTTGTCTTTTGTGATGGAGTCTCACTCTATCACCAGGCTGGAGTGCAGTGCCACAATCTTGGCTCGCTGCAACCTCCACCTTCTGGGTTCAAGTGATTCTCCTGCCTCAGCCTCCCAAGTATATGAGACTACAGGCACATGCCATCACGCCCAGCTAATTTTTGTATTTTCAGTAGAGATGGGATTTCACCATGTTGGCCAGGATGGTCTCAATCCTGACCTCATGATCCACCCGCCTCAGCCTCCCAAAGTGCTGGGATTACAGGCGTGAGCCACCGTGTCCAGCCCCCTGTATTATTTTTCTTCTTAGCACTTACCACTACCTAATGTAGTATATATTTTAGTTATTTACTCTGCTTATTGTCTGCCTCTTATGCCATGTAATCTCCATGAGGGCATAGCTGTTTATTCACTACTAAGTCTCTAGCACCTAGAACAGTGTCTGGAACATAGTAAAGGCTTAACAAATATTTGAATAAGTAAATGAATGAATAGGCTTGGAATGAACAAGAAAACAGAATAAATAAGAATAGCTAATTAGGCTGAGCACAGTGGCTCATACGTGTAATCTCAGCACTTTGGGAGGCCCAGGCAGGAGGATCCCTTGAGCCCAGGAGTTCCAGACCATACTGGGCCCAAGGGGACATAGTGGGACCCCAATTCTTTTTTTTTTGAGATGGAGTCTGGTTCTGTCGCCCAGGCTGGAGTGCAATGGCGCAATCTCGGCTCACTGCAACCTCTGCCTCCCAGGTTCAAGCGATTCTCCTGCCTCAGCCTCCTGAGTAGCTGGGATTATGGATGTGCGCCACCATGCCCAGCTAATTTTTTTGTATTTTTAGTAGAGACAAGGTTTCACCATTTTGGTCAGGCTGGTCTCGATCTCCTTACCTCGTGATCTGCCCGCCTCGGCCTCTCAAAGTGCTGGAATTACAGGCATGAGCCACCACACCCAGCCAGTGGGACCCCAATTCTACAAAAAATTTTTAAAATTAGCCAGGCATGGTGGTGCACACCTTTTCCCAGCTATTCGGGAGGTTGAAATGGAAGGATCACTTGACCCCAGGAGACTGAGACTCCAGTGAGCCGCACTCCAGCTTACTGGGTGAAAGTAAGACCTTGTCTCAAAAAACAAAACAAAACAAAAAAAACTGCAAGTAAAGAGCTGTGGCTCAAGCTCCAAGAGAAACCTTGGCACATTAGTGATGTCTCTGGCTATATCAGCATGTGGTTGAAACAGGTTAGTTACTTCTGGAATCTTCACAGAGGAAAAAAAAAGAAAGAAACAGGTTAGCAACTATTACTTGAGACTGAATTAATGCTCTCTGTAAGGGCTGTATTCCCTCCAAGCTCACCATCTATTCTGAATCAATCAAGAAAAAAAAATGGAGGGAAATAAAACCACAAATGAAAAACATGACTTTTTTTTTCTTTGTTTTGAGACGGAGTCTCGCTCTGTCACCCAGGCTGGAGTGCAGCAGCGCCATCTCAACTCACTGCAGCCTCCGCCTCCCAGGTTTAAGCGATTCTCCTACCTTAGCCTCCCAAGTAGCTGAGATCACAGGTGCCACCACGCCTGGCTTATTTTTGTATTTTTAGTAGAGACGAGGTTTCGCCGTGTTGGCCAGACTGGTTTCGAACTCCTGAACTCAGGTGATCTGCCTGCCTGTGCCTCCAAAAGTGCTGGGATTGCAGGCATGAGTCACTGCGCCTGGCCAAAAAACTTGATTTTCTCCCCATTATGAACCATGCTTTAGCATGAAACTTATTATGAAGCAAATACCAGAAGTCATAGCTAAGGCTAGAATTTTGAAGTAATGCTATGCAGACAAGAGAAATCAAGGGATCTGTCAAATCTGCTACTAATTGATTGTATGACCAGGATCTCTCTGAACCTGTTACTTACCTCTGTTAAAATAAAAATCACTACTATCCAAGTCACCCTCCACTAGCTGTTTTGAAAGCCCTTTTTTTTTTTTTGGAGTCTCGCTCTGTCGTCCAGGCTGGAGTGCAATGGTGCAATCTTAGCTCACTGCAACCTCCACCTCCCAGGTTCAAGTGATTCTCCTGCCTCAGCCTCCTGAGTAGCTGGGATTACAGGCGCCTGCCACCACGCCCAGCTAATTTTTGTATTTTTAGTCGAGTCGGGGTTTCACCATGTTGGTCAGGCTGGTCTGGAACTCCTGATCTCATGATCCGCCAGCCTCAGCCTCCCAAAGTGCTGGGATTACAGGCGTGAGCCACCGCACCTGGCCGGCAAAGCACTTCTTTTTTTTTTTTTTGAGATGGAGGCTCGCTCGGTCCCCCAGGCTGGAGTGCAATGGCACGATCTCGGCTCACTGCAAGCGCCGCCTCCCGGGTTCACGCCATTCTCCTGCCTCAGCCTCCCGAGTAGCTGGGACTACAGGCGCCCGCCATCATGCCTGGCTAATTTTTCGTATTTTTAGTAGAGATGGGGTTTCACTGTGTTAGCCAGGATGGTCTCGATCTCCTGACCTCGTGATCCGCCCGTCTCGGCCTCTCTAAGTGCTGAGATTACAAGCGTGAGCCACCGCGCCCGGCCGGAAAGCACTTTTAAAAGCATAAAATGCCATACACCATACAAATGCAAGAAGTTAGTAAATTCTGAGTTTGTTAAATTATTGTTCACTACTAAGATTTACTAAAAATAATGTTCTTTGGGGGAAACTTTTAAATTTTAAAAGTTTTTAGAATTAAAAGTCAGGATGCAGAGATTTCTCTTTTAGGCCCCAAATTAATCGAAAAAATATTTCACCAGTATATTTGCTGCAGAGAAATAGAAGTGAACTTTCACAAGTCATTAATCTATTGCTCAAAATAAAATGATCACACACACACACACACACACACAAAATCAAAGCTTCAAATCAATCTTTAGTGGCTGCATATCACTAGTTGCCTGGGGTTGGGAGAGAATCACTGCAAAGGGAAAGGAAGCTTTTTAGAGTGATGGAAATGGTTTATGTCTTAACATGGATGGATACATTTTTCAAAACTCATCAAAATGTACATTTTAGATAGGCACAGTTTACGTATGTATATTACACCTCAATAAAGTTAGTTTAAATTTTTAAAAGTCTATACTGTTTCCTTAATTAAAAAAAAATTAGTTGCACCATGGTCTCAAAGATAATTTTTAAAATGAGATCTAATGCAACAGGCTTGAAGATTAAATAAAACAGTCTTGAATATTTAAGAAAAATGACAAAACATGAGTCAAAGACAAAAAAAAAAGGGTTGATTTATGACTTTCTGGCCTCAAGGTCAACTCAAGATTAGGGGAAAAAAAAAAACAGTGGAGGCATAATCAAAATGGGGGAGCGTGTGGAGAGAAATCTCAGCTTCTACTCTAGAAGACGAAAACCAAAAACGGTATTACTTCAGAAGGCACACTGGAAAAGCACAGATGTGGGTGCACTTCAGACCTAGGTTCAACGGATCTAGGCCGTTAACTCTATGGCCCTGAGACTCCTCAACCCGTGAGGCTGTTTTCGCTTTCTGTAAAATAAAGATAATGATGGCTTAGAGTTTAGCTGAGCACACAGCAAGTGCTCGACACATAAGTAATACATGATATTACATAAGGCACCAGAACTCGGAGCTGACTGGAAATGCATGCAAACTAAAGCCCTCCTCCAATCCCACCCCAGTTTCCCTCTGAGGGTCGTGATCCCTTTCGTACGCCTTATCGCCCCCGGCCAAGCCCTCCTTCCTTCCCACATACCCTCCATACAGCCTTTTCACCCCTCGCCCCAGCAGCTTCAGAGGCCTCCCGCCTCCCAGGCCCCACCTCGTTAAGGAAGCGGGTGACATCGTAGACTCGCCCATGGATCACAAGCCACAGTTCCTTCAAGGAGTTGCGCTTGGCCACCTCCTCCAACCGGTAATAGGTGACTGAGGTCTCGACTTCCTGCCCTTTCCCATCGCTGCCGCTAGCTTCCGCAGTCGCCATTGAACCGGACATACCGCCTCTACACCGCTAACTGAGATTCCGCGACTACTTTCCTTGAGAGCCCGCGCTCAGCCTTCCTCGGCTTCCGTAACCAGGGCCCATAAGGCCTTGAAACGGTTCCTAGCAACAGCCAATCAAACTTCCGAATAGTTCCTGGTTCGTTTTCTTTTCACCAATGAAGCGAGTGGCTCAGTTCGAAATCCCGCCCACTCCTCTCCCGATCCTCCAGGTGAAAGTCTGGTTCGAGGTCCAACTAACCAATTAGGGTCGTTCAGCCCCTCCAACCTCGCCAATCAGATACCGCGATTTTTGGACTGGCGCCCAAAAGAGGCGTGCTGACAGGTGTCACCTCAGGAGAGGTTCCACTTCGTTCAGCCTGTGGGCCTTTAGGGTCTCCACTGTTCCGCTTCCCTTCCCATCGCTGTGGCTTTCTCCTGAGTCTCAGGAAGCTCGTATCCCCTACACTACCGGCGCAGCCTGTATCCCAACCCTGATTTTACATCTTTGCTGCCTCCAGGTAGTGATCTGGCCAATCCCGTCTCTCCTCAGTTTCCCCATCAGTAAAATGGGCTTGATAAACGCTCTTTTACAGGGGGGTTTGCCTTTTTTTTTTTTTTTTGAGACAAGGTCTCGCTCTGTCGCGTAGGCTGGAGTGCAGTGGCGCGATCTCAGCTCACTGCAACCTCCGCCTCCCAGGTTCAAGCGATTCTCCTGCCTCAGCCTCCCGAGTAGCTGGAATTACAGGCATGCGCCACCACGCCCGGCTAATTTTTGTATTTTTAGTAGAGACGGGGTTTCACCATGTTGGCCAGGCTGGTCTCGAACTCCTCACCTCAGGTGATCCGCCTGCCTAGGCCTCCCAAAGTGCTGGGATTACAGGCGTGAGCCACCGCGCCCGGCCCGGTTTGCCTATTTTAATGACAGTGCCTGTAAAGCGCTTGGCGCATAGTAATCGCTAAACATGGTAGCCGATTAGAAAGGCAATTGCTGTCCCTTGGGACAGCAATTCGGGGTAGAATGTGGAGTATCCCACGTTTCTACCACCATTCAGAATCCGATTTTCAAACGAATTCTGTGATGATCAGGATCAATCGGCATTATTTTAGTCTCTACGTGATCTAAAATAGAATTGAACTCAACTGCTCTCCGCTAGAGGTCCCGGCACTTTGGAATTCCAAGTTTGGTTAAGGTGCAGTGTTGTGCGCCACTTTTTAACTGCCATTGTAACTGACAGATTGCTCTTCCTATAATGTCATTTTCATCCTGTCAGTCTCGCAGTTTACCATTCAGGGCTCTCCACAATCCATTCGCAACCTCTTTCACTAACATATAATATTTTCCACCACTCCCTTTATAAGCCTGTTGCACCAGCCCCGACTCCGAAACCTCCTGGTTTAAAACCACATCCGTGGTCATCCCAGGTCCACCGAGTTAATTTTAGATCACGTAGAGACTAAAATAGTGCAAACTGATCCTGATCATCAAAGAATTCATTTGAAAATCGGATTCTGAGTGGTGGTAGAAACATGGGATACTCCACATTCTACCCTCAATTGCTGTCCCGAGGACTCCTCTTCCTTTCAAAGCCTACTGGCTTTTCAAGTTCCTCTTCAGTTTCTTCTGTTTTCAAACTTCTTCTCCTACCGTTTTGAGCTCCAGTTGGTTCCATCCCTTTGTAGTACCTAAGAAAGCATATTACTATTTTGGGAAACCTGCTAAGTCTATAAATTTTAACTTTACGTATTTTACCTCCCTAGTTAGACTGACACTATGAGAGCAATCTCACAAGATTCTTAGGATCCTCCACAAACTCTACATTCAAATATTTACACTTATTCCAGACATTTACTATTTACTGTTACAAGTCTTATGATAGGCATTGGGAGTAGAGAGATAACATAAGAAACAAAACCTCTGAAAGAAATAAAAACATGTACAGGCTGAATGCGGCGGCTCAAGCCCCGTAATTCCAGCACTTTGGGAGGCTGAGGTGGACAGATCACTTGAGCCCAGGAGTTCAAGACCAGGCTGGGCAACATAGTGAGGCTCTTGTCTCTTCAAAAAATACAAAAATTATCTAGGCATGGTGGCACACAACTGTAATCCCAGATATTTGAGAGGCTGAGATCCGAGGATGGCTTGAGCCTGGGAAGTCGAGGCTGCAGTGAGGTATGATCACACCACTGTGCTCCAGCCTGGATGACAGAGCGAAACCCTGTTTCAAAAAAATAAATAAATAAATAAAAATAAAAAATAAAAAAATTACAAATTCTAGTACTTAAGTGATATATACATGTAACATTTTATTTGAAAATTTTTTTAGAATTTCAAATAAGCAAGTTACAAAAATAATACAATGAATGACCGTATACTTTTAGCTTAGGTTTACCAATTGTTAATATTTTTCAGTATTTGATTTTTTCCATATTATTTTGATCGTTGTTGTTAATAATGCTGAACTATTTCAGATATCACCACCCTTTACAGCCAAATAATTCTACATGTATCTTCTAAAAATAAGAACGTATTGTTACATAACTGCAGTATGATTTTCAAATTCAGAGAATTTAACATTCACACAAAACTATTATCTAACATACTCTCCATATTATTTTCCATTATTGTATTCATGTCCTTCATGGAATTTTAGTGTGCCTGTATGACCCAGGATCCAGTTCAGGATCATGTATTGCACTTATCTAAGTCTCTTGAGTCCCCTTTAATCTGGAACATTTCCTTAACTTTGCTTTTGCTTTCATGACATTGACATTTTTAAATAGTATAGCCTCAAATTGAACTTTACACTGAAAAATTATTGTGACCTAAATATTTTGGTTATAAATTTATATTTACAATTTATAGCACATGTTAGCCAGAAAGTCTGGCTTGGAATACCTGTCCCTGCCACTCACAAACTTGGTGACCTTGGGCAGGTTTCTTAGCCTCTTTTTTTCCATGTGGATACCCGCTTGTTCCGGCACCATTTGATGAAAACGCAATTCCCCCTTGAATTGCTTTCCTGTCTTTGTCGAAAATTGATTGATCATATAAGTATGGTTCTGTTTCTGAACTTTCTACTCTGTTCCGATGACTTATTTGTTTTTCCTTGTGCCAATTCCACAGTCTTGATTACTGTAAGGCATTAAATCAGGTAATATAAGTCTTATAGCTTTGCTCTTAACTTTTGAAAATTATTTTTGCTATTCTAGATCTTTTAGATCTTTTGTATTTCCATATACTTTTTTCTTTTTTTCACTCTCGTCACCCAGACTGGATGGAGTGCAATGGCGCAATCTCAGCTCACTGCAACCTACACCTCCCAGGTTCAAGAGATTCTCCTGTCTCAGCCTCCAGAGTAGCTGGGATTACAGGGCCCCACCACCACACTCGGCTAATTTTCATATTTTTAGTAGAGAGGGGGTTTCACCATGTTGGCCAGGCTGGTCTCAAACTCCTGACCTCAGGTGATCCGCCCACCTCGGCCTCCCAAAGTGCTGGGATTACAGGCATGAGCCACCATGCCCGGCCCTACATACAATTTAAAATCAGCTTGTTGACCAAGTGATCAAATTAAAACATCTCCATAATAAATCATGTTGAAAGCATGTACCCCCTGGTGTGATGTGATGAAAAGGGCATGCACTGTGGCATTCTTCCACAAAACCCATAACCATAGTCCAAGCATGGGAAAAACATCAGGTAAACCCAAACTGAGGGACATTCTACATAATGCCTGACCAGTACTCCTCAAAACTGACAAGCTCATAAAAAAAAAAAAAAAAGGAAAGATTGAGAAATTGTCACAGACTCAAGTAAACTAAGGAGACATGACAATTAAATGCAGCGTAGTATCCTGGACTGGATCCTAGAACAGAAAAAGGGCACTAGGGAAGAACTAGCGAAATCCAAATAAAACAGTAAGGTACCAGTGTTGATTTCTTACTTTTGACAAACATATTATAGTAATGTAAAATGTTATCATTATGGAAAATTGAGTGAGTATAGAGAAAATCGTTGTATTATTTTTGCAACTTTTCTGTAAATCTAAAATTATTACAAAAAAAGGTTATTATTTTTTGCTGGGCACTGTGGCTCATGCCTGTAATCCCAGCACTTTGGAGGGATTACAATCCTCAAGGATTGCTTGAGCTCAGGAGTTCAAGTTCTGTAAATCTAAAATTATTACCCAAAAAAGGTTATTATTTTGTGCTGGGCACTGTGGCTCATGCCTGTAATCCCAGCACTTTGGAGGGATTACAGTCCTCAAGGATTGCTTGAGCTCAGGAGTTCAAGACCAACCTGGACAACATAGCAAGACCTCATCTCTTTTTTTTTGAGACAGAGTCTCGCTCTGTCACCCAGACTGGAGTGCAGTGGCATGATCTCGGCTCAGTACAACCCCCGCCTCCCGGGTTCAAGCAATTCTGACTCAGCCTCCTGAGTAGCTGGGATTACAGGTGCCCACCACCATGCCCAGCTAATTTCTTTGTATTTTTAGTAGTGACAGGGTTTCACCATGTTGGCCAGGCTGGTCTTGAACTCCTGACCTCAGGCGATCCGCCTACCTCGGCCTCCCAAAATGCTGAGATTACAAGCGTGAGCCACTGTGCCTGGCCTGCAAGATCTCATCTCTTTAAAAAAATGTAAAAATTAGCTGGGCACGGTGGTGGGCACCTGCAGTCCCAGCTGCCTGGGAGGTTGAGGCAGGAGGATTGCTTGAACCCAGGAGTTGGAGGCTACAGTGAGCTATAATTGTGCCACTGCACTGCAGCCTGGGTGGCAGAGTGAGAGCCTGTTTCTAAAAAAAAAAAAAAAAAAATCAGCTTCTTAATTTTACAAAAGCACTTATAGATGAATTTACAGAAAAAAGACACCTTAAAAACCTTACATTTCATAAACCATTTACTTCAGTTTAGTTTGTAGTTTTCAATGTAGACATCTTTAGCATCTTTTATTAAATTTATTTCTAAATATTTTGTTTTTTAATGCCCCTATAAATGAAATTATTTCATTTTCCAATTGTTTGCTGCCAGTCTAGATAAATATAATTGATTTTGTACATTGACTTACTATCTTATACCTTGCCAAATTCACTTATAGTTCCTTTAATTATTTTATGGATTTCTTAGAATTATCTATGTAATATTTATGTCATCTGCTAATAGAGACAGCTTTGCTTCCACCTTTCTTCCTAATCTGTATGCCTCTTTTTTCCTTGCCTTATTGCACTGGCTAGGACTTTCAGTCCAGTGTTGAATAGAAATGGTGAAGTAAGCATCCCCGCCTTGTTCCTAATCTTAGGAGGAAAGCATTCAGTCTTTCACAATTTAGTATAATTTTTCAGTAGATGCCTTTTATCAGCTTGAGGATCTTGAGGATCTAGTTTCCTGAGTTTGTTTTATTTTTATTTTGTTTTTATTAAGAAAGGGTGTTGAATCCTGTTGAATATTTTTTCTTTTCTTTTTTTTTTTTTGGTTGTTGTTGTTGTTGTTGAGACAGGGTTTTGCTCTGTGGTCCAGGCTGAAGTGCAGTGGCACGATCACGGCTCACTGCAGTCTCAACCTCCCGGGCTCGCAAGCAATCCTTCCACCTCAACCTCCTGAGTAGCTGAGACCACAGGCTCACACCATCACACTCGGCTAATTTTTGTATTTTTTGTAGAGACAGGGTTTTGCCATGTCACCCAGGCTGGTCTCAAACTCCTAAGCCCATGTGATACACCCACCTCAGCCTCCCAAAGTGCTAGGATTACAGGCATAAGCCACTGTGCCTGGCCTGTTGAATATGTTTTATACATCTATCAGAATGACCATATTATTTTCCTCCTTTATTCTGTTAATATGGTGAATTACACTGAATGGTTTTCAAAAACTTAACCATCTGGCCAGGCGTGGTGGTTCACACCTGTAATCCTGGCACTTTGGGAGGCCGAGGCGGGCAGATCATGAGGTCAGGAGATCGAGACCATCCTGGCTAACATGGTGAAACCCCGTCTCTACTAAAAATACAAAAAATTAGCCAGGCGTGGTGGCATGCACCTGTAGTCCCAGCTACTTGGGAGGCTGAGGCAGGAGAATCACTTGAACCCGAGAGGCGGAGGTTGCAGCGAGCCGAGATCACACCACTGTGCTCCAGACTGGGCGACAGGGCAAGACTTCATCTCAAAAAAAAAAAAAAAAAACTTAACAATCTTTGCATTCCTGAGATAAATCCCACTTTGGTTATGATGCTAATCTTGTTTATTAAATTCAATTTGCTAATATTTTAAAAGGATCTTTGCATTTATATTCACGAAGAATATTGGTCTGTAATTTTCTCTTCTTGAAGGTCTTTGATAGGTTTTTCAAGCTCTTTGACAAATATTTACTGGGTAGCTACACTAAAGTGTTGTGGCGACATGAGAATTAAACAAAATTCTTAGCACACTGCCTATCACAGAGAGTCCCCAGTAAATGCTAGCTATTTTGGGGGTTATTATTTCTAGATGCTGAAAAATGAAACCCAGTTCTTAAGGAAATTTACAAGGAAGATGGCACTTACCATATAAAACAAGTTTAACATGAACATTTTACTATTGCTGTTTTTACAAGTTAGAAAATTCTCTCCCCAGGCTGGATGACAATCAGTGTGAATTCTGTAATTTACCTCAGATACCAGTACCTTAGCATGTGAGACACTGCTCCACCGGAGTTGTTATTTACCTTGCAAGCTCATTTTACTGCTTTTGTATAAACAGGAAATGGTCAAGGCAAACACTGTGCATGCTCCTTGAGAACAGAGCAAGAAGCGAGGATGCTGTCCCAGTTTTTGCAGCCATCAGGCATGCCCTGTGTTCTCATACCCTTCTGAGGTGGCAGCGAGGAGGAATGTTCCCTTTTCCTCTTCCAGGAATGAAATACAATGAGGTGGCCCTCCAATCTGTTCTTGACCTTCTCAAGGTATTATGTTCCCTGGCAACCTACTCTTTGCCCCTGCCAGAGGGAAGACAAACTTCTAAAGCTGTCACACTCCAACACTCTTTCCCTTCCCAGGGCCAGGCCTGAGTCATCCAGTGTTTGGGAAGCTTCAGGAAGTCCTTGCAAAATTGGGAACCTATATCCTCCAGGGGATAGCCTCAGGGGGTGTTTGGTTGTCAGCATTCTGGGGTAGATCCCACCCCCAAGTCAGCCAGATCTTCCCGGCCCGTTAGGTGGCCTCTTCTGGAGTTTCATCCAAGACCATCCTGTCAGTCTTATGCCAGTAAGGCCCAACCCCCACCAGCCCAGCCCAGCTTCTAGGAGTGAAAGAAATTATAGGCTGATGCAAACAGCCATTGGCAAGGATACTTTCCACCCTGGGTTGGTTTTCCTGGCTTCAGAACACTTGCTGTTCTTCCTTCCAGTGTTTGCTAGTTTATTTTTAATAGGTAATAAATACACTTTTATTTATCCCTTCCACAGCCCTTCCCTTTTTATACAAAGCATAGCTTATTATAGATAAGCTTTACTGCTTTGTTGCTTTATTTGCTTAAAATTTTTCTTCAAGGTCATTCTATTTATTTATTTATTTATTTATTTATTTACCGAGACAGAGTCTCGCACTGTCACCCAGGTTGGAGTGCAGTGGCACGATCTTGGCTCACTGCAACCTCCACCTCCCAGGTTCAATGATTCTCCTGCCTCAGCCTCCCAATTAGCAGGGATTACAGACACGCGCCACCATGCCCGGCTAATTTTTGTAATTTTAGTAGAGACGGGATTTCACCATGTTGGCCAGGCTGATCTCTAACTCCTTGCCTCAAGTGATCTGCCTGCCTTGGCCTCCCAAAGTGCTGGGATTACAGGCTCAATATCATTTTATTCTTGTATTATTTTAATTTGTTATTATATATATTTTTTGAGACAGAGTCTCTGTCGCTAAGGCTGAGCGCAGTGGCACAATCTCAGCTCACTGCAACCTTGGCCTCCCACGTTCAAACAATTCTTCCGCCCCAGCCTCCAAGTAGCTGGGATTACAGGCACACTCCACCACACCCACCTAATTTTTGTATTTTTAGTAGAGATGGCGTTTCACCATGTTGGCCAGGATGGTCTCAAACTCCTGACCTCACCATGTTGGACAGCCTGGGTGACAGAGCAAAACTCTAACTCAAAAAAAAAAGAAAAAAACTACTCCAACTCAAAAACAAAAGAAAAAAACTGGCTTACAAATATTCATAGCAGCATTATTTATAATAGCCAAAAAGTGGAAACAATCTAAATGTCCATCAATTAATGCATGGATAAATAAAATATGACTGTATCCTTAAAATGGAATAGTATTCAGCCACAAAAATAACATGCTAAAGCATGGTGAAAACATCATGCTAAGTGAAAGAAGCCAGTCACAAAAGATCACATTCTATATGATTTTATTTATAGGAAATTTCTAAAAGGGGCACATCTCCAGAAAAAGAAAGTAGATTTAGTGGTTGCCTAGGACTGAAAGAGTTGGGGGGAAATGGGGAGTGACTGTTAATGGGTAAGAGTTTTCTTTTGGGAAAGATAAATATGTTCTAAAATTAAATCGAATCTCATAAATTTGCATAATTATTATGTATCAAAAATAATAAAATTAGATTGTAATAATGATTGCACAACCCTGTGACTATACTAAAAAAAATTCAGTTTTACAAGATAAGTGGTAAATTGTATGGTATGTGAGTTATATCTCAATAAAGCTGTTAAAATCACAAACGAAACCTAGATATAGTGTTAGAAGTCTGGATTCGGTGTTGCAGAAAAGTCATGAAGAGGAGGAGGGACAGTGATTTAAAAATATTGAAAGGCTGCAATCCCCATCAGGTGCAGAGCCAATGAGTAAATGGATGTGAAAAGATTTTAAAATTGTGAAGCTCTTTACAATAGAAGGGATTCTTTTTACTTTTTTTATTCTTTTTCTTTTTTCTTTCTTTTAGATGGGTTCTTGCCGTGTCGCTCAGACTGGAGTGCAATGCCAAGATCTCAGCTCACTGTAACCTCTGCCTCCCGGGTTCAAGCGATTCTCCAGCCTTAGCCTCCTGAGTCGCTGGGACTACAGGCATGCCCCACCATGCCCAGCTAATTTTTGTATTTTTAGTAGAGACATGTTGGCCAGGATGGTCTTGACCTCTTGACCTCATGATCTGCCCGCCTCAGCCTCCCAAAGTGCTGGGATTACAGGTGTGAGCCACTGCACCCAGCTCTTTTTGTTTTTTTGAGATAGGGTCTCACTCTCTTGCCCTGGAGTGCAGTGGCACGTTCATAGCTCACTGCAACCTCGAACTCCTGGGTTCAAGTTATTCTCCGCCTCAGCCTCCCGAGTAGCTGGGTCTACAGGCATGTGCCGCCATGCCCGGCTAATTTATTTTATTTTTAGAAGAGACAGGTTCTCCCTATGTTGCCCAGGCTGGTCTCAAACTTCTAGGCTCAAGCAATCCTCCTGCCTCGGCCTTCCAAAGTGCTGGGATTACAGGCATGAGCCACAGCGCCTGGCCAGATTCTTTTTGTTAAAGATAATCTAGCACATAGATTACATGACTCACTGTTTTTACTACAGTCTGCTGGGCAAAGGCCACTTCGATAAGTCATAATCTTTCTATAAACACAAAGTTTCCTGTAGGTTGGTTTTGCCCTCCAAATGCACCAATTGCCTTTGGCCAATTGCCTTTTTTCTAGTCTGTTGAGGATGAATAGCAAGGCACAGAATCCTCCATGGTGATTAAGTTAACTTTTACTGGTTTTCTTTTTTTTTTTGAGACAGACTCTCACACTGTCACCCAGGCTAGAGTGCAATGGCTCAGTTTCAGCTCACTGCAACCTCTGCCTCCCAGGCTCAAGTGGATCTTTACCCTGCCTCAGCCTCCCGAGTAGCTGGAACTACAGGCATATGCCACCACGCTTGGCTAACTTTTGTATTTTTAGCAGAGATGGGGTTTCACCATGTTGGCCAGGCTGGTTTCTTAACTCCTGACCTCAGGTGATCCTTCTGCCTTAGCCTCCCAAAGTGCTGGGATTACAGGCATGAGCCACCACGCCTGGTCATTTACTGTACTTTTAAAATCAGCTTTATTAAGATATCCTTTTTTGGCCGGGCGTGGTGGCTCACGCCTGTAATCCCAGCACTTTGGGAGGCTCAGTCAGGTGGATCACCTGAGGTCAGGAGTTTGAGACCAGCCTGACCAACATGGTGAAACCCCGTCTCTACTAAATACAAAAAATTAGGCTGGGTGCGGTCACTCACATCTGTAATCCCAACACTTCGAGAGGCCGAGGCGGCTGGATCACAAGGTCAGGAGTTCGAGACCAGCCTGGCCAATAGGGTGAAACTCCGTCTCTACTAAAAATACAAAAGTTAGCTGGGTGTGTTGGCATATGCCTGTAATCCTAGCTACTTGGGAGGCTGTGACAGGAGAATCGCTTGAACCCGGGAGGCGGAGGTTGCAGTGAGCTGAGATCATGCCACTGCACTCCAGCCTGGGCGACAGAGTGAGACTCTGCCTCAGAAATAAATAAATAAACAAATAAATAAATAAATAAATAAATAAATAACAAACACTCCACAGCTGGCCATAATTACCCTTAAAACTAGGGGTAAGGAGTGGTGTTAAAAGTTGGAGGCAGGGCCAGGCGCGGTGGCTCACGCTTGTAATCCCAGCACTTTGGGAGGCCGAGGCGGGTGGATCACGAGGTCAGGAGATCGAGACCACGGTGAAACCCCATCTCTACTAAAAATACAAAAAATTAGCCGGGCGTGGTGGCGGGCGCCTGTAGTCCCAGCTACTCGGAGAGGCTGAGGCAGGAGAATGGCGTGAACCTGGGAGGCGGAGCTTGCAGTGAGCCGAGATCGCGCCACTGCACTCCAGCCTGGGTGACAGAGCGAGACTCCGTCTCAAAAAAAAAAAAAAAAAAAAAAAAAAAAGTTGGAGGCAGGCCAGGCGTGGTGGCCCATGCCTGTAATCCCAGCACTTCGGGAGGCTAAGGCGGGCAGATCACCTGAGGTTGGGAATTCGAGACCAGCCTGACCAACATGGTGAAACCCCATCTCTACTAAAAATACAAAATTAGCCGAGTGTGGTGGCGCATCCCTATAATCCCAGCTACTCAGGAGGCTGAGGAGGGAGAATCGCTTGAACTCGGGAGGCGGAGGTTGCGGTGAGCCAAGATTGCGCCATTGCACTCCAGCCTGGGCAACAAGAGCTAAACTCCGTCTCAAAAAAAAAAAAAAAGTTAGAGGCAGTATGTTGTACCGCCACCAGGCTTTTAGGGTTCATTTCCTGAGAGACCCTTAAGGCAATGGATCCTTCGAGCCAGTCACATGGGCTTTGTATGTACTATGTCAAGCAGAACCTGCATCAGGTCCTCATAGAAAAGGGAAAATAAGCTAGGACCTCCCCTTTCGTTCTTTCTCCTCTCCCTTTAAATAAAACAAGGAGCTGGGCGTAGTGGCTCATGCCTGTAATCCCAGCAGTTTGGGAGGCCAAGGCAGGAAAATTGCCTGAGCTCAGGAGTTCGAGACCAGTCTGGGCAACATGGAGAGATCCCATCTCTTCAAACATTTTTTAAGTTAGCTGAGTGTGGTGGCACACGCCAGTGGTCCCAGCTCCTTGGGGAGCTGTGGCAGGAGGATTGCTTGAGCCCAAGAGGTTGAGGCTGCAGTGAGCCTTGTTCATGACACTGCACTCCAGCCTGGGCAACAGAGTAAGACCTTGTCTCCAAATAAAAAAACAAAAAACAAAACAAGGGTTTGTGAACACTGGCCTTGAGTGCACAGAGCGCCTACCTTCCTTTCCCAGGAGCAGAACACTGAGTGGTTTTTGTAACCTTGGCCTCTCAAAGTTCTGGGATTACAGACATGAGCCACTGCGCCTGGCTGTAACAGTCTACACATCTAACATTTTGCACGGTCAGATCCAAAGGGGAAAAACTTCGTGAGTTGTGATGAGTTGTTTGGGGAAGTGGCATGGGCAGACCACTCACTGTAGAGGGCCCAGCATATCACAGAGGACTGAAAGGGCCAAGGCGAGGGAGAGGTTGGGCCGAAATGTGTTACACACCAATGGCCCAACTCTGGTGAGCCTACACCTCTTCTGGTACCACCAGCAGGAAGGCACCGTCCTTTCCCTGCAAATAATGTTTTAGAAATTTCCTGGCTGGTGTGGGGGCTCACCCCTGTAATCCCAGCACTTTGGGAGGCTGAGGCAGGAGGATCACTTGAGGCCAGGAGTTCAAGGCCAGCCTGGGCAACATGATGAGACCCCCGTCTCTACCAAAAAAGAAATTCAAAAATTAGCCAGGCATAGTGGCAGTTGCCTGTGGTCCCAGCTACTCAGGAGGCTGAGGCAGGAGGATTGATTGAGATCACTTGAACCCAGGAGGTTGAGGCTGCAGTGAGCTGTGTTCATGCCTCTGCACTCCAGCCTGAGCAACACGGCAAGACTCTGGCTAAAAAAAAAGGGGAAAGAAAAAGAAATTAACTTCTAGAGCTCACTCCTGCCTCCAATCCACTCGGGCATCTTGTTTTTGGAATCAAGGTTGTAGCAGGCCCTGCCTCACTCTGGAGCACAGATCCGGTGCAGCCTTTCGAGAGGCCTCTTCCGTGCTTCCATAGCGCTGAAGCCCACACCCATGCAGCGCATACCATTAGTGAGCACAATGGCACCTGCAGCCCTGCGCAACAGCTTCATAGCCTTTTGTTTGAAATGCTGCCATAATGACGTTCACATTATTGTAACGCCGATGATTCAGATACGGCCTTGTCTTCTTTCCAACGCACACAACTTGTGTTTTTCATTTTAGGATCCAGGGAGGGCTAGAAACATTCCCCTCTTCCCTCCAGAGGAAGAAAGTAAGCTTAGCAGTCTTTTCAGGATTTCTGAGGTTCACCTTATTCTCTAGTGTCCATGTTTTATGCTTTGTCACTGGGAGAAATGGTAGGAAACAAAAGGGAATGAAATCCACCTCCACTTTCTTCTCAATAGAAAAACAACTTTGGGATTAGTTGATTTTGCCACCACTGTCAATGTGCAGAGTTTTAGAAAATCATAGAAAATGTGAAGCCTTGTTTCCTTTTTCTCACTCTCTCCTCTCACCCTCCTCCAAAAAAAACACAATTTTGTATTTTCCTCTCGGAAAATGCCAACCAGGCCTCAAGGTAGGAGGACCAAACAGAATCGGTCATGTCCCTCCTTTTCTTCCATTTCTTTCAAACTTCCATGACACCAATTTAAGAAAGAAGGCCTGGGTGGTGGATAAAAATGCAATATTCGAGCAGCTATCAAGGGGTGTTGGGATGGTGAGCCACGCTGGGGCCTCAGGGGCAGCCCTCCATCCCTTGAGTGCAGTGGAGCCCCATGGGGCTCTGGCCAAGGTGGGCACAGCTCCTTCAGAAAGTGAGGACACCTGCCCCCTTACACTGAGCCTGACATCAGCGGCTGTCACTAGCCAGCATATGCATCCTCAACATGGCTTAATTTCTTTTCTTTTCTTTTTTTCTTTTTTTTTTTTTTTTTTGACATGGAGTTTTGCTCTTGTTGCCCAGGCTGGCGTGCAATGGCACGATCTTGGGTCACCACAACCTCTGCCTCCCAGTTCAAGCGGTTCTTCTGCCTGGAGCCTCCTGAGTAGCTGGGATTACAGGCGTGCGCCACCATGGCCGGGTTTCACCATGTTGGTCAGGCTAGTCTCGAATTCCTGACCTCAGGTGATCCAGCCACTTCGGCCTCCCACAGTGCTGTGATGACAGGCATGAGCCACCACGCCCGGCCTCAGGATGGCTTAATTTCTATATGTCAAGTACAAGCCTGTCTTGGAGGATTTTCCCTCTGCCAGGAATGGTCTCCCCAACGCCTGCTTCACATACAGATCTTATTCTGATGTCAGTTTAAATGTCATTGTCTTCCTAAGATCAAGGTTCGCCACTTCCTCCTAAGTGGTTACCCAGTGTCTCTCTAACACATCATTCTGTTTTCTTTTCTCTCCATTTGCTCATGGCTACATGACACTTTCTTTTTTTCTTGTGGTTTTTTTTTTTTTTTTTTTCTGAGATGGAGTCTCACTTTGTTGCCTAGGCTAGAGTGCAGTGGCGCAATCTCAGTTCACTGCAACCTCTGCCTCCCAGGTTCAAGTGATTCTCCTGCCTCAGCCTCCCGAGCATCTGGGATTACAGGCGCCCACCACCACACCCAGCTAATTTTTGTACTTTTTGTAGAGACAGGGTTTCATCAGGTTGGCCAGGCTGGTCTCAAACTCCTGACCTCAAGTGATCCTCCCACTTTGGCCTTGCAAAGTGCTGGGATTATAGGCACGACCCACCGTGCCCAGCCTACATGACATTTTCTGATTTGTGTGTTGATTGATCTGTATGCTCTCTGTGTCCTCTGTCCAATGTCATGCATTGCACACAGTAGGTGCTTGATAACTATCAGCTTAATAGATAAATGCTCAGCTTCTGCGATAAGGAAAAAGGGGTAAAGTTTCTAAACAGAGTTTTTTTGAAATCGGAGTGTGGGAAAGGAATTTGGCCTTGCCGCTGGGTTGAGAATGCCTACAGACAGCTCCAAACCTCGATGCTTTCTTCTTAAAGCATTTTAACTTTGTGCTAACTTGAGCAGTGGACGTAAGACCCACCCCCGGTTAAGTTCAGGTTAGGTTTGGGACACTGGGATATTTTCTTTCATCCATAATCACTGGATCAAGTGCTATAAATCAAACAGTTGAGAAAGAAAACACAAACAAGGTTGTAATTTGTTTCTTCCTGCCCTCTGTTTTTCTTGGCATGGAAAAACTCAAGCTTTTCCTGACTAAGGATGGGTAATGACATTGAGGGGTGATTCATTAAAAGTGGCCTAAGTAACTGGCCTTTTATTTCTTCTCATTCTTTCCCCATATTGTCCCAAGTTCTGTAAGGAAACACATTGAATAAAATAATTCTTCTGTTGATAAAGAACTTTCCCTTAACTCTTTGTTCACTTGCAGCTGTACGTTCCCAGAATCAAATTCTTGGAACTGGAGAGGCCAGTGTGAGTACGGGTAAATGTGATGGGTATTTCTGGTACAGAAAGAAAGGCCAAGAGCCCCGGCTTATGGAAGCCACTTCTCTTACCACCTTTTCTTTCTTTCTTTTTTTTGAGACAGAGTCTTGCTCCTTCGCCAGGCTAGAGTGCAGTGGCATGATCTCGGCTCACTGCAACCTTCAGCTCCCTGGTTCAAGCGATTATCCTGCCTCAGCCTCCTGTGTAGCTGGGATTACAGGCATGTGCCACCATGCCCAGCTAATTTTTGTATTTTTAGTAGAGACAGGGTATCACCATATTGGCCAGGATGGTCTCGATCTCCTGACCTGGTGATCTGCCCGCCTCGGCCTCCCAAAGTGCTGGGATTACAGGCATGAGCCACTGCGCCCAGCCTCTTACCACCTTTTCTTAACCAAGCTGCCTATTAAGTAACGAAATTGTTCCTGTCCCCAGGGATCCTGGCCACCCAACCAAGAGTGGGGTGTTGCTGTGGGTGAGTCTGGGAGCCTCAGTTCCTCAACTCTACAATGGATGTCATAATACGAGTACCTTCTTCTCACATGAGTGCCCTTTCTTTCTTCCTTCCTTTCTCTCTCTCTCTCTCTCTCTCTCTTTCTTTCTCTTTTTTTTTGACAGAGGGTCTGGCTCTGTCTCCCAGCCTGGAGTGCCAGTGTAGTGGCATGATCTCGATTCACGGCAACCTCCACCTCCCAGGCTGAAGCCATTCTCCTACCTCAGGCTCCCAAATAGCTGGGACTACAGACATGCACCCGCACACCTGGCTAATTTTTTGTATTTTTTGTAGTGATGGGTTTTCACTGTGCTGCCGAGGCTAGTCTTGAACTCCTGAGCTCAAGCACCTCACACCTCCGCCTCCCAAAGTGCTAGGATTACAGGTATGAGCCACCTCGCCCAGCCGTGTGTGCAGTATTTCAACCATTCCTGAGACCAGGAAAGAGAAAAGGATGCGGTGATGACAACAAAAATTCCATGTAATAATACAACTACATCATAATAGTAGGAGAAATAGCAGAATAAACCATTTTCATCTTCTACATCATGCGCTTCTATATTATTTGAACTACTTTTATAAAATTTTTTAAGGAATATGAAGAAATTTTAAAATATGTATAGAAAAAAGGCTGAACACTTAATAAACTAAAAGGTTAACAGTAGCTATCTCAGAGTTGAGGGCTTGGAGCTGACTTTAGCTTTCATCTTTATACTTTTCTATGCTTCTCTATATCTTTGTTTAGTTATTTCAAAGATTGTATATTACTTTTGTAATTAAAAATTAATAATAATAAAATACTATGTTATTTAAGCTGGTATGTATGCACCAAACTCCTGCTCCTCTCTGTGGAAGTGGAACAATCTATTTTCCAAGAAGTGTGCATAAAAGGATACAAGTGGGTTAGGCGAGGTGGGGGACAGATGTGACTGTGGTCCCGGTCAGGGTGAGGCTGTGGAAAAATACCAGAGATGCCACACCCTGCGCGTGGTTCTGGTGAAGTCCACTATTAAATCACTGCTCTGTTGTTCCCCGCCCCGCTACATGTGATATAATCCGTTTCCTCTCACCTGCTGTTGTAAGTAAATCTAACTTTTCTGCCTTTCTTGGAATTTCCCTCCGAGGCTACTTCTAGCACTCCACTATCTCTATAGATTCCCAAGGAGAACAGCTTCTTCTCCTGGGGCTGAGAATACAGCAAGGAAGGGGAGAGGTGAGAGGATGAATCTATGGGTCCTTGATGCTCTAAGTTGGTAGTTCTTGATAACTTTTGAGAAGGGATTCAATAAATAGCAGACTCAGCCTAGCCAACATGGCAAAACTCCACCTCTACTAAAAATACAAAAATTAGCCAGGTGTGGTGGCGCACGCCTGTAGTCCCAGCTACTTGGGAGGCTGAAGCAGGAGGACTGCTTGAACCCAGGAGGTGGAGGTTACAGTGAGCTGAGATGGCTCCACTTTACTCCAGCCTGGGTGACAGACTGAGACGCTGTCTCAAAAAATATATAAATAAATAAATAAATAACACACTCCCTCCCTACTGAGGCTCTAAATCAATTCAGGGGGGAAAAAAGTCAGAAGATGGATTATCTCCTGATAAAGGCTATAGGCTGCAGAATGTGCCTGAGTGTGTCCTTGTATCCTAATAAGACAGACTATCCCATCAGTCCCAAGCAGCGGTGGACCGGAGCACCCTCCCATGTGGAGGAAGAGAATTTCTGCTCCCTTCTTGATCCTCAGATACCAGGAAGAGGAAGACACGGCAACTCATGCCCAGTTTCTCCTGGGGCTGGGAATATGCTAATACTCTCCTTTCCCTATGTGCAGGAGTAAGGGCTGAAGGGGGAGGCTGGAGCGTTATAGTAGTTGATGGCCCTTCATACCAAAGGAAATATCTGGAGTGGGAGGAAGCATTTTCTTCTCTAAAAATTCTTTTTTTTTTTTTAAGAAAACAGCCTTGCTTTGTCACCCAGGCTGGAGTGCAGTGCAGTGGTGCAATCTCAGTTTACTGCAACCTCCGCCTCCCAGGTTCAAGCAATTCTCCTGCCTCAACCTTCCGAGTAGCTGGGATCACAGGCGCCCGCCACCATGCTCGGCTAATTTTTGTATTTTTAGAAGAGACAAGGTTTCACCATGTTGGCCAGGCTGGTCGCGAACTCCTGACCTCAAATGATCCACCCGTCCCGGCCTCCCAAAGTGCTGGGATTACAGGCATGAGCCACCGTCCCTGGCCCCAAAATTCTTACTATTTCTTGGATTATACAATAACTTTGAGGATGTGAAGCAAGCTATGAACCACCATCCAAGGAAAATGCACGTAGGTCTTGTCATGGACTTTTGTATCCCTTTCCCTGTCTTCTGGTTTCTGTAGCTCCAATTTTTCTTTTAGGAGCTGTTCCTCTTCCACTCTATGTGAAGTAGCGGTGCTGCCAATCAGTATGCTCCGCTTCCCCTTGGTGACAAGGGTTGGGCATGTGATCCACTCTGTCCAATCAGAGAAGCCTGTTTTCCTGGCCCTATTGTTTCAGGAATAGGAGTGTGATTTAAAGCAGCCAATCAGGGAAAGACAACTCAGGGAGGCGTGACATACTTTCCTTAAGAATACTAACCTGGCCGGGCGCGGTGGCTCACGCCTGAAATCCCAGCACTTTGGGACGCCCAGGAGGGCAGATCACGAGGCCATGAGTTTGAGACCAGACTGGCCAACATGGTGAAACCTCATCTCTACTAAAAATACGAAGTTAGCCGGGTGTGGTGGCACACACCTGTAGTCCCAGCTACTCGAGAGGCTGAGGCAGGAAAATCGGTTGTACCCGGGAGGCAGAGGTTACAGTGAGCAGAGATCATGCCACTGCACTCCAGCCTGGGCGACTGAGAAAGACTCCGTCTCAAACAAACAAAAAAAAAGGGCCGGGTGCAGTGGCTTAAGCCTGTAATCCCAGCACTCTGGGAGGCCGAGGCAGGTGCATCACCTGAGGTCGGGAGTTCGAGACCAGCCTGACCAAAGTGGAGAAGCCCATCTCTACTAAAAATATAAAATTAGCTGGGCGCGGTGGCACATGCCTGTAGTCCCAGCTACTCCAGAGGCTGAGAAAGGAGAATCACTTGAACCCGGGAGGTGGAGGTTGCCATGAGCCGAGATCATGCCATTGCACTCTAGCCTGGGCAACAAGAGCAAAAACTCCGTCTCAAAAAAAAAAAAAAAACTAACCTGGAGAAAAAGTAAAGCTTAGACTCTCTGTAGATGTTTTTTTTTCTGCCAAGTAGAAAGAATCAGTCTGAAGAATGGAGCCCAACAAAGCAGAAATGTGTCTAAGGACATTAGTGAACACTTGAATCTAGTCATCAATTAAATCTGGTCTTCTGGTTACTTGAGCCACTAAATTCACCTTTGCTTTTGTCCAAGCTGCTGGAGGTAGGCTCCCGTTCTTTGGTATGTGCACACACAGAACTCGGCCTCCACTTTCCAGAAGTGCTAACTATGAGCCCAGACCTGCCTTATGTATTAAGAGCCCCCTCTGTGAGCGGTGCCCATTATGAATTTGAAAAATGATCAACTATTCCAAAACATTCAAACACATCTTGCTGCTGCATTTGGGGCAACAATACTTGCTTCTTCATGTTGGCACCGTTTCTGCCTGTCAGCAATTTGGAAACCATACTGAAAATACAGGCCGGAGGGCATGTAGCTTAAGAGAAAACAAGTCTCATGGGTGCGTTACAATGTAGGAAATGCTAGCAAAAGTGTCCACCAGAGGACAGAGAGGTTAAAGTTCAGCCACCCTCTTTTTCTTTATATATAATGGGTGAGAGTTGGAGGTGGGAAAGGGAGAAAGAGAATCTCACCCAAACCAAAGAGGATGTTTGGACAAGTTAACCTGCGGAAAGCTCTAGAAATTTGATGCAGGGTGATGAAAAAGCTGTGGCATGATAACATCTAGTGTTTGATTAAGCCTTTCCTCTAGGCTGGATGTCGTACTAAGCACTTTACATACATTATAGCAATTCTAGTGGGTACTATTATTCCCATTTTACAGATGGTGAAACTAACACTGAGAGGAGTTAGAAACTTGCCCAAGGGTCCTGCAGCTGGTAGAGCCAGGATTTGACATCAGGGCATTGAGAACCCTATATTTGCTAACCACTATGCCCTTCCTTTCTAGCTAAAGACCTAGGTTTGAATCTAGCTCTGTTACTTGCTGGTTGAGTGACCTTGAGCAAATCAACCTCTTTGAGTCTGTTGCCTCATGTAGAAAATTCAGGGATTGGGCCGGGCGTGATGGCTCACACCTGTAATCCCAGCACTTTGGGAGGCCGAGGCAGGCAGATCACGGGGTCAGGAGATCTAGACCATCCTGGCTAACCAACATGGTGAAACCCTGTCTCTACTAAAAATACAAAAATTAGATGGGCGCAGTGGTACACGCCCGTAGTCCCAGCTACTCAGGAGGCTGAGGCAGGAGAATCACTTGAATCCGGGAGGCAGAGGTTGCAGTGAGCTGAGATTGTGCCACTGCACTCCAGCCCAGGCAACAGAGCAAGACTCTGTCTCAAAAAAAAAGAAAGAAAGAAAGAAAGAAAAGAAAAGAAAATTCAGGGATTATACTAAGTAATTTGTTTTCTCTCTTTCAACTCTAACATTTCAAAAATTATAATATACCCAATCCCCCAAACTAGGATTTGTATTCCTGGCTTGAACTTTTTTCGCTCAAGACCCTATAGATTGGTTTTCCCATGGATTTCGGATCAAAAGCCTCCTTTGGGTTATGTATTCCTTTGAAACAGATTCAAAGGCAGGGGGATCTGAAAAGACTTCTTCCTTGCTGAGTGAATCAGCATCCCGTGAGCACAGGTGACAAGTTCTGACCCATCCCTTCACTGTCTGATAAGCCCAAAGGTCATGCTCTGGACTCAAACCTACTTTTCCTTCTTCCTGCCCATTTTGTGGGTTTTCTGATAAGGTGCCCTAAGTCAGCTGTAACACTGTTTTCTCTCCCTACAAACACAGTCCCCAGGGCGTGCACTCTGCCTGCAAACTTCCCAGCTGCTTCCAGCTCTCCCTCTGCCCACAGCCCTTTATTGCTGCATTCCAACAAATTAGCCATGTGACAGATTATTTTTAACTTCAATAGAGCAGCTCCCTCTCTTTTAATATATCATGCTTGGCCCACATTCCCTCGGTGAAAAGGGCACCATCGGCTACTTCTGAGAACTTTTAATTACTCCAATTGTTTGCAAAACTCTCTTAGAAGCTTGGGAAAAAAATATTGTAAGCTACAGTTCTGATTAAAAGAAGAAAGGAAAATACATTTCTTTCTCCGTTCCCCTCCAGTGTCCTTACTCCCCAGTTTCCTTACTTAGTGGAGACCTGGGAATTTTCCTGGTCTTCTCAAATCCCCTCTACCCCCCTGCCACCCATTATCTAAGAGGAGGGTTTTTAAAGTATAAATCCATCTCGAAAAAAGCTAGAGAAAAAAAGTAATAAAGTGCAAATCTAATTGGGAGGAAGGGAGGGCAGGTTCCTGAGTAACAGAGATCCCCACTCCAATCCCACACAGAACCCCAGCAGGTGAAGGATGGCAGCTCCCAAATCACTGAATGCCAAACCTTCCTAGGTCTTGGAAGTCTCCAAGAGGGTCCTGGAGGTTGAGCTTGACACTGAGGTTGAACCTTCTATCTTGAAGTCAACTGCACAGAAACAACGAGCATCTCAGTAACCACCGCATGGGCCAAAGGCCCTTCTCCAATTTTTCTGAACTTTCTAAATCCCAGATACTTCTCTAATTTCTTTTTCTTTCTTTCTTCTTTCTTTCTTTCTCTTTCTTTCTTTCCTTCTATCTTTTCTTTCTTTCTTTTCTTTCTTTCTTTCTCTCTCTGTCTCTCTCTCTCTCTTTCTTTCTTTCTTTTTTTGAGATGGAGTTTTGCTTTTTCGCCCAGGCTAGAGTGCAATGGCACCATCTCAGCTCACTGCAACCTCTGCTTCCCGGGTTCAATTGATTCTCCTGCCTCAGCCTCCCGAGTAGCTGGGATTACAGGCGCCCGCCATCACGCTCAGCTAATTTTTGTATTTTTAATAGAGACGGAGTTTCACCTGTTGGCCAGGCTGGTCTTGAACTCCTGACATCAGGTGATCCACCCACCTCGGCCTCCCAAAGTGCTGGGATTACAGGCGTGAGCCACGGCACCTGGCCCATATAGTGTTCTATTGCTAGTGTAAAATTAAAAAAAAAAGGAGGGAAGAAAATATAAATGTGTTATTTTATTTTTAAAATTTTTTTGGAGACAGAGTCTCATCTTGTCATCCAAGCTGGAGTGCAGTGGCACAATCTCAACTCACTGCACTCTCCACCTCCCAGATTCAAGAGATTCTCATGCTTCAGCCTCCCAAGTAGCTGGGACTACAGGCATGCGCCACCACACCTGGGTAATTTTTTGTATTTTAGTAGAGACGGGATTTCACTATGTTGGCCAGGCTGGTCTTGAACTCTTGAGCTCAGGCAATCTACCTGCCTCTGCCTCCCAAAGTGCTAGAATTATAGGCGTGAGCCACCATGCCGGGTCTATAAAGACAAGCCTGGCCAACATGGTGAAACCCTGTCTCTACAAAAAATATGTAAGACATGTTATTTTAAACATGTACAAAATATCTATCTAGGGGAAGGTATTCTAGGAACTGGTAGAACTGGGGAAGGGAACTGGGCAACTGGACAACATGGATGGGGAAACAAATTTCACTTTATACCCTTTGTATCCTCTGAATTTTTAAATTATGTGAATGCATAACCTAATCCAATATAATTACATTTTTTTTTAAGTTGAAAGGAATATTTGGCAGTATTTCCAAGCACCTGGGCCCTCGAGATATGAAAAACGCCCACCATTTATGAATTGGGGCAGGAGGAAAGGGCCAGATCCCAGCTGTCACTCACTGTAGTCATGAACCGAAGCCATAGCATCACTCTAGTAAGATAAAAGAGGTACCAGGAGGACAGGAGGAAACAAAATCAGTCTTGAGTCACATATGGGCATCATGGGTATTTATAAAAGGCTTAGATGGTTCCTTCCTAAATTTGAATTTATGTCAAGAGAGAATCATTTCAGGAAGTGTGAGTTCCTCTCTTCAAACTGTTTTGGACAATCCCATTCTGATATGAGCTGCATAGAGCCAAGCTCATTTATAGGGAACATCTGTGTGGGAGGAAGCGGGGGAGTGGAAGCTCGTAGAAAAGAGACCTCCTGAAGCTGAACTCGGACACCTCTTGTGTCTTTTCCTGGTTTCCTTTGAGTTGTGCGTTTGCTTGGTTGTGTGACAAGGAAGGTCTATGAAACTTTTATGGTCCATTATGTCGGTTTATGTATATAACATGAAAAAGTGACACGTGGAAGAGGAGCTTCACTGACATCTGCACTCTTTTTGTGAATGTCTGTGTTCCAGAAGGTTCCTAGAGTTGTTGGGTGATGGCTCTGATTACTGACTCCTTGTGACCACTAGTCAGCCAAAAAAAAAAAATTTGGCTTCGAATAACAAGTTTATAATTATTCATCTTATTTCACAGTAAGTTACCCCTTTAACATTCTACCATTATTTTTCTTGTATTTTTATTAGCATTTAATTACTAGTGAATATATGGTAATACATTCTTCCCTTTTGAAAAAAATTAGAGTATTGCAGACAAAGTTTTGGTTCTCTTTAATCACTCCCCACAATGCCAGTTCCTTTCTCCCTTCCTCTAAAAAAATCACTCACTGACTTTTCAGTATACTTTTACATACATATAAATGTACTCATAGAAAATAAATATGTAGTATTTTTACATGCATGCTTTTAAGAAAACAAATTATATTCTATATATTATTCTGCAGTTTGATTTTTTTCACTCAATAATATAATATTGAACACTTTATACGATTATTATAGATAGTCATTCTTTTTTTTTTTTTGAGACAGGGTCTCACTGTCACTCAGGCTGGAGTGCAGTGGCGTGATGTTGGCTCACTGCAACCTCCACCTCTGGGGCACAAGTGACCCTCCTGCCTCAGCCTCCCAAGCAGCTGGTACCACAGTCACATGCCACCACGCCCTGCTAATTTTTGTACTTTTTGCAGACACTGGGTTTTGTCATGTTCCCCAAACTGGTCTCAAATTCCTGGGCTCAAGCAATCTGCCTGCCTTGGCCTCCCAAAGTGGTGAGGTTATAGGTATGAGCCACTGTGCCTGGCCCTTTTTAACTTTTACACAATATTCCATTGTGCTTGGCTATTTCTCTTTTGATAGGCATTTAGATTAATTTCAACCTTTGTCTACTATAGTCAATGCTTCAGTAAACTTTTTTTTTAATTATACTTTAAGTTTTAGGGTACGTGTGCACAACGTGCAGGTTTGTTACATATGTTTACATGTGCCATGTTGGTGTGCTGCACCCATTAACTCGTCATTTAGCATTAGGTATATCTCCTAATGCTACCCCCCTCCCCCCGCCCCACAACAGTCCCCGGTGTGTGATGTTCCCCTTCCTGTGTCCATGTGTTCTCATTGTTCAATTCTCACCTATGAGTGAGAACATGCAGTGTTTGGTTTTTTCAGTAAACATTCTTGTACGGTTCTCATTATACACACATACAAGTACTTTATAGTCAATAAACATTCGGTCGTGCAAATAAAAAGCCAATATGCAATCTTAGAATGAGGTTTAGGGACAATGAAACTCTAAATTTACCATTTAAAAATTGTCATCATCGTGGGCATTTTGCACCTCTGTAGATTATTATAGTGTGGCCCTGAGACTGGGGCTTGTGGAAGAACTGACTGAAGATGTTCCTTGGCCAGGGAGAGAGACAGAGCGAGCTGTAAAACACCCTTGTGAAAGGTAGGGCTGGGATACTCAAGACTGTGCTATCTAACACAGTAGCCACTAGCTGCATGTGACTATTTAATTTTAAACTTAAGTTTGTTAAAGTTAAATCAAATTAAAAATTCGGTTCCTCAGTTATAGAAGCCACATTTTAAGTGCTCAATAGCCACATATAATCAGTGGCTACCATATTGAGTGCAAATACAGAACATGTCCATCATTAAAGAAAGTTCTGGCCAGGCGCAGTGGCTTACGCCTGTAACCCCAACACTTTGGGAGGCTGAGACGGGTGGATAACCTGAGGTCAGGAGTTCAAGACCAGCCTGGCCAACATGGTGAAACCCTGTCACTACTAAAAATACAAAAATTAGCCGGGCATGTTGGCAGGCGCCTGTAATCCCAGCTACTCAGGAGGCTGAGGCTGGAGAATCACTTTAACCTGGGTGGGAGGTTGCAGTGAGCCGAGATTGTGCCACCATACTCCAGCCTGGGTGACAGAGTGAGACTCCATCTCAAAAAGAGAAAAGAAAAGAAAAAAAAGGAAAAAAAAATTCAAGTCAGGCTCAGTAGCTCACATCTGTAATCCCAGAACTTTGGGAAGCCATTTGGAAGATTGAGGCAGGAAGATCACTTGAGCCCAGGAGTTCAAGTCTGCACTGAGCTATGATGGCACCACTGCACTCCAGCTTGGGTGACAGAGTGAGACTCTGTCTCAAAAAGAAAAAGAAAAAGAAAGTTCTGTGGGACAGTAGTACTCCAGAAATTATTTTATATAGTTATATCTAGTAGCCAATTTAAAATTTCCTTTCCTGAAAGTAATTACTTCCATTATTACTAAACCTTTGATGAAGTATTTTAAATAATAGTAACAGCTAACACTTATTGAATGTATGTATTGGTTAGTTTTCTTTGTTGCAGAAAACAGATTTCACTCTTGCTAATTTAAACACAAAAGGATTTATTAAGGGGTATGGATAGCTCATGGACTCATTAGGGAAGTTGAAGAAATAGACACTAGGATAAATATCCAGGAATGACTTTCAAAATTACACTGTGGTTGGGCACAGTGGCTCATGCTTGTAAACCTAGCACTTTGAGGGGGCCAAAGCAGGAAGATCATTTGAAGCCACTAGTTTGAGGCTGCAGTGAGCTATGATTGCACCACTGTACTCCAGCCTGGGTGACAGAATGCGACCCTGCCTCAAAAAAGAAAAGAAAAGAAAAGAATTGCTAAGCAGCCACCACAGCTGTTGGCTCCAGAATAGCACTGCCTCTGCCCTGACCAGTGCCAGCAAAATGGATGCTTCCTGCTCTGTCTCCCCCTCCACGTGACTCATAGTTATCAAGTCTCACACAGTAGAATCTAAATCATAAACAGAACCAGAGCTGCAAGGGTGTTTGAGAAATGTCATATTTAGCTTTCCATCCTCTGCAGTCCAGGAAGCAAAGCTAGAAAGGGGTTGGGATGGGTTTTGAGTGACCCAGTCCAAAGCATCTGCCACAACTTGCCAGGTGCCAGGTGCTGGAAACATGCCTGATCTCATTTCATTCTTACAAGAATTCAGTGAGGCAGGGACTCTAGTCATCCCCATTTGACAGATGAGGACACGACAGTCATGGTGGGGTGCACGGTATGACCTTAGTTGTGCATTGGAGAATTAAAAGAGGACCGGCTGGGTGCAGTGGCTCACATCTGCAATCCCAGCACTTTGGGAAACTGAGGTGAGAGGATCACTTGAAGCTGGGAGCTCAAGACCAGCAACATAGCAAGACTCTGTCTCTATTTTATTTAAAAAGAAATAGACCGGGTGCGATGGCTCATACCTGAAATCCCAGCACTTTGGAAGACCGAGGTGGGTGGATCACCTGAGGTCAGGAGTTCAAGACCAGCCTGGCCAACATGGTGAAACCCCATCTCTACTAAAATACAAAACTTAGCTGGGCGTGGTGACGGGTGCCTGTAGTCCCAGCTACATGGGAGGCTGAGGCAAGAGAATCGCTTGAACCCAGGAGGTGGAGGTTGCAATGAGCTGAGATCGTGCCACTGCACTCCAACCTGGGCGACAGAGTGAGATTCTGTCTCAAAAAAAAGAAAAGAAAGAAAGATGGGCAACATAGCAAGATTCTGTCTATTTTATTTAAAAAAGAAAAAAAAAAGAAGGGTTTCTTGTCTACTCTTGGAGAGAAGTAACATAAAGAGGAGAAGAGAAAGCTGCCTGGAGAAATTGGGATGACCCATGAGAAGAAAGCATCGATCCCAACGTGACAAAGGACAGCCAGGATGAATCTGAGAGCTCATGAGTAGTGCTGTTGAATGCGTTCATGCCAGACAGATTCCAGACTCCTGCTCTCTCCCTAAAACCATGCTGCCCCCAATGGAAAGAACCAGAACTTACCCACCCATAGCAAAGACAGAAGGACACGGCCCTGGTTGTATTCCCCCAACTCCACTTGCATCTGTGGCACAGAACACAGTGTGAAAGTGAAAAAACTCAACAGGGAAGGCTTCCAGAAGGAGGTGAGTTGTCAGTCGCTTTTAAAAGAGAAGCGAAGTGTTAGGCTGTGAGAAAGCAGATGATTTCAGATGGAAGAATTCACACACCCTCATGCCAAGACTCAGAAGCTGAGAGGGGCAGCCACTATAGCAAATCAAAGCAATGCCCTTGACTGAGGATAAAGGAAGTGAGTCAGTGTTTGGGAGAAAACAATAAATAAACTGGTGGGGAACTGGGGTGTGCAGCAGAATAAGATCACGTGAAACTCTTCCTGTGATTATAGTTTTATGAAAATATTAAACTATCTATTGAATTTCATTTTGGAACAGAATGAAAATCTTGGAGACTGGATCCTGGAAACTTTTTAACAAATGCCCCCAGATGACTGATTGCCTGTCTTGGCCGTCTTGATTTGCCTGTTCCAAGGTCTAGTCTCCATCTCAGCTCTCCTTCCCTGGGAACTTGCCCCAGGTTTTGGGGCTTGGGTGCTGGGGCCTCTTTGCATCATTCTTTCCTGAAGACATTCTAACATGATCAAAAGATAACTATGGGCTGGGTGGGATGGCTCACACCTGTAGTCCCAGCTACTTGGGAGGCTGAGGTGGGAGGATCTCTTCAGCCTGGGAAGTCAAGGCTGCAGTGAGCCATGATTGAACCACTGCACTCCAGCCTGGGCAGCAGACCAAGCTCCTGTCCCAGAAAAGATAACCGGCCAGGCGCGGTGGCTCACGCCTATAATCCCAACACTTTGGGAGGTTGAGGCTGGTGGATCATGAGGTCAGGAGATCAAGACCATCCTGGCTAACATGGTGAAACCCCATCTCTACTAAAAATTCAAAAAATTAGCCAGGCATGGTGGCGGGCACCTGTAGTCCCAGCTACTCAGGAGGCTGAGGCAAGAGAAAGGACCTGGGAGGCAGAGCTTGCATTGAGCCGAGATCACGCCTGCACTCCAGCCTGGGCAACAGAGCGAGACTCCGTCTCAAAAAAAAAAAAAAAAACAAAAACAAAAAAGACAACTATGTCAGGAGAAGAATACATTTCTTATAAAAATATAGGAAATGAATCTTTTGGTGATGGGAGATTCTGAATAATTTGAGAAGGGGTGTCTACACCCCAGAAATGTGGCTGTATGTATGATTCTTATTTTGCTTAAGCTTTATTAAACAATATTATTAACTCATATTTTAACAAGTCTTTCCAGTTGCCAGGTCCCATGCTAAGCAATTTGATAATGCATTATATCATTTCACCCTCACAGCTATTAACAGTCTTAGAGGATTTTGGTATCCCCATTTTACAGATAAGGAATCCCAAAGTGCTGGGATTACATGCATGAGCCATCATGCCCGGCCGATATATATATATTATAAAAGTAATAGATTAGTGCATTCTCAGAAGAGCCCTCTCGCTGGAGTAGCCAGAGCTCTCTGACCTTCTCAAGGCCCCTCCTAGTGAGAAAGACTGAGCAGCAAGAACAGAGACTTGTTGTGGTTAAATGATAACTTGTGTTTATTTCTCTACAACTGCCTGTTGTTTAATTTGGCCAACCCAGTGAAGATTCTTTCGTAAGCCTGTATGTAATTTCTGAACACCAGACCCACGACCTTTACACACATGCTAAACATTTATAGAGTGGGAGAGTTCTTTTTCTCCATCAGTGAGTTAAGTAAATACCAACATCCTCCTCCCTGAAAAAAAGTATTCTTTGATCTACACTAAAGATAAACTGGCAATAATTCACTGACCAGCTGAGGGTTTTAAAGCAGATTCTTTGATAAGCCAGTTAATTTCAGAGGGCACTGGGGCTTGTTTCTTCCTGATACTGGGTTTTAAGTCATAAAGTCTTAGCATTACAGAGATGGAAAGAGAACTTTTAAGATGATCTCATCAAACCCCCTCAATTTAATGGATGAGAAAACTTTGAGCTCCAGAGAGAGAAAAGGCAGTTTAACTCGCAGATGTGTTAACAAAGAGCCATACAGAAATGTTTTGTTACACAACAATTCCTGAGGCATTTTAAGCCTTCTGTGGTTATTGCGTTTTGTTTCCCTTATGATCTGGTGATGCAAGGACAGTATTTGGGCCTGGAAATGGAAACCTGTGGACATTAATCCTCAGCTTTGTGCTGACGTCAGAGATATTTGAGAATCGTTGCTGCCCCCTGCTGGAAGTTTAAGATTTCATGGGCTCTCAAGATTATACGGAACTTTTGTAACGGTTTAAAAACACATGAAGAAATGCTCATCATCACTGGCCATCAGAGAAATGCAAATCAAAACCACAGTGAGATACCATCTCACACCAGTTAGAATGGCCATCATTAAAAAATCAGGAAACAACAGGTGCTGGAGAGGATGTGGAGAAATAGGAACACTTTTACACTGTTGGTGGGACTGTAAACTAGTTCAACCATTGTGGAAGTCAGTGTGGCGATTCCTCAGGGATCTCGAACTAGAAATACCATTTGACCCAGCCATCCCATTACTGGGTATATACCCAAAGGACTATAAATCATGCTGCTATAAAGACACATGCACACGTATGTTTATTGCGGCACTATTCACAATAGCAAAGAGTTGGAACCAACCCAAATGTCCAACAACGATAGACTGGATTAAGAAAATGTGGCACATATACACCATGGAATACTATGCAGCCATAAAAAATGATGAGTTCGTGTCCTTTGTAGGGACATGGATGAAACTGGAAAACATCATTCTCAGTAAACTATCGCAAGGACAAAAAACCAAACACCGCATGTTCTCTCTCATAGGTGGGAATTGAACAATGAGAACTCATGGACACAGGAAGGGGAACATCACACTCCGGGGACTGTTGTGGGGTGGGGGGAGGGGGGAGGGACAGCATTAGGAGATACACCTAATGCTAAATGACGAGTTAATGGGTGCAGGAAATCAACATGGCACATGGATACATATGTAACAAACCTGCACATTGTGCACATGTACCCTAAAACCCTAAAGTATAATAAAAAAAAAAAAATTAGAAAAGTAAGCTTTCCTTAGGTCAAAATTTTTAGGCCAAGTGTAGTGGCTCACGCCTGTAATCCCAACACTTTGGGAGGCTGAGGTGGGAGGATCAATTGAGGCCAGGAGTTTGAGACCAGCCAGAGCAATATAGCAAGGCCCCCTCTCTACAAAAAATACATTAAAATAAAATAAAATAAAATTTTCAACCAGCATGAAAGGATATAAAGAGAAAATCAAAATCTTCCCTTCCTAGTTTCATTTGCTAGTTCTATTGCTAGCAATTTTTTAATGTTCTTTCACAATTTTTTCTATGAATGTATATCTATATATGCATATGTAGATAATTTTTATCCACGAGTAGGATAATACTGTATACCCTGTTTTGAAACTTGCTTTTCTTTCTTTTTTCTTTTTTTTTTTTTTGAGACAGAGTCTCGCTCTGTTGCCCAGGCTGGAGTGCAGTGGCGCAATCTCTGCTCACTGCAACCTTCTCCTGGGTTCAAGTGATTCTCCTGCCTCAGCCTCCTGAGTAGCTGGAATTACAGGCATGTGCCACCACACCTAGCTAATTTCTGTAATTTTAGTAGAGACAGGGTTTCACCACGTTAGCCAGGCTGGTCTCGAACTCCTGGCCTCAAGTGATCTGCCTACCTCGACCTCCCAAAGTGGTGGGATTGCAGGCTTGAGCCACTGCACCCAGCCGCAACTTGCTTTTCTCTTTTTTATTTTCTTCATTTGGAATAGGTAATACATTCAAAAGATCCCTAAGTTTAAAAAATTGTCTTATACATCTTTTCAAAGCAGTATATACTGACAAACCTCATTCCTTTTGATGGAGGCATAATATTCCATTGCTTGAGTGTATCATAAATTATTTATTCAGTCCTCTTTTGACGGATTAAAAAGTACCTGTCTGTAAGAATAGGGACTTTATTATAGGTATTTTGTTTTTGCTGTTCCTGATAGTGGGAATATGCCAACAGAATATGTCTAATGATGAATAGACATTTGCCAACTCTCAAATATTTGTCCATTTCAAAAATGCTGCATTGTTGGGATCTCAAACCTAAGCAAAAGAAAAAAAATTGCTGCCCTGAATATCTTTGTGCCTATATTGTTGGCATAGGCTGCAGCTAGGAGAAAGCATAGGTTCAAAATGCATGTGAATTTTAAGTTTTGATAGATACTGCCAAATTGTTACTTTTGATGAGCAATATAATAATTTGATCATTTCCCTACCTGACAGGGCATCAAAACCAGAATCTCCCAGAGAGTTTAATTTAAAATAGCTCCTTTCTGCGCACCCCCCTCCATGCTAATTCAGCAGGTAGGGGAGGAATCAGAATAGATTCCTAATTCAGCAGTTAGGAGAAGAATCAGAAATATACAAATTTCCTATTGCTGGGGAATCTGTACATATAACGATGCTCCCTCAGGACTGGGAAGGGCTGCATAATCTATCCATTTCTTGCCATGCAGTAGCAGACGGGAATGTGCTCATATAGCCTAATCTTAATAGGGTTACTCACATGTTATTCACTGCATGCTTACCGACTACCTGCTCAGTGCAAGACCCTATGCTCCCTCTCCCAGAGGCAAGACAGAACTGGGGGTGTGGTGTGGATTTCTCCACTCCCATGGGTGGCGATGCTGGGGTGAGTGGGTGCGTTAGTTGCTGTACCTGCTGGCCCCTGGCTGGGGGTTGGGAAGGAAGCAGTGTGTGGGTGAAACTCAGGAATCCTGCAGCACTCCAGTGCACAGAATTTTTAAAAGGCCCAGGCATGCTCTCAGTGACATGTATCTATGTCTAGTAAAAACGAAGCTGGCACCTCTGCTAGATCTTCTTGGGTGACTTCTACCAGGGGTTCCCTGAAAGCTGGTATGTGGGACAGGGCACGGACATCTCCCTCTCGGCCCTACTAAACCAGTTAAAATATGCAGATAAAACCCACATGGGAAATGCGCCATGGACAGTCACCAGATGACACTCATAAAAAGAGATGACAGATTTCACCATCATTCACGGCCCACCCAAATGTCACATCCTCTGGGCTCTTTCCAAGGCAGCTCCTGCCCCAAGTGGGTGTTGTTTCCATGCACTGCATGGCACTGGAAATATAACAACAGAAGAAAAAAAGATACTACCTCTGGTCCCAGAGGCTTACTATGTAAAATGTCTCCTAGCTGCTTTACTGTGTGATCCCATCTGATGCTCCCAACCAACAGTGCAGGAAATTCAGAGAAGTTAAATAACCAGACAAAGGCCACACAATTTGTTTAGTAGAGTGGTCTTCACATTTTTGTGCTTGCATTTTCCATCAAATAATTTTGAAATACTGTATGTCCCTAGAAACAGGTCTACACATATATGGTTACTTAATTTATAACAAAGGTGGCCCTACAGAGAGTAGGGAAAAGAGATATTTTTAATAAATGGTGCTAGGATAGCTAGATACCTACATGGAAAAAAATGAAATTGGACCCTGCTTCATATCATTTGCAAGCATCAAATTCAGGTGGATAAAAGACTAATACGTGAAAGGCAAAAATCTACAACTTTTTAGAAGATAACATAAGCTAATACCTTCATGACTTCTGAATAAGAAAGGATTTATTAAACAAGCAACTAACAGCACTCACAATGAAAGAAAATGATAGATTCAGCCAGGTGCAGTGGCTCATGCCCATAATCCTAGCACTTTAGGAGGCTGAGGCAGGAGGATCCCTTGAGCCCGGGAGGTTCAGGCTGCAACAACCCAAATGTCTATCAACAAGAGAATGGGTAAATCAATTATGGCTTTTTTCTTTTCTTTTTTTTTTTTTGAGATGGAGTTTCGCTCTTGCTGCCCAAGATGGAGAGCAATGGCACGATCTCGGCTCACTGCAACCTCCACCTCCCAGGTTCAAGCAATTCTCCTGCCTCAGCCTCCTGAGTAGCTTGCATTACAGGTGCGCGCCACCATGCCCGGCTAATTTTTTTGTATTTTTAGTAGAAACAGGGTTTCACCATGTTAGCCAGGCTGGTCTCAAACTCCTGACCTCAGGTGATCTGCCCTCCTCAGCCTCCCAAAATGCTGGGATTACAGGCGTGAGCCACCGCCCCCAGCCTAAATTGTGGATTTTTTATACAATGGAACACTATTCAGCTATAAAAAGAGACAACATGGATGAATCTCAAAAACAGTTATGCAAAAGAAGCCAGACGCAAAGAGTATCTAGTGTATGATTCTGTTTCTGTGAAGTTCAAGAACAGACAAAACTAACCTAATCTCTGTCATTCTATCTTGGTTAATATCAAACAGACCTGGATTTAAAATCTGATTCAGGCACGTTGGGCGAGTCACTTAACTTTCTAAAGCCTCAGTTTTTTCTTCTCTAAAACTGGCACAATGGCCGGGTGCGGGGGCTCACGCCTATAATCTCAACACTTTGAGAGGCCCAGCCAGATGGATCATTTAATTCCAGGAGTTCGAGACCAGCCTGGTTAACGTGACGAAACCTCATCTCTACAATATATACCAAAATTAGCCGGGTGCAGTGGCACACACCTGTGGTCCCAATTACTGGGGTTGGGGGGTGGTGAGGCAGGAGACTTGCTTGAACCCAGGAAGTGGAGGCTACAGTGAATCGAGATCACACCACTGCACTCCAGCCTGGGCAACAGAGGGAGACTCTGCCTCAAAACAAAAGCTGGCACAGAAATACCTCTTTATAGGATTTTGGTGCAGACTAAACGAAATAAAGGATGTAAGGCACCCCAGCACACAGTAAGTGATATATAGTAAATGTTCTCACTCTCTCTCTCTCTCTCCCTGCGCGTGCGTGTGTGTGTGTGTTTAAGGTAGGGTTTTGCTTTGTCACCCAGCCTGGAGTGCAGTGGCACAATCATAGCTCACTGTAACCTCAAACTCCTGGGCTCAAGCAATCCTCCTGCCTCAGCCTCTCAAGTAGCTAGGACTGCAGGCCACCACCATGCCTAGATAATTTTTTTAATTGTTTGTAGAGACAATTGCTACCTTGTTTTGAACTTCTGGCCTCAAGGAATCCTCCTGCTTTGGCCTTCCAAAGTGCTGGGATTCTAGGTGTGAGCCACCACACCTGGAAAAAATATATTTTATGTAATCGTTATTCCCATAAATTTGTGGTTACACCGGCTGGGCGCGGTGGCTCACACCTGTAATCCCAGCACTTTGGGAAGCCAAGACGGGTAGGTCACAAGGTCAGAAGATCGAGACCATCCTGGCTAACACGGTGAAAACCCATCTCTATTAAAAAATACAAAAAATTAGCGGGGTGTGGTGGTGGGTGCCTGTAGTCCCAGCTACTCCAGAGGCTGAGGCAGGAGAATGGCGTGAACCCGGGAGACGGAGCTTGCAGTGAGCTGAGATCGCGCCACTGCACTCCAGACTGGGAGAGAAAGCGAGACTCCGTCTCAAAAAAAAACAAAAATTGTGGTTATACCATTATGTTTCTATCTTTTTTCTCCTCTGATTGTATCTTAAGCACGGAATAATCTTTGGGTACATAGTTAGGTATTTATTCTTATCGAGAGGAGAAAATCTTTATTTTATTTTTATTTTTATTTTTGAGACAGAGTCTCCCTCTGTTGCCCAGGCTGGAGGGCAGTGGCACAATCTTGGCTCACCGCAGCCTTCACACCCCAGGTTCAAGTGATTCTCCTGCCTCAGCCTCCTGAGTAGCTGAGATTACAGGTGTGCACCACCATGCACAGCTAATTTTTGTATGTTTCGTAGAGACGGGGTTTTGCCACGTTGGCCAGGCTGATCTTGAACTCCTGCCCTCAGGTGATCCACCTGCCTGGGCCTCCCAAAGTGCTGGGCTTACAGGCATGAGGCACCACGCCTGGTCAGAAAATCTTCGTAACAGAATAAAATTCCTTAATATGAACAAAGCATGATTTACTTAATAATTTTATTATCAGATCTTTTCAGTTCTAGTTTTTTCTACTTTATAAGTAATGATGTGATAAAAATCCTTGTACTTACGACTTGTTACTTAACTGTGATTATTCCTGCACGATGACTTTCTCAACAATGGAATTTTTATGGCTGTTGCTGATTTTTTCTGGGTTGCTCTTTAGAAAGGTTGTACTGATTTAACACTCCCACCAGACTGGCTGAAAGGGTCTGCTTCACAGTACCTTCCCTGACAATGGGGATTATTAACTTTTTTTTGTTTTCTTTTGAGATGGAGTCTCGCTCTGTCGCCCAGGCTGGAGTGCAGTGGCGTGATCTCAGCTCACTGCAAGCTCCGCCTCCCTGGTTCACACCATTCTCCTGCCTCAGCCTCCTGAGTAGCTGGGACTACAGGGGCCTGACATCATGCCTGGCTAATTTTTTGTATTTTTAGTGGAAACGGGGTTTCACCATTTTAGCCAGGATGGTCTGGATCTCCTGACCTTGTGATCTGCCCGCCTCGGCCTCCCAAAGTGCTGGGATTACAGGCGTGAGCCACCATGCCCGGCCTTTTTTTTTTTTTTGAGATGGAGTCCCACTTTGTTGCCCAGGCTGGAGTGCAGTAGCACAATCTCGGCTCACTGCAAGCTCTGCCTCCTGGGTTCACACGCCCGACCAATTATTAACTTTTAAAACCTTTCTAGTGGAGGCTAGGCAAGGTGGCTTACGCCTATAATCCCAGCACTTTGGGAGGCCGAGGTGGGCAGACCGCCTGAGGTCGGGAGTTCGAGACGAGCCTGACCAACATGGGAAAACCCCATCTCTACTAAAAATTAAAAAAAAATAGCCGGGTGTGGTGGTGGGCGCCTGCAATCCCAACTACTTGGGAGGCTGAGGCAGGAGAATCTCTTGAATACGGGAAATGGAGGTTGCAGTGAGCTGAGATCACACCATTGCACTCCAGCCTGGGCGACAGAGCGACACTCTGTCTCAAAAAACAAAACAAAACAAAAAACCTTGCTTGTGGCCGGGCGTGGTGGCTCACGCCTGTAATCCCAGCACTTTGGGAAGCCAAGGCAGGTGGATCACCTCAGGTCAGGAGTTCGAGACCAGCCTGAGCAATATGATGAAACCCCATCTCTGCTAAAAATACAAAATTAGCTGGGTGCGGTGGTGCATGCCTGTAATCCCAGCTACTTAGGAGGCTGAGGCAGGAGAATCGCTTGAACCCAGGAGGTGGAGGTTGCAGTGAGCCAAGATCACACCATTGCACTCCAGCCTGGGCAACAAGAGCGAAACTCTGTCTCAAAAACAAAAACAAACGAACAAAAAAAAAACCTTGCTAGGCCCAGCTTGGTGGCTCAGACCTGTAAACTCAGCACTTTGGGAGGCCTAGATGGGAAGATGGCCTGAGCCCACGAGTTTGAGACCAGCCTGGCCAACATGGCAAAACCCTGTCTCTACAAAAAAATAAAAAATAAAAATAAATAATAATTAGCCAGGTATGGTGGCATGTACCTGTAGTCCCGGCTACTCAGGAGGCTGGGGAAGGAGGATCACTGGAGCCCAGGAGGTTGAGGCTGCAGTGAGCCATGATCACACCACTGCACTCTGGCCTGGGTGATAGAGCAAGATCCTGTCTCAAAAAACAAACAAACAAACAAAAAAAAAACCTTGCTAGTTTGATTGGCATGTGTCAGGCAATTTTTTTTTTTTTTTTTTTTGAGATGGAGTTTCACTCTTTTCGCCCAGGCTGGAGTGCAATGGCACGTTCTCGGCTCATTGCAACCTCCACCTGCTGGGTTCAAGTGATTCTCCTCCCTCAGCCTCCCAAGTAGCTGGGATTACAGGTGCCCACCACCATGCCCGGTTAATTTTGTATTTTTAGTAGATATGGGGTTTCACCATGTTGGCCAGGCTGGTCTTGAACTCCTGAACTCGGGTGGTCCTCCCACCATGGCCTCCTAAAGTGCTGGGATTACAGGCGTGACACACCGTGCCTGGCCAATTATTATTATCATTATTATTATTACTATTATTATTTTGAGACAGAGCTCACTCTATCCAGGCTGGAGTGCAGTGGCACCATCTTAGCTCACTGCAACCTCTGCCTCCCAGTTTCAAGCGATTCTCATGTCTCGGCTTCCCAAAGTGCTGGTATTACAGTCGTGAGCCACCACACCCAGCATTGTCAGACATTATTTGCAGGCCTTATTTCATCTTTAGTTTTTGAGACGGAGTCTGGCTCTGTTGCCCAGGCTGGAGTGCAGTGGCGGGATCTTGGCTCACTGCAACCTCCGCCTCCCAGGATCAAGCAATTCTCCTGCCTCAGCCTCCCAAGTAGCTGGGATTACAGGCTTCCGCTACCACACCCAGCTAATTTTTGTAGTTTTAGTAGAGATGGGGTTTCACCATGTTGGCCAGGTTGGTCTCCAACTCCTGACCTCAGGTTATCCACCCACCTCGGCCTCCCAAAGTGCTGGGATTACAGGTGTCAGCCACAGAGCCCGGCTGGTATAAGCTGTTTTTATTAACTCATCCAGGACCGGCCTAGAAAGTCTCCTACTCTCCTCTACCAAAAAAACCTCATTTTTCTTTTATTTTTTCAAAATTAAGGTATGACTTACATAAAGTGCACAAATCGTAAGTGTCCTGCTTGATGGATTTTCTCCTCATTTTTCAAAGTCCCATCATCTTCTGGTTATCCCAAAATCATTCTCTTCTTTATCTACCACAAATACCCAACTGTCTCTTTAAGGGAACTTCTTTGAAAACCTTAAATGCTTCCTGCTTTCCTGTAATCCCAGCTACTCGGGAGGCTGAGGCGGGAGAATCAATTGAACCTGGGAGATGGAGGTTGCAGTAAGCTGAGATTGCACCATTGCACTCAAGCCTGGGCGACAAGAGCAAAACTCTGTCTCAAAAAACAAACAAACAAAAACAAACAAACAAAAAACAGCTTACACTTACTGAGCCCGTACTACAAGCTGAGCCCTTCTCTAAAGGCATTAGAAGTAGCAATTCATTGACTTTTCGTATAATTTCCAAGAGGTACCTTCATTATTTGTGCTTGACAGATGTGGAAAAAGAGGCACAGAGATAGTTAAGGGATTTGTTCAAGTTTACACAGCTAGCAAGTAGAGGAGTTAGAATTGGCCGGGCGCAGTGGCTCACGCCTGTAATCTCAGCACTTTGGGAGGCCACAATGGGCGGATCACTTGAGGCCAGGAGTTCGAGACAGCCTGGCCAACATGGTGAAACCCTGTCTCTACTAAAAATACAAAAATTAGCCAGGCGTGGTGGCACATGCCTGTAATCCCAGCTACTCGGGAGGCTGAGGCAGGAGAATCACTTGAACCTGGGAGGCAGAGGTTGCAGTGAGCCAAGATTGTGCCACTGCCCTCCAGCCTGGGCAACAGAACAAGACTCTGTCTCAGAAAAAAAAAAAAAAGTTAGAATTGAAAGGCAAGTGATTTGGCACCAGGCATAGTAGCTCAACCCTGAAATCCCCAGCACTTTAGGAGACCAGGGTGGGAGGAGTGCTTGAGGCCAGGAGTTCGAGACCAGCCTGGGCAACATGGCAAGACCTCTAACTCTACAAAAAAAAAATTTCAAATTACCCAGGCATGGTGGCACATGCTGATAGTCTTAGCTACTCGGGAGGTTGAGGCAGGAGGATCACTTAAGCCCAGGAGTTCAAGGCTGCAGTGAGCACGATTGCACCACTGCACTCCAACCTGCATTACAGAGTGAAACTTTCTCAAAAAAATTAAAATAAAGGCAAGTGATTTGGTTCCTGGTTAAGGCAAGCAGGCTGGAATGGAAAAGCAGCCATGGGCCGGGTGCGGTGGCTCACGCCTGTAATCCCAGCACTTTGGGAGGCTGAGGCGGGCAGATCACGAGGTCAGGAGATGGAGACCATCCTGGCTAACACGGTGAAACCCCGTCTCTACTAAAAATACAAAAAAGTAGCTGGGTGTGGTAGTGGGAGCCTGTAGTCCCAGCCACTCGGGAGGCTGAGGCAGGAGAATGGCATGAACCCGGAGGCGGAGCTTGCAGTGAGCCGAGATCATGCCACTGCACTCCAGCCTGGGCGACAGAGCGAGATTCCATCTCAAGAAAAAAAAAGAAAAAAGAAAAAAAAGAAAAGCAGCCATGATCACCAAAGATCAGTCAGACTTAGAGGCCTCTTCTCTCATCCTGGAACGTGTACCTCATGGAACTTTTGGCTTTCCAGGATACTATACATATTAAGGTCCTGATATAATTAATTCACAGGTCCAGCATGGGATTCACATCCTCAAGGACATGGCCACCTGCCCTTCTGAGTTGTCTTTGATTGGCCCCAAACTGGATCTTTGCAGGTTCCAGACTAGTGGGGCTGGTAGGACAATCTTTGAAGCTAGACCAGTTACTGGGCCTCTCAGGAAGAGGCACCCACAACCACCATCCTGAACTAAGGTCTGAGCTGGAGGTTCTCCATTTGGTCAAGTGCCGGTTGGTGAATTCCAAGAGTATCAGAGATATCTGAAAGTGACTCAGACCCTCTATGGCACTATGGGTGGTCCTTTTGCTTATTTTTCTAATTGTTCTACAACAAAATGTGTTATTTTTGTGATTACAAAGAGTATATGTCTAGAGGCTGGGTTGCCAGGTGCATTCTATTTATTGGTATCACACTGGTCTTTGCTTTATAATTATAGTATTTGTTAAAATACAAATTTGTTTAAAGACTTTCCTCTGTGTATGCTCTTTTCCACAATTTTCAAAGTGCTTAATAAGGTGCACATATTTGGTTTTCTTTTTTTTCTTTTTTTTTGAGACGGAGTTTTGCTCTTGTTGCCCGGGCTGGAATGCAATGGCGCTATCTCGGCTCACCGCAACCTCCGCCTCCCGGGTTCAAGCGATTCTCCTGCCTCAGCCCCCGAGTAGCTAGGATTACAGGCATGAGCCACCACGCCCGGCTAATTTTGTATTTTTAGTAGAAATGGGGTTTCTCCATGTTGGTCAGGCTGGTCTCGAACTCCCGACCTCAGGTGATCCACCCGCCTCAGCCTCTCAAAGTGCTGGAATTACAGGCGTGAGCCACCGAGCCCGGCCTGTTTTTCAGTTTCTAATACACTGTTCCGCGTCCCTAGCATAGTAGCTGTTTTCTGTAAATTCGGAGCGAAGTTGACTGCAAACCCCGCCGGGTTCACCGGCCTGGGCGGCGTGGACTTCAAGCCCCAAGAGGCATTGCGGCCGGCACATGGGGAACTACGGCGTCTGAGAAGGGGGCCGGGCCCTCCGGTCCTTTCCCTCCCAGAAGCCCGCGGGCGGCTCGGAACGCTGTTTCTATCATGGCCGCGGGAGCCGGGACGGCGGGCCCCGCTTCCGGCCCGGGCGTCGTGCGTGACCCAGCGGCGTCACAGCCGAGGAAGCGGCCGGGCAGGGAGGGCGGGGAGGGCGCGCGGCGATCGGACGCGATGGCGGGAGGAGGCGGGAGTAGCGACGGCAGCGGGCGGGCAGCTGGCAGGCGGGCGTCCCGCAGTAGCGGGCGGGCCCGGCGGGGGCGCCACGAGCCGGGGCTGGGGGGCCCGGCGGAGCGCGGCGCGGGGGAGGCACGGCTGGAAGAGGCAGTCAATCGCTGGGTGCTCAAGTTCTACTTCCACGAGGCGCTGCGGGCCTTTCGGGGTAGCCGGTACGGGGACTTCAGACAGATCCGGGACATCATGCAGGGTGAGGGCCGGGCCGGGGGAAGGGGGTTGGAGCGCCGGGGAAGGGGGGACTGGGAGTCGGGACTGGGGGTCGCCCAGTCAACGATGTCTTCTCTCCCAGCTTTGCTTGTCAGGCCCTTGGGGAAGGAGCACACCGTGTCCCGATTGCTGCGGGTTATGCAGTGTCTGTCGCGCATTGAAGAAGGGGAAAATTTAGGTATGGCTATTTTTGTGTTCTTCTCTGGGCTTACTTGCGTAGGGTTTTGTTTTAAAACTTGTATCTGGAACTGAAGGATTCCAGGTTAAAGTGCGATAGTTTCCATCAGAGTGGTCTTTTCCATTCTACGATGGGTCTGTTTTCTGTCTCTACTGGCTCTAGTTTTCTCCGGTTAAGGTTGTCTTGGCTGCTTTTCTGTGTTTTTTTAAATTTTCTCCCACCTGTTAATTGCTCACCCCAACTTTGCTCCTATCTAAAGTGAGTTATGTTCATATGGACATCTGTTTTCCCCCATGGTAGAGTGTTTTTCAGAGTAGAAGTACATTTTTCCCCTCTGAATTTAACTTGAAAGCTATTTAGCTGTTGTCATTTTCTTGCCACTCGTATCTGAGGAGGATGGATATATTCTGAATTTGAGAGGCAAATGCATGTATTTAAAAATAATTTTTTTGCCTGTCTTGACAGGTATTAAAAAATGGTCACGTTAAATTCATTGATTTGAATTTGGACCCTTATTGGGTATGTCAACCTGTAGCAAATATGTCAAAAAATTAAATGCAAATCTTACCATATTTGCATGCTCCATTTCCATAAATATATATAATTTTTGGACATAACTTTTTTGCCCTTAGAAAAGAGCTTAAAATGAAAACTGTGCTTTGTCCTAGACTGTTCCTTTGATATGGAGGCTGAGCTCACACCACTGGAATCAGCTATCAATGTGCTGGAGATGATTAAAACAGAATTTACACTGACAGAAGCAGTGGTCGAATCCAGTAGAAAACTGGTCAAGGAAGCTGTAAGGCTCTATTTTTATTTATTTTTTCTTTGACCAAAAATCAGGGGTCTTTGAGGATACAGCACTTACTCTTTACTGTGTGGGGCGGAGGAAAACAGGAATGTGGAGAGATTGAGCAAGCAAGAAAGCACACACACACACATTATCTCTTCAGGTGTCTCCTTTCCCACCCAGGCTTGGGAAGTAATGGCAGGTACTCAGTTTTTGTGATTTGGGTGGTCTTCCTTGTGGCTTTGGCATTGAAGCTCTGACATTTTGGAGGTTACTGCACCATTCGGGTGCACTCTGTAAGGGCCTTAAGTAACTCTGGCCTAGGGTTTGGTCACCCTTGTTTATAATAAACCAAGGAGATAAGTTGGGGCCTTGGAAAATGTGGTACTGACTGAGTTCTTTCTGTCTGCAGAAAGAGGGGCTTAGAGAGCATTGCTTTTGAACAGATAGATTAGAATCAGAGGTGCTGGGATAATGAGCCAGCTAGTAAAATAGTAATGGTAGAAGAATGATAGAAAGCTGGCACACTCAGTGTTCTTGAATTCAAGAAAAAAGCTAATGGAGTGTCTAGGAATTTGAGATTGTCACTGTGTTGTGGCTCAGGTAGCTTCAAACAGTAGAAATTATTTTAATTTAAAACATAGAAGTGGCTGTGGGAACCAGTCAGAAAAAGATTTTTCTTCCCCCAAAACCAAGGCTGGGGGGTGTGGAAGCAGATGCAGAGGTGAAGATGGAAAACATCAGCTAAGCATTGCCCTGGTGGTAGAAAGTAGGGAAATGGTTAAGAAAAGAGCACCCCTAAAAGGATGGGATCCCAAAGATGGGAGTGGGGTAGAAAGAGAAAACCTTGCTTCGCAAGGAAAACCTTCTGTCTCTTGGCTGTGTACAAGGTACTTGGGTACCCTATTAAAAAACAACTAGTGTGCATGAGGTGCACGTATTTATTTAATTAAGGACCTTGGGCAGATACTACTTTTGGTCTTGTAAAAAATGCTTAAATATTAGTCATTTCCAAGGAAGAATAATTTCAAGAGTACATTTTTAGTATAGGAAAATCAGGTTTAGGTTGAGGGGGGGCATATACCAGAAAAGACATTATCAAGGGAGGAGAAATTCATGCCTACTTTCAGAACTGTTAAGGATCTTTTGAATGGGTACCAGTTCAGAGTAATTCATTTAACTTCTATTAAGTACACATTGAGTATCCCTTATCCAAAATGCTTGAGAACAGAAGCATTTTGGATTTCAGATTTTGGAATATTTGCATTAAATTTAGGTTGAGCATCCCAAATCCAAAAATCTGAAATCCCAAATGCCCTCAAATCTGAAACTTTTGGGTGCCAACATGGTGCTCAAAGGAAATGCTCATTGGAGCATTTCAGATTTTGGATTTTCGGATTTAGGATGCTCAACCTGTAGCAGCTCCTTTAGAACACAAGGGCTATAGATTTGCCATCTGGCCCCTTTTCTGGAAGAGTCTTTGTGGGCTTTCATCTTTCAGCTGCGTATTTATTATTATTATTTAGGCTAATAGAGCTCCTTATTTGGGTGGTTCATTAGGAAAAATCTATTAGAAAAATCTAAGCTCTCAAAGTAGCCATTTTCTTACGTTGACTCTGTTCTGCTTTTCGAGTCTCCACCAGGTACTAGATCTTATGCTTATCGTTACTGCAGTGTAACAAGTTACTCCAAGACTAAGCAGCTCAAAACAGTTAATACTATCTTTCAATTTCCGAGGATCAGGAATCTATTCGTGGTTTAACTGAGTGGTTCTGGCTCGGGGTTTCTCATGAGGTTACAGTCAAGCTGTCAGCTAGGTTTGCAGTCATTTCAAGACTCAACTGCTTCCATACTCACATAGTTGTTAACAAGACTCACTTTCCTACTGGCTGTTGGCTGGACACTTCAGCTCCTGGCCTCTCCACAGATAAGGCTGCTTGCAACATGGCAGCTTTCTTTTCCTAGAGCAAATCATGCAAGAGAGCAAGAACCCAAGGCAGAAGTCTAATTCTTGTATAGTCTAATCTTGGAAGTGACACATTATCACTTCCGCCATATGCTCTTGGTCATACAGACTAGACTCACTCTGGTAGAGTGTGTGAATGGGACTCCACAAGAGGTGAGGCGCATTGGGGGCTGCCTTTGAGGTTGGCAACCACAATTACCTTGATCTCCTAGTTGTTAAATGATATTATTTCATCCATCTCTTCAATTTACTTTGTAAAAGTTTCTCATTTAGAGTCACGGAATCTGTTAATGATCGGGAAAATTCCACAGACACCTTGGTTCAGTGAGCCTTGTTCATGCATTTAAGCTCTGTAAAGTGCCAAAACAATTTATTTAAAAGTATATTGAATCTTTCGCAAAGTTTATTAAGTAAGTTTTTTGTTAAGTTAGAACCCTCAGTGCATGGTCTAGGGATCTCTGGAGGTCCCCAGGACCCTTTCAGAGAAGCCATGAGGTCAAAACTGTTTTCATAAGCAAAATCAAAACATTATTTGACTTTTTCAATGCATTGGCATTTGCACTGATGGTGCAAAGCAGGGATGAGTAAAATGGGTGATTCCTTAGCATGATCAAGATGGTAGTAATTGTACTAGTAGTCATTGTATTCTTCACTGCCACAATTTTTTTTCCTTTTTTTTTTTTAATTTTATTATTATTATACTGTAAGTTTTAGGGTACATGTGCACAACGTGCAGGTTTGTTACATGTGTATACATGTGCTATGTTGGTGTGCTGCACCCATTAACTCGTCATTTACATTAGGTGTATCTCCTAATGCTGTCCCTCCCCCCTTCCCCCCACCCCACAGCAGTCCCCAGTGTGTGATGTTCCCCTTCCTGTGTCCATGTGTTCTCATTGTTCAGTTCCCACCTATGAGTGAGAATATGCGGTGTTTGGTTTTTTGTCCTTGCGATAGTTTGCTGAGAATGATGGTTTCCAGTTTCATCCATGTCCCTACAAAGGACATGAACTCATCATTTCTTATGGCTGCCACAATTTTTTTTAAAACTACCAATTTTAATTAACAATGTTAGTCACAGTTGTTTAAAAGCCCAGAACTCCCATTAAAAAAAAAATTTTAAAAAAGAAAGAATGCCTTTGGTAAAGCAGCAAAAACTGGATGAATTTTATTAACTGTAGAGCCATGAGTAAACATCTTTTCAGGATTTTGTGTGTTGAAATAGAAAGTATGGGCCAGGTGCAGTAGCTCATACCTGTAATCCCAGCACTTTGGGAGGCTGACGTGAGTGGATCGCTTGAGCCTAGGAGTTCCAGACTAGCCTGGGTAACATAGTGAAACCCTGTCTCTACAAAAATACAAAAAATTAGCTGGGTGTGGTGGTGCGCACCTGTGGTGCCAGCTACTTGGGAGGGTGAGGCGGAAGGATCACCTGAGCCCGGGAGGTGGAGGTTGCAGTAAGCTGATATCACACCACTGTAGTCGAGCCTAGACGACAGAGTGAAGACCCTGTCAAAAAAAAAAAAAAAAAAAAAAGAGGAAGTATGCCTAAAATGTTTCTGCTGCATGCCAAAACATGATGGTTACCAGGAAAAGCACTTGTGTTATTATTAGAGTTGCATGCTGAACTAGCTGCTTTTTTTATGGAATACTATTTTACCTGAAAGAACAACTGACAAATTATAGTTGTTCACACTTGGGTATTTGGCAGTCATTTTCTTGAGAATGAGTAAAGCAAACCTGCCACATAAAACAAGTGACAGTATTTGTTGCCAGTGATAAAGTTTAAGCTTTCTAGTGAAAAACAGAATTTTGGAAAACTTGTATTCGTGTGCATGATAGCTTCCCAATACTTAGTCTTTTCTGAAGATTGGTAATATTAACATGACATTTAAAAAATATTTTTTAGGCTGGGCGTGGTGGCTCACGCCTGTAATCCCAGCACTTTGGGAGGCCAAGGCAGGTAGATCACCCGAGGTCAGGAGTTCGCGACCAGCCTGGCCAACTTGGTGAAACCTTGTCTGTACTAAAAATACAAAAAAAATTAGCCAGGCGTGGTGGTGGGCACCTGTAATCCCAGCTACTCGGGAGACTGAGGCAGGAGAATTGCTTGAACCCAGGAGGAGGAGGTTGCCGTGAATCGAGATCATGTCACTGCACTCCAGCCTGGGCAACAGTGAGACTCCATCTCAGAAAAAAAAAAAAAAAAATTAACAAATGTGCCAACATTTGAAGATCTTCGTAACTCAGTGAACCAGTAGTTTCCAGATGACCAATGCATGATGTTATGAAGTCATCCACGGATGAAAGATCTATTTAAACACAAGATAGACTGATGGATTTTTTTTTTTTTTTAGATGGAGTCTCTCTCTGTCACCCAGGCTGGAGTATAGTGGTGTGATCTCAGCTCACTGCAAGCTCCACCTCCTGGGTTCAAGCAGTTCTACACCTCAGCCTCCCAAGTAGCTGGGATTACAGGCGCCCACCACCACCCCTGGCTAATTTTTGTATTATTATTAGAAATGGGTTTCACCATCATGGCCAGGCTGGCCTGGCACTCCTGACCTCATGATCTACCCGCCTTGGCCTCCCAAAGTTCTGGGATTATAGGAGTGAGCCACGGCTACCAGCTGACTGATGGATTTTAATGTGACAGATTAAGAAAAGTTTACTTACTGCAGTTTCGTGTAGAATCAAACAAGAATAGCCACAGTTTTCTGAAAAAGCTATTAAAATACTCCTCCATTTTCAACTTCGTATGTGTATAAAGCCAGATTTTAAAAAATGCCTTAACCATCGGTAGGGCATGGTGGCTCACACCTGTAATCTCAGCACTTTAGGAGGCTAAGACGGACGGATCACTTGAAGTCAGAAGTTTGAGACCAGGCTGGCCAATATGGTGAAACCCTGGCTCTACCAAAAATACAAAAATTAGCTGGGTGTGGTGGCATGGGCCTGTAATCCCAGCTACTCGGGAGGCTGAGGCATGAGAATCGCTTGAACTCAGGAGGCAAGGAGGCTACAGTGAGCTGAGATCACATCACTGCACTCCAGCCTGGGTGACAGAGCAAAACTCTGTCTCAAAAAAAAAAACCCCACTCTGGCCGGGCACGGTGGCTCACGCTTGTAATCCCAGCACTTCGGGAGGCCGAGGCGGGCGGATCACAAGGTCAGGAGATCGAGACTACGGTGAAACCCCATCTCTACTAAAAATACAAAAAATTAGCCGGGCGTGGTGGCGGGCGCCTGTAGTCCCAGCTACTCGGAGAGGCTGAGGCAGGAGAATGGCGTGAACCCGGGAGGCGGAGCTTGCAGTGAGCCGAGATTGAGCCACTGCACTCCAGCCTGGGCGAAAAAGCGAGACTGTCTCAAAAAAAAAAAAAAAAAAAAAACCCCACTCTACCGAAACAACACATCACAACAGATTGAATACAGAAGCAGTTATGAAAATCCAGCTATCTTCTATATTAAACCAGATATTAAAGAGATTTTCAAAATTAAAAACAATGTCACCTGTCACCCTTCTCATTAAACTTTTATCTCAGTAAATGCCGTAATTTTTCATAAAGATGTTATTTGTGTTACCCTATAATGAGTTTGTTATTTTTAATGAATTAATAAATATTTAAATTTTTCTGATTTATGTTTCTAATACAGTGAATATCAACGAATATAACCTACATAAACAGAAAGCTCTTTGAGGGTCTGCATTAATGTTTTAAGAGGAATATAAAAGAATCTTGAGACCAAAAATTTGAGACCTGCTTCTGCAAGCTGTTAATTATATCAAGACTATGTTTTCTCCTCTTAACTAAAGGAGAGATTCATCTGTTAGGTTTCTTTGGAGAACAAGGGGTAGCAACACATATAGCATGTCCTTGAAGCATTTATGTGTTGCTTTTTACTATGCAGCATTGTCCCCTACACCTTTGGCAACAGCAGCTTGATCTTTGAGGGCCTTAGCCCATTTGGGGTGCCTGTGTATCAGATACACTCTCTTAGAACTTTACATTTGTAACAAAAATATTTGTTGAGGCTTTTTAAACATTGCTACTTCCCAGAACAGCCTTGCTTCTTTTTGCATCTGCTTCTTTGTTCTTCAGTTCTGTGAGTTTTGGTCTTCTTCTCTTCCTTTGTTCATATATCTGCTTTCTGGCATTTCTTCCCAACATAAACCTACCTTACCTATTTTGAAAATCTGTGCTTGGAATTTCCCTTTTGTTTAACTTATCCAGAGACCATCGATATTGCTTATACCCTAGAAACCGTAACAAATACGTAAGAGAAGAAACTATACTTACTTCTGAGAACTGCCAAATGAAAAAGCAGTGATTCATCTTTTTAATTTTTTCCCCCCACAGGAAATTAATACATAGTTTTAAAAGATAAGCTCATAGCACAACCTTTGAAGCAGACTTCTACATTTCAATTTGAAAGCATTCATATTTCCTTTCTTGCTTCACACATTAAATATAGAAGGATATGTGTTCCAATTCTGGAGAACATAGAGTAAACATACTCTCTTCTGTCTCTCCCTCTTAATTTAATTATAAGTCTTGGACAGAATGCATGGAATAGCTATCTGAGGATTCTATCTGGAAATAGGCATATAGGGAAGGATACCAGAATTTGAAGTTCCACCAAACCAGTGATGAATAGTTTACCATTTTTTCCTTCTCGTATCACCCAGCCCAGACTCAAAGGCAGCCTGAAACCTGGAAGTGCACTCCAGGTGTGAACAGAAAGAGCACCAAGAGAAGCTTTCTCTTTCTGGTCTGAGGAGCAAGGAAGGATCTCTTAAGGGTCAGAGATTGTGAAAGAAATCCCAGTTTTTTCTCTTATTTCGCTTCTTTCTTGTCCTGGCCCCCAGGCAATACTATCCTGGTGGCAGCAGCTGCCTAGCAATGACAGTGGCAACAGGGCAGATATCTAAAACTGAAGGAAGAGAACTCTTTTTCTCACCAAAGGAGCTGTGATCCCCAGAACATGGAACAAATTCCATAGCCTTCCACTGTCTGTCCTGCTGCTTGGCCCTGGATGCACATGCAGTTAGTGTGTGACAGAGTGGGGAAACCAAAGTCCAGGAATGCAAGGCTGCTTCAGTATTTGAAAATCAATCAGTCTAGTCCACCATATTAAGAGAAAAACCATATGATCATATAAATTGATGCTGAAATTGACAGAATTCAACATTAGTTCATGGTAAAAACACTCAGCAAACTAGGAATGAAGGGAACTTCCTCAACCTGATAAAAGGTGTCTACAAAAAGCCCACAGCTAACGTTCTTAATGGTAAAAATTGGAATGCTCACCACTTGTATTCAACATCGTACTGGAAGACCTAACCAGTGCAATAAGGCAAGGGGGAAAAAGCATACAGAATGAAGAGGAAATAATAAAATTATTTCTTTTTGCAGATGGCAGGACTATACAGAAATCTCATGAAGTATACAAAAAAAAATCCTGTCCTAAGTTTAGCAAGATCAACACAAAAATCAGTCATACATCACATGAAAACAGCATTTTAAAGTAAAAAAAGAAAAGTCAGTCATATTTCCATACACTAGCAGTGAACAATTCAAAATGAAATTACCAAAACAATGCCATTTACAATGGCTTCAAAACAGAAAGAAAAATACATATGAGTCTAGCAAAATGTGAAGGAACTGTATATGGAGAAATGTAAAATGCTGATGAAAGAAATTAAGGCCAGGCAGCACTTTGGGAGGCTGAGGCAGGCGGATCATGAGGTCAAGAGATTGAGACCATCCTGGCCAACACGGTGAAACCCCGTCTCTATTAAAAATACAAAAATTAGCTGGGCGTGGTGGCATGCGCCTGTAGTCCCAGCTACTTCGGAGGCTGAGGCAGAAGAATCGCTTGAACCTGGGAGGTGGAGGTTGCAGTGAGCCGAGATTGCACCAGTGCACTCCAGTCTGGCGACAGAGCAAGACTTCATCTCAAAAAAGAAAAAAAAATTAAGACCGAATGTTCATGTTCATGGATTGGAAGACATAAATTAAGATGTCACTTACCTCCCATTGCTCTATAGAGTTAATACAATTCCAGTCACAATCTCAGCAGGATTTTCTTTTTCTTTTTTTTTTTTTGAGATGGAGTCTTGCTCTGTTGCCCAGGCTGGAGTGCAGTGGCACAATCTCAGCTCACTGCAACCTCTGTCTCCTAGGTTTAAGCGATTCTCATGCCTCAGCCTCTTGAGGAGCTGGATTTACGGGTGTGTGTCACCACACCTGGCTAATTTTTGTGTGTTTTTAGTAGAGATGGGGTTTCACCATGTTGGCCAGACTGGTCTCAAACTCTCAACCTCAGGCAATCCGCCTGCCTTGGCCTCCTGGGATTACAGGCATGAGCCATCACACCTGGCCTAGCAGGATTTTCTTTCTTTTCTTCATCTCTTTCTCTGTTTTTTTGTTTTGTTTTGTTTTTGTTTTTGTTTTTCTAGATGAGACAAGGTCTTGCTCTGTCACTTGGGCTGGAATGCAGTGGCATAATCATGGCTCACTGCAGCCTCGACCTCCTGGGCTCAGGTGCTCTTCCCACTTTACCCTCTTGAATAGCTGGAACCACAAGCATGTGCCACCTTGCCTGGCTAATTTTTTTTTTTTTTTTTTTTTTTTTGGTAAAGATGGGGTCTCCCTATGTTCCCATATTGCACAGTCTGGTCTTGAACTCCTGGGCTCAAGTGACGCTCCCACCTCAACCTTCCAAAGTGCTAGGATTGCAGATTTGAGCCACCTTATCTGGCCTCAGCAGGATTTTCTACAGATACAGACTGGCTGATTCTAAAATTTATATGGAAAGGCAAAGGAATTTAAATAACCAAAAAGTGTTATATTGAAAGAAAAAGTCGGACTCACACTACCCAATTTTAAGAATTATGAGAAACTTACAGTACTTACAACTATAGAGACTAGTAGAACAGAAGAGAGCATCTAAAAACAGACCCACACAAATATGACTAATTGATTTTTGACAAAGATATGAAGGCTATTCAATGGGAAAAGGATAGTCTTCAACAAATGGTGTTGAAACAATTGAATGTCCATATGCAGAAATGAACTTTGACCATAAGCTCACATCTTGTACAAAAATTAACTCAAAATTATAATCTAAATGTAAAATGTGAAACCATAAAACTTAGAGGAAACATGAAGGAATCTTTATGTCCTGGAGTTAGGCAAAAAAATCTTAGATAAGAATTTAAAAACATCCATAAGAAGAAAAACTGATAAATAGGACTTAATCAAAATTTTAAACTTTTGCTCTGAGAAAAACACTGTTAAGAGAATGGAAAAGCAACCTACAGATTGGGAGAAGATATTTACAAATCACACCTGACAAAGAACTGATATCTAGAATATATAAAGAGCTCTCAAAAGAAACAAGCCTATACAACCCTAGTTTTAAATGGGCAAAAGGCTCACCCAAAAGAATATAGATGGTAAAAAAAAATTACATGAAAAGATGTTCAACATCATTTACTCATTAAGGAAATACAAATTAAAACCACAGTAGATTCAAATACCAATTAGAATGGACCAAACTTTAAAAAATACTGATAGTGGGGCGTGGTGTCACATGCCCGTAATCCCTGCTACTTGGGTGCCTGAGGTAGGAGGATTGCTTGAGGCCAAGAGTTTGAGTTCAGCCTGGGTGATATAGACCCTATCTCAAGAAAAGTTAATTTAAAAAACTAACTGTAAAAAGTGTTAGTTACATATTTCAAAACATCACGTTGTACATAAGTATGTACAATTTTCATCTGTTTTTTTAAATAGAGATGGGATCTCACTGTGTTGCCCACGCTGGACTTGAACTCTTGGGCTCAAGTGATCCTCCTACCTTGGCCTTCTGAAGTGCTGAGATTACAGGCTTGAGCCACCACACCTAGCCTATTTTTTAAAAAGCACTAGTGAGGATGTGGAGCAACTGGAACTTTCATATATTGCTGATGGGAATGCAGAATGATACAGCTACTCCAGAAAGTAGTTTGGCCATTTCTTATAAACACATTTTGCATGAGACCATGCAATCCTATTCTTGGGTATTTACCTTAGAGAAATGAGAAGTTCTATTCATATCAAAACCTGTACATAAATGTTTTAGCATCTCTATTTATAATAACCATAAATTGCAGACATCTCAAATGTCCTTCAGTGGATGAATGTATAAACTATAGTACATCCATGGAATGGAATACTGCTCAATGACAAGAAAAAGTGAACTACTGATAGTGCACCAACATGGATGGACCTTAAAGGCATGATACAGAGTGAAAGGAGCCAAGCTCAAGGCTGCATCCTTTAAAAAAAAGTCCTACATACTTAACGGCTCTTTTGTTGTTCTTGTTTTTTGAGACAGATTCTCGCTCTGTTGCCCAGGCTGGAGTGCAGTGGTGCGATCTCAGCTCACTGCAACCTCTGCCTGTCAGGTTCAAGCAGTTCTCCTGCCTTAGCCTCCCAAGTACCTGAGACTACAGGTGCGCACCACCATGCCCATCTAATTTTTGTATTTTTAGTAGAGACAGGGTTTCACATGCTGACCAGGCTGGTCTTGAACTCCTGACCTCATGATCTGTCCACCTCAGCCTCCCAAAGTGCTGGGATTACAGGCGTGAGCCACTGTGCCCAGCCCTTTTTTTTTTTTTTTTTTTTTTTTTTTTTTTAAGAGAGAGAGCGTCTTGCTTTATTGCCCAGGCTGGAGTGCAGTGACATGATCATAGCTCACTGCTGCCCTCAAATTCCTAGGCTCAGGTGATCCTCCTACCTCTGCCTCCCGAGTAGCTAGGACTACAGGCACACGCCACCATGCCTGGCTTCTTTTTTGTAGAGATGGGTTTTCACTGTGTTGCCCAGGCTGGTTTCAAATTCCTGGCCTCAAGTGATCCTCCTGTCTCAGTCTCCCAAAGCACTGGGATTACATTTATGAGCCACCAGGATCAGTGGTTGCCAGGGTTAGGTGTGACTACACAGGACAGCCAAGGCAGGTTTTTGGATCCTCATTGTAGTGGATGATATAGGGGTCTGCATGTGTTAAAATTCCAAACCAGATGCCCTAAACAAGTTAATTTTGTTGTATGCAAGTTAAATAGAATTTTAAAACATAGTAAGATCTGTATGATTAAAAAAGTAAAAACTTTGTATTCAAGAATGTAAGTATAGTTTGAGCATATGTTTTTCTGCTGAAAGTGACATATAAATGGATATGGTCATCTGAGTAAAATGAAGAATTATTTTGTACCTTCCCTGCGCAGCAAGAACTTACGGTTGTGCCTGCATATTCAAGGGCATTTGACGTCAGTTGACTTCTGCCCTGTATGGCTGTGCTCAGCATGTTGAAGATAGAACCAACAGAGAGTAGTACTTCATGGATTTCCTTGCTATTCTTCCCCTTAGTCTGTGTCTCTGTACATTCTTCCGTGTGAAGATCGAAAATATCTATGAACCAATTTTCCTTTTATTGTTTGTTTTGAGATGGGGTATCACTCTTTCGCCCAAGCTGGAGTGCAGTGGTACAGTCACTGCTCACTGCAGCCCCGATCTCCCAGACCCAAGTGATCCTCCTACCTCAACCTCCCGAGTAGCTGGGACCACAGGCACACACCAACATGCCTGGCTAGGTGGTGTTTTTTTGGGGAGAGACAGGGTCTCCATGTGTTCCCCAGGCTGGTCTCAAACTCCTAAGCTCAAGTGATCCTCCCACCTTGGCCTCTCAAAGTGTGGGAATACAGTTGTACAGTTGTAAGCTACCACACCCAGTCCGCTTGCCTTTTTTTGTATGGTGGTCTTTTTTAAAGAATCTGTGTCTCTCTCAGACAGGATTTGAGGTAGCTACTTTATTCTATCATATAACTTCAAATACTCCCAATTTTTTGTTGGCTTTTCTAATTTTTAAAAATGTTCATATATATTATAACTTCCTTGTAAATGTTCAGTCACTGTTATTTTTCCTCAAGAGAACCTCATTCTCTAGAGGTTTCTTTATGGAAGGACTCTACTTTCTCTCTGTGGCTTATGAGACCTTATCTTACCTGGAACTTTGCCCTTTTTATTTGCTGCTTATGAATGACCTGGGTTTGTTGGCTTCAGTAGTTCCCTAGGTGCTTTAATTGAAGTTGCCAGCTGGGGTTTATGGTAGTAAGGGGTTGTCCTTTCATTCTCCTACAGAACTAGCCTTAGGCCTTTCCAGAATGGAACTAGCAGAACTCTGTGGTCAGCAAATCCCTTTTTTTCCCCCTACAGTGTGTCCTCCCTCCCTCATCCCCCACCCTTGCTTTAAAGCTTTTGCATCCAAAAAGAACAGTATCAATTGTTCTGGGGACCTGAAATTACAGGACGTAGAATGACTCCTGTCCATTCTGTCTTTCCTCAGGAGGCCCTATTGAAATTGGTTAAATGGTCTGTAATCCAAGGGATCAGATTTTGCTCTATCAGCCATGTAACAAAAGCCATTGTATTGTTGAAAAGCGACAACCTTACAAGCAGAAGGAGACAGCTTCCAGTGGTTCATAACACTTGAACAATAATTGTTAGTTTTTTTTTTTTGTTTGTTTTTGTTTTTGTTTTTTTGAGATGGAGTTTTGCTCTTGTTGTCCAGGCTGGAGTGCAGTGGCGCTGTCTCGGCTTACTGCAACCTCTGCCTCCCGGGTTCAAGCAATTCTCCTGCCTCAGCCTCCCGAGTAGCTGGGATTACAGGCATGTGCCGCCATGCCCGGCTAATTTTGTATTTTTAATAGAGATGGGGTTTCTCCATGTTGGTCAGGCTGGTCTCGAACTCCCGACGTCAGGTGATCCACCCGCCTCGGCCTCCCAAAGTGCTGGGATTACAGGCATGAGCCACCGCGCCTGGCTTAATAATTGTTAGTTTTTAAGTACAGAAATTTGATATGATGTGAGAGAGTTATTTTGATGTTTGATATTCTGATTACACCTGTCATTACAAAAGTAAAAAAAGATTTTTCCCCTTCTTTTTAGGCAGTCATTATTTGTATCAAAAACAAAGAATTTGAAAAGGCTTCAAAAATTTTGAAAAAACATATGTCCAAGGACCCCACAACTCAGGTAAATTTGATACATTTTTGCTCCTGTGACTTAAATTCATCCCATTGCTTTTTGTGGGGAAATAGGGAAAGGGTTCTTGGTCAGGAATATTACCTAAATAGTCTCCTTTCAACATGTAACACCTGCAGCAAGTTTTCTTTTATATCCAAGATAACTCACTGTAAGATTGGCTTTTCAAAATTTAGTTTTTATTAGAGAAATTTACATAAATTATTCACTTGCCTTATTTCTGTCTAGTTTATAACAGAATATTGATTTAAATGATCAGCACCAGGTATGGAGCTGACAAATGTAGTGCTTCTAACTTTATTTACATTAAATGTTGACCCTGCAGGTGCGAGGAAACTTCTTTGGTGAGGACATAGCACCTGTTTCCTGGTGTCAAAAGTTCTGTTGGTCCCCTGCTTTTATTTTTTCTTCTTCCTTTTTATTCATTTGTTTATTTATTTATTTTTGAGGCAGAGTCTCGCTTTGTTGCTCAAGCTGGGGTGCAGTGGTGCAGTCATAGTTCACTGCAGCCTCAACTTCCTGAGCTCAAGCAGTTCTTCCACCTCATCCTCCCCGGTAGTTGGGTTCACAGCTGCATGCCACCACACGTGGCTAATTTTTTAAACTTTTTGTAGAGACAGGGTCTCTTTATGTTGCCCAGGCTGGTCTGGAACTCCTGGGCTCAAGTGATCCTACCACCTCGGCCTCCCAAAGTGCTGGGATTATGTGAATCATCATGCCCAACCATTTCTTCTATATACCTTTTTTTTTTTTTTTTTTTTTTTTTTTGAAATGGAGTCTTGCTCTGTTGCCCGGGCTGGAGTATAGTGGCTCAATCTTGGCTCACTGCAACCTCTACCTCCCAGTTTCAAGCAGTTCTCTTGCCTCAGCCTCTGGAGTAGCTGGGATTACAGGCGTGTGCCACCATGCTGGGCTAATTTTTTTAAGTTTTTAGTAGAGACGGGGTTTTAACATGTTGGCCAGGCTGGTCTCAAACTCCTGACCTCAAGTGATCTGCCTGCCTCGACCTCCCAAAGTGCTGGGATTACAGGTGTGAGCCACTGCACCTGGCCTCTATATAAATTTAAATTTTATTATTTGAAAAGGTAATACATGTACATAATACAGAATTCAAAAGGTATAACCAAAGAATTTGGTGAAAATACTCTCATCTGTGACCCTCAGCCATCTTCTTCCCTTCAGAGGCAACCAATTTCTTTTTTTTTTCTTTGATCCTTTCAAAGATCCTCTATGCATGTGCAAGCAAATTGTGTGTGTGTGTGTACAGACATCCACGTAGATCCATTTTCCCCATTCTTCTCATACACATACATGATTGCATATCCTACACACTAATGTGAACACTTTTCTAAATTGCTTTTTTCACTTAATATTATATCTTGGAATCATTCTGTGTTAGCATATAAGGAACTTCTTTATCTGTTTTTTATAGCTGCATAGTAACCCACTGTGGCTGAACCTGATTTATTGACCAGTCCTTTGTGTTGGGCTTCCCTTCCTGTATGTGTGCCAGTGATTTGCATTGACGGCATTGCAGAAGTTCTCATAGTGTCTGTCTCACCTCATCATCATTGAATTTTTACTGGAGTTCTACTTTCTCATGTTGCAAATATCGGTCCATTGTGTAGAAGCTGAGAAATGATCTCCTGAATATTATTCGAGAAAAGAACTTGGCCCATCCTGTTATCCAGAACTTTTCCTATGAGACCTTCCAGCAGAAGATGCTGCGCTTCCTGGAGAGCCACCTGGATGACGCCGAGCCCTACCTCCTCACGGTGCGCCTTGGCCCTTCTCCCATAACCATGGTGTGCCCTTGAGGATGTGCGGGGAATCAGAATATCTGAAGTGAAAAGAGTCGATGTGTGAAAAAGACATTGAATTCTATGCACTAGCTTTCTTTTTTTTTTTTTGAGACAGAGAGTCTTGCCCTTTCTCCCAGGCCAGAGTGCAGTGGCACCATCTCGGCTCACTGCAAGCTCCACCTCCCGGGTTCACGCCATTCTCCTGCCTCAGCCTCCCGAGTAGCTGGGACTACAGGCGCCCGCCACCACGCCTGGCTAATTTTTTGTATTTTTAGTAGAGACGGGGTTTCACCGTGTTAGCCAGGATGGTCTCGATCTCCTGACCTCGTGATCTGCCCGCCTCGGCCTCCCAAAGTGCTGGGATTACAGGTGTGAGCCACTGCGCCCGGCTGCACTAGCTTTCTTAATTAAATACCTTAAAAATGCAAAAGCAGGCCAGGCACAATGGCTCACGCCTGTAATCCCAGCACTTTGGGAGGCCCAGGCGGGTGGATCACCTGAGGTCAGGAGTTCGAGACCTGCCCGAACAACATGGTGAAACCCCATCTCTACTAAAAATATAAAAATTAGCTGGGCGTGGTGGCAGGCACCTGTAATCCCAGCTACTTTGGAGGCTGAGGCAGGAGAATCGCTTGAACCCAGGAGATGGAGATTGCAGTGAGTCAAGATTGTGCCATTGCATTCCAGCCTGGACAATGGAGCGAGACTCTGTCTCAATAAATAAATAAATAAATAATACAAAAGCAGAGATACTGGCAGAGGCAAATGGAACACACCTGGTCTCTCTCATCTACCATTTTTATCTCCTTTACACATGATTAATCTGCCATGGTTGAAGTAGAACATTCACTTGCAATCGATGGTGGTTCCCAAAGGCGATGACTTGTGAACTAAGTTTGGAGGAAGAGTGGTTTGGTAGATGTGGTACGATGGAGTTGCTAACAGGAAGAAGGCATAGTGTGGAGAAAGGTGTCACTGAAAGTACAGTTGAAAGAAGCCAAATGAAAACACTCTTTAATTGGATCAAAGAGATAAAAGAATGGAAGCAGTGAGGCTCAGGACAGCCTAGGGAAGAACTAGACCCAGGCTGTCATAGGTGGGAGACTGTGGTGAAGGAACACTGAGTGAGAGTGGTTTTGTTTTGTTTTTGAAACCAGGGCTTTGGCCAAGTGCAGTGGTTCACACCTGTAATCCCAGCACTTTGGGAGGCCAAGGCCAGCAGGTTGCTTGAGCTCAGGAGTTCAAGACCACCCTGGGCAACATGGTGAAACTCCGTCTCTACAAAAAATACGAAAATTAGCCAGGTGTGGTGGCGTGCGCCTGTAGTCCCAGCTACTTGGGAGGCTGAAGTGAAAAGATCACTTGAGGCTGCCAGTGAGCTGTGGTTGTGCCACTGCACTTCAGCCTGGGCAAAAGAAACCAGGACTTTGAGAATGTGGAAAATATTCTGTCTCATAACAGATCTGCCAGGCCCATATTAGGATAGGATTAAGATCACTCCATGATCTTAGCAGTCGTTTGGCAAATCTCAGATTATTTGTAAGCAGGTAGTTTGGGGTATTCAGGGAGCAGGTGTCAAGATAGTTGAGCCTGGCCTAGGGTCCTTTCTTTTCCATTCCAGGTAACTGGAAAATATCCTGCTGTTGTCTGTGTGTGTGGACAGAACTCTTGGCTTTTAGGACACCACACATTACAGATAGACATAACCGAAACTGAATGACACTGGACTGATTGGAAATGTCTAAAACTTAAGCCAGAGGGAGACAGATGAACAGATGGAGTTAGAGCAAGATTAGCCTACTCAGGGCTCTTTGTGTTATATAGGTAAGGATTCTCAAACAGTTGTTAATAAGGCAAAACATTTGTAGAAACAGTTATAAAAAATTCTATACACAAACTGGAAGATATTAGTATAAACATTTATTTCTGGGCATGGTGGCTCATGCCTGTAATCCCAGCACTTTGGGAGGCTGAGGTGGGCAGATCACTTGAGGTCAGGAGTTCGAGGCCAGCCTGGCCAACATGGTGAAACCCCGTCTCTACTAAAATACAAAAATTAACTGGACATGGTGGTGGGCGCCTGTAATCCCAGCTACTTGGGAGGCCGAGATGGAAGAATCACTTGAACCCAGGAGGTGGAGATTGCAGTGAGCCGAGATCGCACCACTGTACTGCAACCTGGGTGACAGAGCAAGACTCCCTCTCAAAAAAAATTTATTAGTTATCTTAAGTTTGAATAAAAAAAGCTTGATTTATAAGCCTTGTAAGTTCTCTCCCATTTTATGTCCTTCGTTTTATGCCTAGATTGGATTTGTAAGTGAACTTGTTTGCATATTGAGTATATTCTTGGTGAAAGAAGCAGAGAATTAATGCAATTCTGTGGCCTCTTCTTCCTGATGACATCCTTCCTTTCCCAGATGGCCAAAAAGGCTTTGAAATCTGAGTCCGCTGCCTCAAGTACAGGGAAGGAAGATAAACAGCCAGCACCAGGGCCTGTGGAAAAGCCACCCAGAGAACCCGCAAGGTAAGAAGATGCTCTCTTGTGATCTTGGGTAAAACCCCGGGGTGGTCGCTGGAAGCAGTCTCCTCCTTAGGCCAGGATCAGTTCCTCTCAGCAGTCTGACCTACTAACGTGTTACAAGGTTACTCATACAGGGCACTGTGGGAGACAGCACACCCTGGGAAGATGAGGAAACAGGATGCCTGGGGTCCCTGACAACTTCCTGATTGGCCATTCCTCAAAGGCTCTTTCACCATTTCTCTCTCCTTGCCTCCCCCATATTGACTCAGTACTTTTCTTGTGGACACCTAATCTCTTAATACATTCAGGAAGCACTGTTCAGATCTGTGAGTCGAATCCCAAAACCAGTTCCTAGGCCAGGCTCGGTGGCTCACGCTTGTAATCCCAGCACTTTGGGAGGCCGAGGCGGGTGGATCACGAGGTCAGGAGATCGAGACCACAGTGAAACCCCGTCTCTACTAAAAATACAAAAAATTAGTCGGGCGTGGTGGCAGGCGCCTGTAGTCCCAGCTACTCGGAGAGGCTGAGGCAGGAGAATGGCGTGAACCCGGGAAGCAGAGCTTGCAGTGAGCCGAGATTGCGCCACTGCACTCCAGCCTGGGCGACAGAGCGAGACTCCATCTCAAAAAAAAAAAAAACAAACAGTTCCTAAAGCAGGGGTCACAAGCTTAGATGCCCTTTGAGGGCCTGGTAGGAAACCTAAAGGAACAAAGTGGACCTAGGCTGAGAGCATGGGGCTGGGAACCAGGGGATGTGCTTTTCAGCTTCTTGTGGTTGTTGCTCTGTGGGAGTATCCAAGGATGCTCAGGCTTCAGGTGCTCAGATTTTTGTATGAGATGTCCAGGGTTTTCCGTGAGATTTCCCAATTTTTGGATGTTGACAGTTGATCCACTTTAAAATTTTTTTTTTCACGTGGGTTAGACAACAAGACAGGTTGCCAGATGGATTTGGCCTGCAGGCTGCCAGTTTGTCCCCCTCCTAACAGTTTTTCCCTAAAACATACGAACTGTTCCAAATGATAGATGAACTTTATTTTTAAAAGGCAGTTTCTCATTGTTCCAAGACTGTGTGGCATGCCTTTTACACTGAGAATTCTCAAGATCCTGCTCATAAGTGTGTTGTAGGCTGGGTGTGGTGGATCACGCCTGTAACCCTAGCACTTTGGGAGGCCGAGGTGGGCGGATCACTTGAGCCCAGGAGTTCTAGGATACAGTGAGCTGTGTTCGTGCCACTGTATCCTATCTCTTTGTCCTATCTGCTGTCTAGGACAGACCCGGACCCTATCTCTAAAAATAAAATGAGAAGTAAAATAAAGGTTCTCTAACTTGGAGTTTTAAATTCATAATACAACTTACATACTACATTTAAAGCCTCCTCAATTGGAGGAGTCCTCTATCTAATTTGAAGCTTCAAACTTCAAAAAAGTTGTGGCTGTTTGGATGAGCATCAACAGTGGTGAAAAAGATCTTTGTGCCTATGCTTTATTTGCAGGCAGCTACGGAATCCTCCAACCACCATTGGAATGATGACTCTGAAAGCAGCTTTCAAAACTCTATCTGGTGCACAGGATTCTGAGGCAGCCTTTGCAAAACTGGACCAGAAGGATCTGGTTCTTCCTACTCAAGCTTCCCCAGCATCCCCAGCCCTCAAAAACAAGAGACCCAGAAAAGATGAAAATGAAAGTTCAGCCCCAGCTGAGGGTGAGGGTGGCTCGGAACTGCAGCCCAAGAACAAGCGCATGACAATAAGCAGATTGGTCTTGGAGGAGGACAGCCAGAGTACTGAGCCCAGCGCAGGCCTCAACTCCTCCCAGGAGACTGCTCCAGCGCCACCATCCAAGCCCACCGTTCTCAACCAACCCCTCCCTGGAGAGAAGAATCCCAAGTATGAAGACCTTCTTTGTAGAAATTTTGGGGCTGGTTGGTGGTGCCGGTTGGGCCTGGTATTACTTCTGTGAAGGAAGTAACTTTCAGCTAAGTTACTCACCACCAAGGCTTGCTCAGACTGCTAGAATGTGACGCAGGAGCGGGCAGTGACGACGTAGCCATCCCTGCCGGTTCTGAAGCCCCACATGTGGGCTTCCAAGCCTTGCACTAGGGCATGAGTGGGGATGGAAAGGTTTCAGAGCCTCCTACTCATCGCTGCTTTCATTTTTAGCAAACATCTGAGTGTCTTGACTTCTAAACATTAGTCTTGTGTGTTAAAAGAAATTTGTTTGCATTGGGCCACATTATACTTTGACCCTTAAAAAGAGACTGATGAATATGTATAATTTTGCACCCTTCTGAGCATTTGAGACTTGGCAAGTTCAGTAAATACTTACTAATCTCCCATATCCTGCTAGGTACTGTGGGGCAGTGGCTAGAATACTTTAATTTTGCTCCCCATTGTGATTCTCATCCTGGCTTTGAGTTTTGCTTCCCTTTGTGTCCTGTGGCGGATCCTCCCTCCAGGCAGACTGGCCTGCTTGCTGTCTGGAACACGTTGTTTGTTTCTACCACTGTACTTTTGCTTCCTCTCATTCCCCACAGTGGACCGTCATCCCTTCATCATTGCTTGTCCAAATCCCATTTGTCCTTTAAAGGGAAGAAAAGCCGTTGTTGATGAAGTGCTTTCTGGGAGCAGAGCACTTTCATGTATCATCTTACTGAGTCGCTACAATCCTCACTCTGTGAGGTGATGATATATTAGCCCCGTTACACAGAGGAGAAGGGCTCAGAAAAGTTCTTAGCTCACCTGAAGTCACCGAGCTGAAAGTGGCAAAGATGGGCTTTGGATTTTTAATCCAAGTCAGTCTTGACAGAAAAGCCCGTGGCCTGTATACCGTGTACAACAAGTTGCCTCTCTTAAAATTCTCCTTCCTCAGTCTGGGTGCGCTGGCTCACGCCTGTAATCCCAGCACTTTGGGAGGCTGAGGCAGGTGGATCACCTGAGGTCAGGAGTTTGAGACCAGCCTGGCCAACATGGTGAAACTCCGTCTCTACTAAAAATACAAAAATTAGCCAGGCGTGGTGATGGGCGCCTGTAGTCCCAGCTTCTTGGGAAGCTGAGGCAGGAGAATTACTGGAACCTGGGAGGCGGAGGCTGCACAGTGAGCCAAGATTGCACCACTGCACTTCAGCCTGGGCAACAGAGTGTGACTCCATCTCAAAAAAACAAAAACAAAAACAACTTCTCCCTCCTCCATAGATTCCTCCCTGGTCAGCACTTCCCTGCTGTAAGTGATCCACCTTATGGATCTCCCAAGGCCACCTCTGCCTCTGCTCTGTGTTGTATTATTTGGGGACCTGTGGTCTGGCATGCATTGGACTTGGTGCCCCAAAGGGCTGTGGCATCTGATAAGTGATTTATCCTCAGGCACAGATTTGTGGTATGTCACCACTACTTGTGTGTAGAAGTGAGTCACCGGCTGGCAAATGGTCATAGCTGCTGGGCAGTGGATGCAGCTCTATGCACGTTATTCTCATTTGATACAGGATCTCATTGGCTTCTCACAGCAATCCTGTGCAGCATAGGTATTGCTCCCGGGAACAGATGAGGAAACAGGAGAGTGCGAGATTACAGTAATTTTGTAAATGGGAGGATTTGTGAAGGTTTCAGACATACACCCTCTCTCATATGTCAAGGATATGAAGTCTAATGAATCCCCTAAAGCAGCAGGGGTTGGCAAGCTGTGGCCCTGGGGCCAAATCAGCCTGCTTCCTGTTTTTGTAAATAAAGTTTTATTGGAACACAGTCACACCCATCATCAATGTATTATCTAGGGCTGCTTTCTGTTCATTGGTAGTTTGTTGAGTAGTCACAGCAGAGACAGTGAGGCTTGCAAACTGAAAATACTATCTGGCCCTTTACAGAAAAAAAGGGTCAGTGTCCCTGCTCTGAAGAAGTATGTGTGAGGTGCCCTGGCCGCTTGTGGGAAGAAAAGCTGAGCCTACTCAGCAAGATTTTAGGTGGCTCAGATCTTGTAGAGGAACAAACATTGAGCTGGCCTGGGAAGGATGAGCAGAAGGTCGTCGAGCGTGTTGGGGGCTGGGGGACTCTAGGCAGTGGGAGCTCCTTACATACAGGCATGAGAAAGCCTGGTGTGCCCCTCAGAGTGCCATGGAGCCTATGGTAGGAGAACACGGTGCACAGGAAAGAGTGAAGGTAGAAGAGTCTGCATGCTAGATGGGCCAGGCCTGGGATTTTTGTGGTCTAGTGTGTCAGGCAGAGGCTCTCAAGCTGGGCTTCATGACACAATGACCTGTAGAATGCTCAAAAAATACATAATTCCCAGGCTCCTGGCTACTGAATTAGAAGAGGCAGGAGAATGCCCTTTAATCTGCTTTTTAAACCATGCCCCAGATAATTCTAATACAACAAATTGGAAGGCCTGATGAGACCCCACTCAGGGAAGGGAGGAAGGGAGGAAGGCTGGAGACTGGAGACCGCTGCCAGGGAGCAGGGAGCATCAGTGGGATCAGGAGGGAAGGCAGGGTTGGCAGTGTCACCTGGACAGGGCCATCATGCCCTGATCTTGTATCTCCCACAGCACCTTGCACATAGCACGTGTTTACTAGGTATTTATTCACCAAGTAAAATGAGGATTCTTTGTTCTTGCATTTTAAGGAGTGACACCCAAAACACCTGTAAAAAGCCAGCAGAGGGTAACATTTTAGGCATTTTGGGCCACGTGAGTTGTCTGTCTGTTCCATATTCTTTTCTTGTTTTTTTCTTTTTCTTTTTTTCTTGAGACAGGGTTTCGCTCTGTCACCTGGGTTGGAGTGCAGTGGCACAATCTCGGCTCACTGCAACCTCTGCCTCCTAGGTTCAAGCGATTCTCCTACCTCAGCCACCATCCCCACCCCCATCCCAGTAACTGGGACCACAGGTGCGTGCCACTGCACCCGGCTAATTTTTGTAAATTTTGTACAGATGGGGTTTGACCAGGAGCTGGTCTCGAGCTCCTGGACTTAAGCGATCCACCTGCCTGGACTTCTCAAACTGCTGGGATTACAGACGTGAGCCACTGCTCCCGACCGTCTTTTTTTGTTTTTTGTTACAACCCTTAAAAAATGGGCTTGCCATTCTCACCCCAAGCTTCATGGTACACAAGCCACAGCAGCCAGACCGTAGCTTGGCAACACTTGCTAGACCATTGCTCTTAACGTTCAAACTGCCAGTCAGGAGCACAAGGACCAGGAAGTGGCCTGACTTGGCCAGGACCACTCAGCCCATTACAGTTGGGAGGAGCAGCCAGATCTCAGCCCCGTCCACATGGGAAGTCAGGAGAGCAGTGAACATATCACCTGAAAGTCAGAGGTCTTGCAAAATCACCACCAAAGCATGTATTTGTACAGATAATAGTGCTGAGAGTTCAACAGAGGACAGGGAGAAGGTGACCTGTGAAGACTCTGCAGGGAGGGAGGACAGCCACTCAGGGAACATGACGGACCAGCTGGGGACTGAGGTTCCAATTGGTTTTATTCCAGCACTGGGATAAGCACATAGAAAACAAACTAACCCCATCTGATTTTTATTTATGAATAGTCATTAACACAAGAATATCCTGAGAAGGAAAAACCTCCTGTAAAATGTTTTCACTTTGTCTCAAGCAAATTATTCTCAAGTAACATTTGCGGATAAGATCCAATGTAAAAACAAGAGAAAGTTAGGTCTACCATTTGTCTCAGCCACTTAAGTAATTTCATAGAAAACTTATGGAACTCAAGGAATTTTTTCAAGCCTATGTACTTACTCATCAACTTGCTTTTATTATTCATTTACAAAATACCCAAACAGCATTAAAAATAAGTTTTTTCTTCATGGCGGGCAAAGAATACAGAAATTTGTCTCTACTCTTGGTTAACTTTTGCGGGTCATTTGATTTATATAAATTCCTCAAGACTCTGAATTCAGACACCTTCCATGTTTGTAAAAGATGTTATAATTCTGAGGTCAGATTTGTGCTTTGTTCTGTTCCCAGGGCAGTTATTAATCAGGTAAATGCAAAGTTGATTAGAAGAAATGGGCTATAATTTCCATTGAATAATTTGGGTTTGGAGTTATTTTCAGCTTTTGTACTTTTTTTAGCCATACCCAAGCACTTAACGTTTCATGTTCACAGGAAGGATTCTTGTTTGCTTTTTACTCTAATCTTTGATGGTATAACTCCCTTGTGGCTCTCTGACAATCGCAATGTTAGTTCAGCTAATATGTCTGCAGCTTACATTGGGGTCTGTGTTACTGTACTGGGTGTGCTATGTATTTGGGATGGACAGAGGAAGATGTGGCCCCCGCCTTTGAGGCAGTCCTGGTTAGGGGCACACTGCAAAGTGGCACTTGGTATGGTGGAAACAGCACTGCAGGCGGGAGGAGAACGGCTTTCTGTGTGTGTTGGGGTTGGTAGTTAGAGGAGGCTTCACTGAGAACCATGGCCTTGAAAGATGGATGAGATGTCACTTAGCAGGGAAGGGACTCCCAAGCAGAGGGGCTATGGAGAGGCAGGAAAGTACAGAGCTTATGGGAAGAAGAAAGAGCAGAATAGTGTGGCTGTGCTGTTTGCACAGGTGTGGGCATCGTGGGGCGGTTGGTTAGAAACTGACAGGCCAGACTGGATGGTCTGGACTCCCCCATACAGGCATGTAGATGCCATTGTTCAGGCAGAGAGAAGCCATTAGAGAATAGAAGAGGCATGTGGTAATTTTAGAATGATTGTCCTAAAATGATCTTTGGCTTTGGAAGGGGAAGAGGCTAGCGGCAGAGACTCTAGTTAAGAGGCTAGTGGAATACTGATGAAAGGCGCTGTGAGCTTGAACAAGGGGAATGGAAATGGAAAAATCAGTCCAGATATAGGAAGAAGGCATGTCCAAGGAAGAGAGGGAGGAGTTTGCAGGTTCTAAATCAGAAAAATACTGAGACCTTTAAAAAGAGTCAAAACCAAACAAGCAAAAAAACAGGAAAATGAACAGATTTTTTAGAGGGGTGGTGATGTGCTTCATGTACTCAGTGCTGAATTTGAAGGGTGTCCTGCAGCCTGCGGGGTGTTACGTGGAGATGCCTGGCCAGCCAGGAGAAAGGACAGTGGCTTTGGAAGGTGCATGCAGGCGAACCTCGATTGTGGTCACAACGGGACAGGAAGGAGTACAGGGCCAAGAGTGAGCCAAGGCCAGAATCTGGGACAATCCAGGATGAATCTGTTTTACACCTCGTGCTCTCCTTGATCTCCCCTCAGAGTACCCAAAGGCAAGTGGAACAGCTCTAATGGGGTTGAAGAAAAGGAGACTTGGGTGGAAGAGGATGAACTGTTTCAAGTTCAGGGTAAGCAGAAGATTCTCCTTGGCCTCTTCTTGATGCTTGCTGAAGTACAGATGCATGTTACTGTCATGTTAATATTCCAGAAGCTGCTTGTCTCCAAACTAGAAAAAGTTCAGTAAGTTCCCGACCTCATTTTAGTTCATGAAGAATCAGTTTTGTTTTGTTTTTCCCTTTTCAGACAGGGTCTTGTTCTGTCACCCAGGCCGGAGTGCAGTGGTGTAAACATGGCTCACTGAGCTTCAACCTTCTGGGCTCAAGTGATCCTCCTGCCTCAGCCTCCCAAGTAGCTGGGACTACAGGTGTGCACCACCACAGCTGGCTGTTTTTTTCACTTGTTGTAGAGATGGGGTCTCACTTTGTTGCTCAGGCTAGTCTCAAACTCTTGGGCTCAAGCGATCCTTCCACCTCAGCCTCCCAGAGTGAGTCACTGTGCCCTGGTCAAGGAGTCAGTCTGATGTCCTCTCCCAGTAAATAATGGAGACTGTCAGAGTAACACCTTATGTTTAAAGAGAGTTCTTGGTTTTGTCTTAATAACGCTTATGATATTTAATTATAGTTGATGTTCTTCCTAAAATCCTTCAATTAGATGCGGTAGTAGGGGGGTTGTTCCCTGCATTTCTTGTTTAAAGAAAAAAAAATCTTAATAGTTTCTATATAGAAATCCTTTTTTCTTTTTTTTTTTGAGACAGGGTCTCACTCTCATCCAAGCTGGAATGCAGTGATATAATCTTGGCTCACTGTAGCCTTGACATCCTGGGCTAAAGCAATTCTCCCACCTTAGCCTCTGGAGTAGTGGGGACTACAGGCCCTTGCCACCACGCCCAGCTAATCTTTTTTTGTATTTTTAGTAGAGACAGGGTTTCACCATGTTGGCCAGTATGATCTCAAACTCCTGGGCTCAAGCAATCTGTCCGCCTCATCCTCCCAAAGTGCTAGGACTATACTTGTGAGCCACCATAACCTGCCAAAATTTTTTTTCTTTTTTTCTTTTTTTTGAGACGGAGTCTTGCTGTGTTGCCCAGGCTGGAGTGCAATGGTGCGATCTCGGCTCACTGCAACCTCCGCCTTCCAGGTTCAAGCAATTCTCCTGCCTCAGCCTCCTGAGTAGCTGGGATTGCAGGTGTGTCACACCATGCCTGGCTAATTTTTGTATTTTTAGTAGTCGGGTTTTCAGCATGTTGGGCAGGCTGCTCTCAAACTCCTGACCTCAAGTGATCTGCTCGCCTCAGCCTCCCAAAGTGCTGGGACTACAGCTATAAACCACTGTGCCCAGCCCAATTTTTTTTTTTTCTATGATAAGAAACTTTTCTGGCTAGGCATGGTGGCTCACGCATATAATCCCCAGCACTTGGAGAGGCTGAGGTGGGAGGATTGCTTGAGCCTAAGAATTAGAGACCAGTCTGGACAATATAATGAGAACCCCAATCTACAAAAAAAAAAAAAAAAAAAATTAGCCAGGCATGGTGTCACACACCTGTAGTCCCAGCTACTTGGAAGACTGAGGCCCAGAGGTTGAGGCTGCAGTGGGCAGTGATCATACCATTGCATTCGACTGGGTAACCAAGTGAGACTTTGTCTCAAAAAAGAAGGAGAGAAAGAGAGAGAGACAGAAACTTCCATAATTAATAACTTCATAGCATTTGCATTAGAATCTCTTCCCGCCACATTTTGCATTCTAATGGAAATATCTAAGGGCTAAACCTTAATGTAGGGAGTTGTAAAGACTTTTGTAACATAGCAACAATAATCCTTTGCCAGTCCCAGAGGTTTTGTCCTTGACAATTACCTTCATTGGCAAAAATGTAGTTGGCAAGATAAGATCATGTGGAAAGTGGGGGAAGTAACAGAAAAACAAGAAAAATTACATTAAATATTTAAAAACAACAGGATATAAAACTTCTAGAAGCTGTGCGCAGTGGCTCACACCTGTAATCCCAGCACTTTGGGAAGCTGAGGCGGGCAGATCACCTGAGGTCGGGAGTTTGAGACCAGCCTGACCAACATGGAGAAACCTCGTCTTTACTAAAAATACAAAATTAGCTGGGCATGGTGGCACACGCCTGTGATCCCAGCTACTCGGGAGGCTGAGGCAGGAGAATCGCTTGAACTCGGGAGGTGGACGTTGCGGTGAGCCGAGATCCCACCATTGCACTCCAGCCTGGGCAACAAGAGCAAGACTCTGTCTCAAAAAAAAAAAAAAGTTCTAGAAAAGAGCAAAAGAGCAACTTCTAATGCAGTCCAGATTTGTTAGCTTTAGAAACCTGCTTTCATTGTAGTATGAAGTAGTTCATAATTTAAAAGTAATCTGTTCCTGGCCAGGCGCAGTGGCTTACACCTGTAATCCCAGCACTTTGGGAGGCCGAGGCGAGTGGATCACCTGAGGTCAGGAGACCAGCCTGACCAAAATGGTGAAACCCTGTCTCTACTAAAAATACAAAAATTAGCTGGGTGTGGTGGCGCATACCTGTAATCCCAGCTACTCAGGAGGCTGAGGCAGGAGAATCACTTGAACCTGGGAGGTGGAGGTTGCAATGAGCCAAGATCGTGTCATTGCACTCCAGCCTGAGTGACAAGAGCAAAACTCCATCTCAAAAAAAAAAGTTAATTAAAAAAAAAAAAAAAAAGTAATCTGTTCCTGTCAGTGTCCCTTTTCCAGAGCATCTTCTTCCATTGTTTAGGAGATACTGCTTAGGACATCAGCATCTGCTGAGATAGACATTCTAGCAGGTTTCATGTTTATGTAATGTTCCCTTTTCTTTTTTTTTTTTTTTTTTTTCTGAGATGGAGTCTCGCTCTGTTGCCCAGACTGGAGTGCAGTGGTGCGATCTTCGCTCACTGCAAGCATCGCCTCCCAGGTTCACTCCATTCTCCTGCCTCAGCCTCTCCAGTGGCTGGGACTACAGGTGCCCACCACCATGCTTGGCTAATTTTTTGTATTTTTAGTGGAGACGGGGTTTCACCGTGTTAGCCAGGATGGTCTCAATCTCCTGACCTCATGATCCACCTGCCTTGGCCTCCCAAAGTGTTGGGATTACAGGCGTGAGCCACCGCGCCTGGCCTTTTTTTCTTTTTTTGAGACAGAGTCTCACTCTGTCGCTCAGACTGGAGTGCAGTGACGTGATCTCAGCTCACTGCAACCTCTGCCTCCGAGGTTCAGGTGATTCTCCTGCTTCAGCCTCTCCAGTAGCTGGGATTACAAGTGCCCGCCACTATGCCCGGCTAGTTTTTTGTATTTTTAGTAGAAACAGGGTTTCACTGTGTTAGCCAGGATGGTCTCGATCTCCTGACCTCATGATCCACCCGCCTCGGCCTCCCAAAGTGCTAGGATTACAGGCGTGAGCCACCGTGCCTGGCCTTTTTTTTCTTTTTTTGAGACGGAGTCTCACTCTGTCGCTCAGACTGGAGGGCAGTGACGTGATCTCAGCTCACTGCAACCTCCGCCTCCCAGGTTCAGGTGATTCTCCTGCTTCAGCCTCCCCGGTAGCTGGGATTACAGGCACACACCACCATGCCCGGCTAATTTTTGTATTTTTAGTAGAGACGGGGTTTCACCATGTTGCCCAGGATGGTCTTGATCTCCTGGCCTCGTGATCCGCCCGTCTCGGCCTCCCAAAGTGCTGGGATTACAGACATGAGCCACCATGCCCAGCCCTTGCAGCTTTTTAACTGGCTCCCATTGGCTTCAAATGGCATGTCTTTTATACTTGTATACCATCTCCCATAGCCCTCTGGTGTTTTATTTATTTATATATTTTATTTTTATTTTTTGAGACAGAGTATCCATCTGTCACCCAGGCTGGAGTACAGTGGTGTGATCTCGGCTCACTGCAACCTCACCTCCTGGGTTCCAGTGATTCTCCTGTCTCAGCCTCCCAAGTAGCTGGGACTACAGGCGCCTGCCACCATGCCCAGCTACTTTTTGTATTTTTAGTAGAGAGGGGGTTTCACCATGTTGGCCAGGCTGGTCTTGAACTCCTGGCCTCAAGTGATCCACCCGTCTCAGCCTTCCAAAGTGCTGAAATTATAGATGTGGGCCACCACACCCAGCCTCCCTCTGGTCTTTTAAAAAATCCAGAGGTTGCCGGGTGCGGTAGCTCATGCTCACTGCAAGCTCCGCCTCCCGGGTTCACGCCATTCTCCTGCCTCAGCCTCCGAAGTAGCTGAGAAAACAGGCGCCCGCCACCACGCCTGGCTAATTTTTTGTATTTTTAGTAGAGACGGGGTTTCACTGTGTTAGCCAGGATGGCCTCGATCTCTTGACCTCGTGATCCGCCCGCCTGGGCCTCCCAAAGTGCTGGGATTACAGGCGTGAGCCACCGCGCCCGGCATGATCTCTTATCTATAGGGTGAGAAGGGGAGCTTGAGCAGATCTCAAGCTTCCTCTTGCATGGAAGTGGAAAGCAATAATTATTATCCCATTCTTCTGTTTAGGGAACTGAACCAAATTGTACTTTTTTTTTTTTTTGAGACAGAGTTTCGCTTCTTTGCCCAGGCTAGAGTGCATTGGTGCAATCTCGGCTCACTGCAACCTCCTCCTCCCAGTTTCAAGTGATTCTCCTGCCTCAGCCTCCCCAGTAGCTGGGATTACAGGCATGTGCCACCACACCCAGCTAAATTTTGTGTTTTTAGTAGAGACAGAGTTTCACTATGTTGGCTAGGCTGGTCTCGAACCCCTGACCTCAAGTGATCCGCCCGCCTCAGCCTCCCAAAGTGTTGGGATTACAGGTGTGAGCCACCACCCGGACCCAAATTGTACTTCTATAAAATGAACAAGGACTTGAAAATTCTAGGCTGGGCGTAGTGGCTCATGCCTGTAATCCCAGCACTTTGGGAGGCCGAGGCAGGCGGATTCCTTGAACTCAGGAGTTGGAGACCAGCCTGGGCAAGATGGCAAAACTCCATCTCTACAAAAAATACAAACAAAAAAAAAATTAGGCCAGGAGTGGTGGCTCACACCCGTAATCCCAGCACTTTTGGAGGCCGAGGCAGGTGGATCACAAGGTCAGAAGTTCGAGACCGGCATGGCCAATATGGTGAAACCCCTGTATCTACTAAAAATACAGAAATTAGCCGGGCGTGGTGGCGGGCGCCGATAGTCCCAGCTACTCAGGAGACTGAGGCAGGAGAATAGCTTGAACCCAGGAGGTGGAGGTTGCAGTGAGCTGAGATTGCACCACTGCACTCCAGCCTGGGCAAAAAAATAAAATAAGAAAAAGATTAAAAAATGAAGGAAAAAAAAATTTTAGTACAAAACAGCAAAACCATATTTTTTTGTTTGTTTGTTTTTGAGACAGAGTCTCGCTCTGTTGCCCAGGCTGGGGTGCAGTGGCGCGATCTTGCCTCACCGCAACCTCCACCTCCTGGGTTCAAGTGATTCTCCTGCCTCAACCTCCCGAGTAGCTGGGACTATAGGCGTGTGCCACCACGCCCGGCTAATTTTCATATTTTTAGTAGAGAAGGAGTTTCACCATGTTGGCCAGACTGGTCTCGAACTCCTGACCTCAGCTGATCCACCCGCCTTGGCCTCCCAAAGTGCTAGGATTACAGGCGTGAGCCACCGCACCCAGCCAAAACCATATGATTTCAAAACAGTGGTTAGCAAGGGGTTATAATGCAGAAATTATACATATAAACACACCTATAGTCATGTGCCACATAACGAAGTTTTGGTTAACGATGGACTGCATATATGGTGACGGTGGTCCCATTAGGTTATATATAGAGCTGAAAAATTCATATGGCCTAGTGACATTGTAGATGTCATAGGCATTATAACATTGTAGTGCAGTGCATTACTTTGTCTATGTTTAGATACACAATATTTACCATTGTGTCACAGTTGCATGTCACACGCTGTACAGGTTTGTAGCAGAACGATAGGCTACACCATATATCCTAGGCATATTCCTTTTTTGCAGAGGTTGGCTAAGGTAATAGTAATCGGTAAGATTAAGGGGAGTAGGACTGTTATAGCAGTGGAAGAATACATATTTGTTACTTTTATTTGGAGTTGCACCAATGTTTTTGGTTCCTAAGTCCAGTGGATGACTCTAGTCCTTTAAAAGTTGAGAAAGCCACGTTGTTAGACATGGGGACCTGAGTTAGCAGTTGTCAGATACTTTCTTGGTAGATAAGAAGTTGCAGGCTAGAGCCTAGGCTCTACCATCTAGGTTTGTGTAAGTCACACAAGGATGAAATCACCTAACGATGCATTTCTTAGAACATATCCCCATTGTTAAGCAACATACGACTGTATGTATACATACACACAGTAATACCTATATGTATGTGTTGACATACATATACATAAGGGTTTTAAATATGACCTTCCCTCAGTAATTTTAGAAAACGATGTTGAGGCCGGGCATGGTAGCTCACACCTGTAATCCCAGCTCTTCGGGAGGCCGAGGTGGGTGGATCACTAGGTCAGGAGATCGACACCACCCTGACTAACACAGTGAAACCCTGTCTCTACTAAAAATACAAAAATTAGCTGGGCATGGTAGCTTATGCCTGTAATCCCAGCACTTTGGAAGGCCGAGATGAGCGGATCATGAGGTCAGGAGATCGAGACCATCCTGGCTAACACGGTGAAACCCCGTCTCTACTAAAAATACAGAAAAATTAGGTGGGCATAGTGGTGGGCGCCTGTAGTCCCAGCTACTCGGGAGACTGAGGCAGGAGAATGGCGTGAACCTGGGAGGCGGAGCTTGCAGTGAGCCGAGATAGCGCCACCGCACTCCAGCCTGGGCGACAGAACGAGACTCTGTCTGAAACAAACAAACAAAAATTAGCTGAGCGCGGTGGCAGACGCCTGTAGTCCCAGCTACTTGGGAGGCTGAGGCAGGAGAATGGCGTAAACCTGGGAGGCGGAGCTTGCAGTGAGCCAAGATAGCGCCACTGCACTCCAGCCTGGGCGACAGAGCGAGACTCTGTCTCAAAAAAAAAAAAAACAATGTCGATTTTACTGAGGAGCTTGAAACCCATCACTAGCCAGCATTTACGGATGCCTGTTTGTAAAGCACTTGCATTGTACAGGTTCTCATAGGCTGAAGTGACTGGTGTTTGCAAATAAAGGAGAAAAGTAAATTATCCTTTAGTGATATCCTTTCTCTTCTCAATGCTTGTGAAATTTGAAAAAGTTTTCCCTTTGGGGACATTCCGTGTCTTTTTCTTGTGGTTTGTGCAGAGAAAGGTGAACTCTGAAATGAGTCTACTTTTAATGTTTTCCAGCAGCACCAGATGAAGACAGTACAACCAATATAACAAAAAAGCAGGTAATTTAAAATTCTCATTTCTGATACTGGTTATGTGGGTAGAGCAGAGGTAAAATAAGCCCCCTGTCTCATAGGTATAGACTGGTTACGTACCCAGTAAAAACCTTTTTTTGAGATTTTCAGATAATCCGAACTAAGTTAAAGTAATAATTATCTTCTGGAAGAAAAGCCTAGGAAGACAGATGACACATTTTCCGGAACATGAATGATGTAGATATGTTTGCAGTTTGGAATGCAGAAGTGATTGTTACTTAAGGATCAAATGGCAGGACATCCAGAATTCCTGTGTCCAGATCCACAGTGCTCATATCCTGTCCATTCCATGTTTTAAAAACATAAGCTGTGCTTTCAGGTTCAGATGATCCTCCTGGGATTCTTGAGTTTACCTTATCACTACATTGGAGAAAATGTAAGTAAGTGGAGAGGAAAGGTGGTGATAAATCTTTTGGTTTTCTTTTGCAGAAGTGGACTGTAGAAGAAAGCGAGTGGGTCAAGGCTGGAGTGCAGAAATATGGGGAAGGAAACTGGGCTGCCATTTCTAAAAATTACCCATTTGTTAACCGAACAGCTGTGATGATTAAGGATCGCTGGCGGACCATGAAAAGACTTGGCATGAACTGAAACAGGCTTTCATTTCCACAGAATTCACAGGAGCATGGTTCCTAATAATAGCCCCTGATAGTCTGCTGTTTCTTTTCTTTTTTTTTTTTTTTTTTTTTGAGACAGAGTCTTGCTCTGTCACCCAGGCTGGAGTGCAGTGGCGCAATCTCAGCTCACTGCAAGCTCCGCCTCCCAGGCTCACGCCATTCTCCTGCATCAGCCTCCCGAGTAGCTGGGACTACAGGCGCCCGCCACCACGCCCGGCTAATTTTTTGTATTTTTAGTAGAGACGGGGTTTCACCATGTTAGCCAGGATGGTCTCAATCTCCTGACCTCGTGATCCGCCCACCTTGGCCTCCCAAAGTGCTGGGATTACAGGCATGAGCCACCGCGCCCGGCATCTGCTGTTTCTTTCGGAAGCTGGGCTGGGATGAGAATTTTGGGCAACCTCCTTTGACGTGGGGGAGGTCCCAGTTCCACTTCATCACTGTTGGAGATCATGGAGCTAAGAAGCAGAGCCAAGTCCACCCATGTCCTTGGCAGAGATGACAGGCACACAGCTTTTGCAGTGCCAGAATATCATTAGTGTTTCCCTTCTTTAGTGGTTTGCTTAAATTTAAATCCCTGGTAATCTGTAGAACCTTCTCCTAGGAAATGGTGAAGTCTATTAGGAGCCACTTGTGACTCCATGACCTGTTAAAACCAGCAGTGTGAGTATTATTTGGAGTAAATTTGTTCCACGTCAAGTTCTGGCCTTCTGATGCAAATGCAAAGGAACTTAGTCTGTTATGAACCCAGGTTGATGACAGACCAATCCTTGTGGAATAAGATTCCCTTTAAAAACTCTTTAGCCAGTCGTGACATCAACCCTAGACCTGTCTGCCTTGGCATTTGCTCTCAACATCTGCTGGGCTATGTAGGCAGGTTTATCCTCCACTTCTCATGTGGTTGAACCAGTGTGTTTTTCGGTAAAATGGTGATTGTAGATAAGCTTAGTTCCCCGATCCCCTGCCCCCTGTCCCCTGCCTCTTTTCCCAATTCCCTTCCTTATACTGGACTTTTAAAGCTTAAAAAAAAATCCTGATTGAATATAAATGCCTAATTTCATTCTTTGTGAAATGGTTGCTTCCTCCTGATTCCCTAATTGTGCTGTGTTCGTGTCTTGCACTGGAATTCAACATTCCCTTCTCCTTTTGTACTGTGTTGTGCTTGCTGTCTCTCCCGACACCCTTAAAGACTGTCTTTTTAGCAAAAAATTTCAGTAAAGTGTTTTCTGTAATCTTTTTTTAAAAGGTGAGAACTAATTAGTGTCCATACTTGTAGCATTCTTCATTAAAGTCTTGCTTCTCTCAACTGTAAGTAGCTGTTTAATTGCAGCACAGCATGTATTCACAGAGGGAGGTAGCAAAATGTTGAACAAACTTTGCTGAACTATTTTGATCAAGAAGCTGATGTCAGACTTTATTGAATGTTTTAATCCTTGGAAGCTGTGTCAAACAGATGATGTGGAAGTTTCCTCTTAACCTTTCAGTTTCGTCATATATCATTTCTGGGGACAAAAGAATTCCCCCTTTCTCACTTCTGAGTGAGTGAAAGGCAAGGTTTAAAGAAATGCTACAGTTTTAAAATTCATCCATTAGGCCAGGCATGGTGGCTAATGCCTGTAATCCCAGCACTCTGGGAGGCCAAGGCAGGAGGATCACTTGAGGTCAGGAGTTCAAGACCAGCCTGGCCAACATAGTAAAACCCTATCTGTACTAAAAATACAAAAATTAGCTGGGCTTGGTGGCGGGCGCCTGTAATCCCAGCTATTCAGGAGGCTGAGGCAGGAGAATCACCTGAACTCGGGAGATGGAAGTTGCAACGAGCCAAGATCATGCCATTGCACTCCAGCCTGGGCAACAAAGCGAGACTCTATCTCAAAACAAAACAAAACTGGCTGGGAGCAGTGGCTCACCCCTGTAATCCCAGCACTTTGGGAGGCCAAGAAGGGTAGGATCACCTGAGGTCAGGAGTTCAAGACCAGCCTGGCCAACATGGTGAAACCCCATCTCTACTAAAAATACAAAATCTTAGCCATCCATGGTGGCAGGTGCCTGTAATCCCAGCCTCTCGGGAGGCTGAGGCAGGAGAACTGCTTGAACTTGGGAGCCTCTGCCTCCTGGGTTCACACCATTCTCCTGCCTCAGCCTCCTGAGTAGCTGGGACTACAGGCACCCGCCACCACACCTGGCTAATTTTTTGTATTTTTCGTAGAGACGGGGTTTCACCATGTTAGCCAGGATGGTCTCGATCTCCTGACCTCAATGATCCGCCCGCCTCAGCCTCCCAAAGTGCTGGGATTACAGGCGTGAGCCACCGCACCCGGCATCAGTGTTTCTTAAACTTGAGAATGCTTATGTTCATTAATATTTTTTCACATAATTCAGTGTTGTTTTTATTACAGTTATTGAAATGTATACAAAGATAAAACTATGCTTACAGCTTCTGTAGAACTATAAAACTTACTATGAACTGACGATTGTTTCGCCGAAACCAAGTCACTGCTTATGACGTGACCAGTGCTAGGACTGCGACGGTGGTGCGACTCAGGTGGGGGATGCCTATGCCACGTGTGCTGATAGAAGTTCCCAGACTCTTCTGTCACTTGAGCGAGACTGCCACAGAGCCACTGTGCTCCCAGAGTGCTGTGATGTCATTTGGCCTTTGCTAGAACTGAACCACACGTATAGAGTCTGTTTTCTGCCTACTTAGCCTGTGACGCTTTGAGTCAATGCAAATAATTGCTGGAAGGTGTTAATGCTGTTTTGTTTTTTGTTTTTTAAGGTTATGACTAAGGCTAGGCGCAGTGGCTCACACCTGTAATCCTAGCACTTTAGGAGGCCAAAGCATGGGGATCACTTGAGCCCAGGAGTTTGAGACCAACCTAGGCAACATGGCAAAACCTCATCTCTACAAACAGTACAAAAATCAGCCAGGTGTGGTGATGCACTCCTGTGGGCCCAGCTACTCAGGAGGCTGAGGTGGGAGGATTGTTTGAGCCCGAGAGGGTGAGGCTGCAGTGAACTATGTTTGTGCCACTGCACTCCAGCCTGGAAGACAGAGTGATACCATCTCAAGGAAGCCAAAAAAAAAAAAAAAAGATATGACTAAAAAATGTTTAGGCAGTGTCAGAACTCAGAGACTGAGAGCTTGAGAATGAGAAACACTGGCCTGCCTGGTGGTTAAGAGCATGAGCCTCCACCGGGGACCCAGCTCTGCCAGGTATGCTTGTGGGAGCATGAGCCACCACTGGAATCTCTGAATGTCTGTGTCCTCATCTCTAATGCCAGAGCTCACAATACCTCCCTTGCAGGGCTATTGTGAGAATAAAATAAGATGCAGTTAAATCTTAGCTCAGTGCCTGCCATGAAGGAGGTGAGTGTTGAAATCATGAATAAAAGAATAAAGATTAAGGATGTGAATAATATAATTGTCTTTAAGTGGGTTCTGGATAGCTTTTTCCCCCCATGGGTGCTGAAGAAGACCTGAATAAAAGAAAGATCAAGGCCGGGCGCAGTGGCTCATGCCTGTAATCCCAGCACTCTGGGAGGCCGAGGCGGGCGGATTACTTGAGGTCAGGAGTTCGAGACCAGCTTGGCCAACATGGTAAAACCCCGTCTCTACTAAAAATTCAAAAATTAGCCGGGCGTGGTGGCAGGCACCTGTAATTCCAGCTACTCAGGAGGCTGAGGCAGGAGAATCGCTTGAACCTGGGAGGTGGAGGTTGCAGTGAGCAGAGATTGTGCCACTGCACTCCAGCCTGGGTGCCTGAGCTACACTCCCTCAGAAAAAAAAAAAAAAGGAAACATTGAGGCTTTGGATAATGTAATTCTTTCGGTGGGTTTGGATAGCTTTAGGTGACTGCTAGGTGGAAGGCATCAGGACAAGGACTGTCAGTGGAGGGGTCTGAGCACCATCCTGGCACTATATTCATCCATTTACACCTTTGCGCACACATGCTGTGATTTGCTCTGAGTTGCAGCATTGGGCATAGAGAAGTGTTGCCCCATGTGTTTATAGGAGCAATTTGATGTAAGAGAACAATCTCCCCAGCCAACTTTTTGTCAGTATATTCAGAAAGTTGTAAACTTATCCAGTATTATATCCCCAAGAAGCAGGAACTAAAAAATGACAGCCCTAATGAAGGGTGGAAAGACCTCTTCTGAAATGATAGATTCTCTGTAGCACCCATGAAGTAGGTTTGGCAAGCCACTGAGTTTTTGAGGTGAAAGCAAAATTTCCTACTGTGAGCCAAATATGGGAGTATCATGGCAGTTCTATTATGAATATCTATGTGTGGCCCTGAAATGGGCCTAAATGTGACTTGTGGAGTTAATCATTAGCCCAGCAGTTGTCTGAACGACTTGACTCCCTTGGGCTGCGAGCAGTTCACCTGCAGAGGAGGCTCCAGAAAGCGGCATGTCCCCCTTGCTCTTTGGGGCTGGGCTGGTCGTTCTGAATCTAGTGACGTCTGCCAGGAGCCAGAAGACAGAATTTCTAAGTGGCTCTAGGGACCAGCCACTCTTCCGTGGAGCTGATCGATATGACTTTGGCATCATGATGCCTCCAGGAGGCACGGAATGCTTTTGGCAATTTGCCCACCAGACTGGATACTTCTATTTCAGTTATGAGGTACGCGGGTGACTGGCCATATTGGGTTTTTCTTTTTTCTCCTTTGCTCATAAATTGGGTCAGGTTTTAGGCCAAAACAAGGTCTGGTTGCCTTTATTGTGCTGTGATTCCCCACCTGTTAATGAAATGGACCTGCAGTTAGAGGGAAACTCCAGCTGGGTGAATAATCACCAACAGGAGCTAAAACATATGGTTTGGCTTCTCACATCAGGGGCCACTCTTAAAGCCGTGGGGCACTCTCCCTGAGGAGGTAATCATTACATGTACTCGGATTTGGGGATGAGAGGGGAGAGAATACATTTTTAATATATTAAAACAAAATGGATAATGGTGCTTTGGAGACTGATCCAGAGATTTCAAAGAAAGCTGCTTCAGCTTATGGGGGTGGGGGAGTAAAGGCTCTGCTGCCTTTAGGAGCAATTCTGGCAAATCAGAGATTCACTAGCTCAAGTTTTCTGTATTCAGCCAGTTAATCCTATTTTTTTTTTTTTAGGACGGTAAGTGTTTTCAAGTTACCTATTCAAAGGTCAAGTACTTTTATCCATACTATGGTTTTATATCATGCTGTCCAAGGATGGTGAACTCCATATGAAAGTTAGAGGCTGTTCATTTCCTTTGTTCTTTATCTTAGAAATGTGTTAACTTTCTAACTTTTGTTTACATAGTAATAGAGTTTGTTGATCTTACTCCACTCCAGTGTAACAACATTTATTTTAATAAACTTATCAGAGACTTTTCTTACCTCTGAATTTCTATTAGAACAGCAGCCACTACTAAGCTCACTATGGCCTGGGCTAATCAAGATCTAGCTTGGGAGCGAGTGTCCATGGAGTGCTTGCTGTAGGTGTGCACTGCCAAGCAGCAAATGCCCAAATCTGGGACATCATTGGGGAGCTCAACCACCAAGCAAGTTCATTCAAGAACTTTACAGCCAGGCGGGGTGCGGTGGCTCACACCTGTCATCCCAGCACTTTGGGAGGCTGAGACAGGCGGATCACCTGAGGTCAGGAGTTCGAGACCACCTTGGCCAATATGGTGAAACCCCATCTCTACTAAAAATACAAAAATTAGCCAGGCTTGGTGGCGTGTGCCTGTAATCCCAGCTACTTGGGTGGCTGAGGCGGGAGAATCACTTGAACCTGGGAGGTGGAGGTTGCAGTGAGCCGAGATCGCGCCACTGCACTCCAGGCTGGGTGACAGGGCAAGACTCCGTCTCAAAAAAAAGAATTCTACAGCCAGAATCGTACTTTTTTTTTTTTTTTTTTTTTAGACAGAGTCTTGCTCTGTTGCTCAGGCTGGAGTGCAGTGGTGCGATCTCGACTCACTGCAACCCCCGCCTCCTGGGTTCAAGCAATTCTCCTGCCTCAGCCTCCAAAGTAGCTGGGATTATAGGTGCACGCCACCATGCCAGGCTAATTTTTGTATTTTTTAAGTAGAGACGGGGTTTCACCATGTTAGCCAGGCTGGTCTCGAACTCCTGACTTTGTGATCTGCCCGCCTCGGCCTCCCAAAGTACTGGGATTACAGGCGTGAGCCACTGTGCCCAGCCCAGAATCATACATTTTAACGGATCCACACCAGCTGTGTGGTCCCAGCAAGGCATGTCTTCTTCACACGGGTGCTGTTGGCATTCTGGGCAGTTCTTTGTCCTGCTGTACTGTTTCTTACATTGCAGACGTTGAGCAATGCTGTGCTGCCTCCCCTTAACACCATCACTGTGACACCTCAGAATCCTCCAATCAATTCCAAACCCCAGCAGGGGGTTGGGCAGTCCCACCCCAGACAGAGACCACTGTGCTCATGACTGTTGGACGTCACTCTTACCAGTCAGCTGGCTTCCTCGTGATGTAGCAGGGGTTCTGCTACCTATTTAATGTGTCTTGGCAGGTTCAGCGGACAGTGGGGATGTCACATGACCGGCATGTTGCTGCCACGGCACATAACCCACAGGGATTTCTCATAGACACCTCCCAGGGTGTCCGGGGCCAGATTAACTTCTCTACCCAAGAGACAGGTCTGTTTTCATTACCATGGCTATTATAATAATCATAGGGTCCTATGAAATTAGAGAAATAATGAGGAAGTATACAGAGATGTTTAAACAGTAGGAAAAAAATTCAGCCTTTAACACCAAAAACCAGTGTTCCTGGAGACTGCTGACCTCCAAGGATGCCAAGTGGCAGTCTACTGACGATCTGGGGGCAACACTCCAGGTGAGCATTCTAACTCTAGGGTTCAGCAGCTCAATTTTATCTCATCATCTCCAGTTGATCAGATTCTGGGAAAGTAACCAAAAAACAGAGACCCATTTATAATACAGAATTCCAATTAACAAATGGATTACAGGGAAGCATTTCTTTCCAGTCATCAGAATATTTGAGTCAGTTACTAAAAGCAGATTCAGAACCAAAGACCATGCATGATATCCATGTGAGATATCCACACTCCACAACAAAGCACTCCTCCAGCCAGGTCAAGCCTGTTCCACTTTGGACAGCACCAGTGTCTTAACTGCCCTCTTTCATAGCCAGCTGCACTAAAAAAGACATTTTCTCAACAGGGGCATCAGACAGTCCTTCACTATGAAGCACAGGATATGTATCAGTGTTAAAAGATCTTGAACAGGCCTGGCGCGGTGGCTCATACCTGTAATCCCAGCACTTTGGGAGGCCGAGGCGGGCAGATCACCTGAGGTCAGGAGTTCGCAATCAGCCTGACCAATATGGTGAAACCCCATCTCTACTAAAAACACAAAAATTAGCTGGGCATGGTGGCAGGCGCCTGTAATCCCAGCTACCCAGGAGGCTGAGGCAAGAGAATCGCTTGAACCCAGAAGGCAGAGGCTGCAGTGGGCCGAGAGCGCGCCATTGCACTCCAGTCTGGATGACAGAGCGAGACTCGTCTAAAAAAAAAAAAAGATCTTGAACATCTTTGGCCCCTACATGCCAGTAGTGCCTTCCAATCATTTTGACTTTCAAACACTGCCAAACCTTTCTAATCCCACCCCACCCATCTTCCACAGGTCCTCTCCACCTCGCTCCTTCCCGTCTGCCACCCCCTCCCGCCCCCGCACACACAAAAGGAGGCAACCCCAGCCCCAACAGATATCCCAAACCATGAGTCACTGCACAGACCGCCTTGGAGGCAATCACTCCAGGAGAGCTGCTTTCATGCACTATGCATCCAATTTTTTTTTTTTGTCTTTCCTAATTTCAAGTTCAAGATGGTGTCCCTAGCTCTAATGGTGTACAAGGACCAGGCAAACACCGTGCTCTTAACTTCAACTCAATCTGTTGAGCAGGAGTTCCTTAATACAAGATGTGGGAATTATATGTTGGAAAAGAGAAAACGTTGTTTGCCACTACCCAGTATGGAAAGAACTAGTTACTAAAATTTGGCCAAATATAATAAGTAATATTTAGCATGAGTTTAACACAAAGTCTGTGTCTTCTGTGTCAAAAACAGGATCTTTGTACTTTCTAAGTAAAAAGAAGGTCCTGTAGTAGAATCCCAAAACTAGAGGACAGATACCTCCAGGGAATCCTTAACAAAGGGGAGGAGACCAAAGACTTGGTAATGATCTCAGAATTCCTACAGGTTTTTATCAGCTTTGTCTAAGTAATCAGCATAATCACTTCGGTTCTGTGCAAGTGTACCTCAACTTTGGAGTCTTCTATGAGGGCCCTGAGACTGACCACAAACAGAAGGAAAGAGAACAACTGAATGATACTCTGGATGCAATAGAGGTAAGGAAGTGTTTTGTGGAAGAGAAACATCTGTGGAAACTGATTTTTAACTTCAGAGGGAAGATGACTTCATTTAGGTAGAAACCAAACAGGCAAGGGGATGTGAATTTCTTAATAAATTATGACTTGGCTGGGCACAGTGGCTCACGCCTGTAATCCTAGCACTTTGGGAGGCCGAGGCGGGCGGATCACCTGAGGTCAGGAGTTTGAAACCAGCCTTGCCAACATGGTGAAACCCTATCTCTACTAAAAATACAAAAATTAGCCGGGCATGGTGGTGCGCACCTGTAATCCCAGCTACTTGGAAGGCTGAGGCAGGAGAATCGCTTGAACCCCGGGAGGCAGAGGTTGCAGTGAGCTGAGATCACACCACTACACTCGTCTGGGATACAGCGAGACTCCATCTCAAAATAAATTATAACTCGAGGCTGGGCGCGGTGGCTCACGCTTGTAATCCCAGCACTTTGGGAGGCCGAGGCGGGCGGATCACGAGGTCAGGAGATCGAGACCACGATGAAACCCCGTCTCTACTAAAAATACAAAAAATTAGCCGGGCGTGGTGGCGGTCACCTGTAGTCCCAGCTACTCGGAGAGGCTGAGGCAGGAGAATGGCGTGAACCCGGGAGGCGGAGCTTGCAGTGAGCCGAGATCGCGCCACTGCACTCCAGCCTGGGCGACAGAGCGAGACTCCGTCTCAAAAAAAAAAAAAAAAAATAAATAAATAATAAATAAATAAATAAATAAATAATAACTTGAAGCTCTTGAAATTCCATCTTCGTTTTATACCAAGGGTTGGCAAACTATGTATGGCTGACAGGCCAAATCTGGCCCATTGCCTGTTTAAATTGAGATATAATTTATACACCGTAAACCATCTAAAAGTATATGTCAGTGGTTTTTTAGTATATTCACAAGGCTGTGCAACTATCAGCATCTAATTCCGGAAGTTTATCACCCACCCACCCCCCAAAATCCCACTACCCATTAGTCATTCTCCATTCTATTACCCCAGGCCTGCCTATCCCTGTTCTACTGTCTCTATAGATTTACCTATTCTATACTTAATTTTTGAGACAGGGTCTCACTCTTGTTGTCCAGGCTGCAGTGTGCAGTGGCTTGATCACAGCTCACTGCAGCCTCAACCTCCTGCACTCAAGCAATCCTCCCACCTCGGCTTGCCAAAGTGCTGAGATTCAGCACTTTAAGCCACTGAGCTGAGATTACTCAGCATTTTGAGCTACTGCGCCGAGGTTAATCAGCACTTTGAGCCACTGTGGCTGGGCTCTATACACTTTAAGTGGAATCACACAGTACATGGGATTTTGTGACTGGCTTATTTTTATTATTTTTTGAGATGGAGTTTTGCTTTGTTGTCCAGGCTAGAGTGCAATGGCGCAATCTCAGCTCACTGCAACCTCCGCCTCCAGGGTTCAAGTGATTCTCCTCCTCCCAAGTAGCTGGGATTACAGGCACCTGCCACCACGCCCGACTAATTTTTGCCTTTTTAGTAGAGACAGGGTTTCACCATGTTGGCCAAGCTGGTCTCAAACTCCTGATCTCAGGTGACAGGCCTGCCTCGACCTCCCAAAGTGCTGGGATTATAGGTATGAGCCACCGCGCCCAGCCAAGACTGGCTTAATTTAGCATGTTCTCAACGTTCATCCATGTTGTAGCATGTATCAGTACTTTTCCTTTTATGGCTGAATAATATTCTCTTTTATGGATACACATTTTATTTATCCATTCATCAGTTAATGGACATGATGGACATTTAGGTTTTTCCACCTCTTGCCTATCATAACGCGGCTATGGACATTTGCATGCAAGTTTTTGTGTTAGCATGTTTTCATTTGTGTATACCTGAAAGTGGAATTACTGGAGACTGTTTACCACAGTGGCTAAACCATTTTAAACTCTTGCTAGCAGTGTATGAAAGTTCTAATTTCTGTACTTCCTCATCAACACTTGTTATTGTCTTTTTTGTTACAGTCATCCTAGTGGGTGTGAAATGTTATCTTGTGGTTTTGAGTTGCATTTCCCTAATGATTAATAATGTTGAGCATCTTTTCACGTGCTTATCGGCCATCTCTATATCTTCTTTGGAGAAATGTCTATTCGAGTCCTTTGCCCATTTTAGGCTAGGCCAGTTGGCCCAACACCTGTAATCCCAGCACTTTGCGAGGCCGAGGTAGGATAGCTTGAGCCCAGGAGTTTGAGACTAGCCTGGGAAACATGGTAAGACCCCATCTCTACAAACAAAACAACTTTTTAAACGACCCGGGTGTGGCACATACTTGTGGTCCGAGCCACTCGGGAGGCTTAGATAGAATTGCTTGAACCCAGGATGTCAAGGCTGTGACAGTGAGACCCTATCTGAAAAAAATGAAAATCCTTTGCCCATTTTAAATTTTTTTTTTTTTTTTTTGAGAGTCACTCTGTCGTCCAGGCTGGAGTGCAGTGGTATGATCTCGGCTCATTGCAACCTTTGCCTCCTGGGTTCAAGTGATTCTACCTGCCTCAGCCTTCTGAGTAGGTGGCATTACAGCCACGTGCCACCACGCCCAACTAATTTTTGTATTTTTAGTAGAGACGGGGTTTCACCATGTTGGTCAGGCTGGTCTTGAACTCCTGACCTTGTGATCTGCCCAGCTCAGCCTCTCAAAGTGCTGGGAATACAGGCGTGAGCCACTAAGCCCTGCCTGAATTGTCTTTTTATTGTTGAATTTTATTTATATATTCTGGATACAAATCCCTCCTAAAATATGTGAGTTGCAGATATTTTCTCTCATTCTGGCAATGTCTTTTCACTTTTTTTCTTTTTTTGAGATGGAGTTTCATTCTGTCTCCCAGGCTGGAGTGCAGTGATATGATCTTGGCTCACTGCAACCTCCGCCTCCCAGGTTCAAGCGATTCTCCTGCCTCAGCCTCCTGAGTAGCTGGGACTACAGGCGTGTGCCACAATGCCCAGCTAACTTTTGTATCTTTATTTATTTATTATTTATTTTTGAGACAGAGTCTCGCTTTGTCACCTAGGCTGGAGTGCAGTGGCACAATTTTGGCTCACTGCCACCTCCGCCTCCCGGGTTCAAGTGATTCTTATGCTTCAGTCTCCCAAGTAGCTGGGATTACAGGCGTGTGCCACCATGCCTGGCTAATTTTTGTATTTTTAGTAGAGATGGGGTATCACTATGTTGGCCAGGCTGGTCTTGAACTCCTGACTTCAGGTGATCTGCCCAACTTGGCCTCCCAAAGTGCTAAGATTAACAGGAATGAGCCACCATGCCCAGCCACTTTTCACTTGCTTTTTTTTTTTTTTTTTTTTTGAGACACAGTCTCTCTCTGTCGGCCAGGCTGGAGTACAGTGGCACGATCTCAGCTCACTGCAACCTCCGCCTTCTGGGCTCAAGCAATTCTCCTGCCTCAGCCTCCCGAGTAGCTGGGATTACAGGCGTGTGCCACCACACCCGGCTAATTTTTGTATTTTTAGTAGAGACGGGGTTTCACCATGTTGGCCAGGCTGATCTCAAACTCCTGACCTCAGGTAATCTGCCCGCCTCGGCCTCCCAAAGTGCTGGGATTACAGGCGTGAGCTACCGCGCCCTGCCACTTTTCACTTTCTTAATAGTCTCTCCTAAATGCACAAAAGCTCACTGCCTGTTTTTGTAAATGGAAGTTTTCTTGAAACACAGCCATACTCATTTGACAATTACATATTGTCTGTGGCTGCTTTTGTACTACAATGGCAGAGTTCAGCAGTCACAAGGGCCTGCAAAGCCAAAAGTATTTACCATCTGGCCTTTTAATAAAAAGTCCACAGGCCCTTGTCTTCTACCATATACAGAGAACATAAAACATCACCTGGAATGGTAACGACATGCTGAGTACATCTAAATCTAGAGGTCCTCTGGAAGAGCTCTCTAGTTTGAGAATTGAAGTTTTCCATTCTTTAAAAACAAAACAAAACAAAAGGCCGGGGCAGTGGCTCATGGCTATAATCCCAACACTTTGGGAGGCCAGTGTGGGTGCATCTCTTGAGCCCAGGAGTTCGATATGAGCCTGGGCAACATGGCAAAACCCTGTCTCTACAAAAAAAAAAAAAAAATACAAAAATTAGCTGGGTGTGGTGGCATGTGCCTGTAGTCCCAGCTACTAGGGAGGCTGAGGTGGGAAGATCACTTGAGCGCAGAAGGTTGAGGCTGCAGTGAGCTGTGACTGCGCCACTGTACTCCTGCCTGGGCAAACAAGTGAGACCCTGTCTCATAAAACAAAAACAAAAATTTTAAACTCAAGTCCAGACCATATTTCATACATAGCAAACACAACATTTATCAACAACTATAATAGTACTGTACATCTTAAAATCATATGGGTAAATTATTTGATTTCCAGATAGGTTAGTGCTGGTGAGCACCCAGGTGAGGCTAGATGGAGGGGTTTGGAAGAATCCCCTTTAAAATTTTCTCTCTCACAGGACAGCACACAAAAGGTGCAGAACAATATCTTTCACATGTGGCGATACTACAACTTTGCCCGGATGAGGAAAATGGCTGACTTTTTCCTTATCCAATCAAACTATAACTACGTGAACTGGTGGTCGACAGCCCAGAGCCTCATTATTATTCTTTCTGGGATCCTGCAACTGTATTTCTTGAAGCGTCTCTTCAATGTTCCAACAACTACAGACACAAAGAAGCCAAGATGCTAAGCTAAGGTGACTATAGCACCCTGGCTCTTTTCTTCTGGGGCTTAGTCGAATCAGCTTTGTAATGTTATGGGACAAAAATCAATTTATCTCATTAATGCTTTAGTCTGCTGCACACATCTAAAAAAGCAAAATGGCAATAAAATAATAACAACGAAAAAGTTCTGAAGAAGTATGTATTAAATGTATGCATCAAAATACTGTTCATCATATAGCAGTCCCTTAGCCTTCATTGAGTCTACTTAAAGGCTAACAGAAAACCTTAGAACGAAGATGAACTGAAAGAGGCCACAATCAAGTTTGCTTACATATAAAAGCAGGAGTTGGTAATGTTTTATTCTTAAAGACTTCGCCTTTGGAACTTAAAATAAGCAATATATTCATTAAAGAAATAGTTTAATTTTGCAATACAGGTAGTCTTTAAATTTTTTGTCTATAAAATATTAAAGAAATATTCTAAGGATCTTAAAATAACTTCGGGAGGCATGGGGAAGGACAAAGGAACTGAATTTTTTTTTTTTGAGATGGAGTCTCGCTCTTTCACCCAGGCTGGAGTGCAGTGGCGCGATCTCGGCTCACTGCAGGCTCCGCCCCCCGGGGTTCACGCCATTCTCCTGCCTCAGCCTCCCGCGTAGCTGGGACTACAGGCGCCTGCCACCTCGCCTGGCTAATTTTTTTGTATTTTTAGTAGAGACGGGGTTTCACCGTGTTAGCCAGGATGGTCTCGATCTCCTGACCTCGTGATCCGCCCACCTCGGCCTCCCAAAGTGCTGGGATTACAGGCCTGAGCCACCACGCCCGGCCAGGAACTGAATTTTTATGTTGCGGTCTCTGATCAGTGCTTTTAGTCCAATCCAGTCAAGTAAGTAAAGGTTCATAGAAAAAATTATGTTTTATAAAATCATAGTGATGAAAGAAACTTTCCAGCCTAGGATCATCCCATCCAAGAAAAATACTGAGAAAACAGCTTGTAAAAAAGAAGGTAATATAATCAAATTATACTCATAAAACTCTACACTTAATAATAGGAATACATTATATAATATAAAAATAATTCTTACCATTTATTCCATATTTATCATTTCCAAGGCACTGTACACTGTACTAGATGCTTTACAATCAGACGGAGTTTCACTCTGTTGTGCCCAGGCTGGAGTGCAATGGCACGATCTCGGCTCACTGCAACCTCTGCTTCCCCAGTTCAAGCCATTCTCCTGCCTCAGCCTCCCAAGTAACTAGGACCACAGCCATGTGCCACCACACCTGGCTAATTTTTTTTTTTTTTTTTTTTTTTTTTGTAGAGATGGGGTTTCACTACGTTGGCCAGGCTGGTCTAACTCCCAACCTCAAGTGATCCGTCTACCTTGGCCTCCCAAAGTGCTGGGATTACAGGCGTGAGCCACTGTGCCCAGCCTACAGTCATGATTTCTAATTCCAAAAATCAGAATTTCTAATTCTCAGGTAGATGGCCAAAGCTGTTTTTTAAGTTTCGTGTCTTTTTAAGCAGAAGAAAATGAACCTTATTAAAGCTGAATGACTCATTCAAGGCCATATAGCTGGTAGGTGGCAGAAGTGGGGTTTGAACCCGTTTTTCTTCCATACCACACACTAATTACTGTATAGAAAAATAGCTGAATTGCTCTTATTAGCCAAATTTCATTTTTAAAACCCCACATGTGGTTTATTATTCTGTTATGGCAATGTCTATGTTGCATATTAATAAAAAAAATCCTTGTGTTTAGAAAACAAAGTGTTATCACAGATAACAATAAGCTATTCTTGTTCCTAGTTCCAATGATTTTGAACCTATTTCTCAGAACAAGAAGCCCTCTGATTCAAATATGAAACAAGAGTATTCTATTTCGTCACAAACACAAAGAGCTGAAACCCCATTTTTGAGCCATCTCTGTATATAATAAGAATCCAGCCTGCATTTGTCAGTGATCGAGAGTACAGTAAATAAGTCCCTGAAGAGGTCAGAGTGTTGACAAAATTCAACATGATGGTGGAGTCCACACAAACACAGGAAACAAAGCTCGGCCCTTCCACACAGCCGTCTGTCCTTGCAATGACTTCGTTTTAAGTCAACGTCTCTTCATGCCGCACATATTCCCCAATGTCTGCTTGATGAAATACCACAATCGCCATGGGGTCTACTTTTCTGCAGTCTTGTGTAGATTTTGCTGCCACCCCAAAACCCTGGGATTCAAAAGAAGAGACACTAACTCACTGAAGTCATTCAATATGCCCATATTGAGGGCTGGAAATAACAAAGACGAAAAAAATACAGTTCTGGTCTTTCTGGGATTCAAAACGTGCTGAGAATTTATTCTCTCAAGCACTCAGATTGAAAACATATCCTTCTTGAATAAGAGTACTTGAGTTCTGTAACGGCTACCATCTCTACTCACCAAAGGGATGTCTGCCATGGAGTACACCACCACGCCCTGGTACTGAGAAGTACTTTCAGTGATTCGACCCAGACCAGATTTCAACACATGGTTCCCATACAGGAAGGACTGCTCTGCACCAGGCTTTATCCAAACTTTATACTATAAGAGAATTAAAATCCAAGAAACATAAAAACGTTACTATTTCTATCCATGCAGACAAGCTAGCTGCTGGATCTGTGAATAATTTTCTGAATAATTTTAAGGGAAACAGAGACTCATGTTTTCCTCAAACTGTCCATCTCCTGAACAGAAATGCAGGAAGTTGCCCCGCGCAGTGGCTCACGCTTGTAATCCCAGGACTTTGGGAGGCCGAGGCAGGTGGATCACTTGAGGCCAGGAGTTCAAGACCAGCCTGGCCAACACAGCGAAACACTGTCTCTACTAAAAACACAGAAAAAAAACAGCCAGGTGTGGTGGCACATGCCTGTAATCCCAGCTACTGAGGCACAAGAATCGCTGGAACCTGGAAGGCGGAGGCTGCAGTGAGATCGCACCATTGCACTCTAGCCTGGGCGACACAGTGAAACTGTGTGGGGAGAAAGAGAAATGAAAAGAACAAACAGAGCAAGAAAGAAAAAGAAAAAGAAATGCAAAAAGTTATTTTCTCAACTCTACAAGGACCATCTTCCATGGCCAGGTTAACAGCTCTTTTTCTGGACCCCGGTGTCTTCATTGCTGCCACTTATTTGCTTTCTCATCTCTAGCTAGGTCTGCCTAGGCTTTTCTACTTCGCTGGAGAAAACTAACCCTACGCAGCCACATAGCATTCCTATCCCATAGCCCTGACCATGCCCAAGCTGCAAGACCTCTACACATCTCCATGTGCTGACACTCCTCCAAGCACACTGTCTGGGACTCTGGGAGAGAAGCTGCTGGACAATCTGCCTAATCCTTGACTTCATCGCCCGTGGCAGAATTGGAAACCACCCCACAAACCTTGGCATAAGGTGCAAGGTAATCCAGAGCTGTGACGTGCAACCGAAACTTGTGGGTTTTAGTGAATTTTCCAAAGCAGGTCCCCAGCGACACCAGCTTGTCCCCGGAAATATTGGCGGCCAGCTTCATAATCTTCTCACTAAAAGGGTAAAGGGAGAGCAAGGTTGCGGATGAAGGAGGCTGGTGGGACCCAGGACCCCCTCCCCTGGGTCCATGCTGCCTGCCCGGCCCCGCCTCACCTCACATAGTACACCCGGTCGTTGTGCAGACGGAAACAGTAGGTGCCATCGGGCCGGTCCACCAGCAGCTGAAGATTCTCCCCAATGCTGAGGGCAAAAGAGGACTGGAGACCGCGCCCGAACGGACCGGTCTCGGCACCGCGCCCCCACTCCACCCCTGGCCACCATGCCCACACACTCCCGCGTCCGCCCCGCGCGCTCTTACTATTTCGCGATCTTCTCAAACATGACACGGGTCTCCTCTTCAGTCAAAGGCCGCATTTTTTCCCCCGGGTTGGAACACCGGATCCTCGTGCCTTGGTAACCGGAAACGGAAGTCGGTCGCTCGCTGCTCCCCCGGCAACCCCACAGCCTTCCTCTCTAGCCCCGTACCAATAGTTCCTCTCGCTAGCGCCCAATAGTCTGGACGACCGCCGGGGAAAGCAAGCCGGCCGGATGAGAAAACGTAGAGACCGGAAATGTGCCTGTTTCTTCCTGTCCTAAATTCGGAGTCAGCGCCCCCTGTGGTCCGGAGGGGAAGTGACGTTGTTGCTGGGAAGATGGCGACCGCGGCGACTATCCCATCGTCAGCCACGGCCACGGCCACGGCCACGGCAGCGGCTCTTGGCGAGGTGGAGGATGAGGGGCTCCTGGCGTCGCTGTTCCGGGACCGCTTCCCCGAGGCCCAGTGGCGCGAGCGGCCCGATGTGGGCCGCTACCTCCGGGAGCTGAGCGGCTCTGGGCTGGAGCGGCTGCGGCGCGAGCCCGAGCGCCTGGCGGAGGAGCGGGCGCAGCTGCTGCAGCAGACGCGCGACTTGGCCTTCGCCAACTACAAGACCTTCATCCGCGGCGCCGAGTGCACCGAGCGCATCCACCGCCTGTTTGGCGACGTGGAGGCGTCTCTCGGCCGCCTGCTCGACCGCTTGCCCAGCTTCCAGCAGAGCTGCAGGTGCGATGCGCCTGGCGCTAAAGGGGCTTTTAACTGTAAAAGCTGACGTTTACGATGGTAGAAATAACTAACACTTATAAAGCGTTTACCACGTTCCAGGTTCTCTGCTGAGCGCTTTATTAATCCATTTAAACCTCACAACAGCCCTCGAGGTAGGTACTGTTATTCCTTTTTTTTTTTTTGAGACGGAGGCTCGCCCTGTCGCCAGGCTGGAGTGCAGTGGCGAGATCTCGGCTCGCTGCAACCTACTTCCGCCTCCCGGGTTCAAGTGATTCTCCTGCCTCAGCCTCCTGAGTAGCAGGGACCATAGGCGCGCGCCACCACGCCCCGCTATTTTTTTGTGTGTTTTTAGTAGAGACGGGGTTTCAGCATGTTGGCCAGGATGGTCTCGATATTTTGATCTCGCGATCTGCCCGCCTCGGCCTCCCAAAGCGCTGGGATTACAGGCATAAGCCACCGCGCCCAGCCCTGTTATTTCCATTTTACATATGAGCAAGTCAAGACAGAGATTAGTGACGTCCAAGGACACAGCTAGGAGGTTTCGAATTCAGAACTGGTTGCCCAGAAGCACGTCCCTCCCTCGAAGGGCTGTTGTGGGCACTAAAGAAAAAGGATTCATGCAAAGCTCTTATTAGCGGGTCTGACATAGTTAACATTATAGGTGTGAGCTGAATATATGTGCCCATTTATATACTTATTTTATACGAAAGCTTGGACCGGAGGTCATCTGCTTCAAAACTTCCATTGATGGGAAGCTGACAAGGAAATCCTCCCATTTGAGGGCATCAGATATCAAAAAGTCTCTCCATTTGGACGGCTGGATGCGATGGCTCAGCCTGTAATCCCAGCACTTTGGGAGCCTGAGGCTTGAGCCCAGGAGTTCGAGAGCAGCCTGGCCAACATGGCAAAACCCTGTCTCTACAAAATAAAAAATTAGCTGGGCGTGGTGGCGTGCGCCTGTAGTCCCAGCTACACAGGAGGTTGAGGTGGGTCAGTTGGGCCCGGGAGATTGAGGCTGCAGTGAGCCATGATTGTGCCACCGCACTCTAGTTTGGGAGGTCGAGGCTGCGGTGGGCTCTGATTGTGCCACTGCATTGCAGACTGGGTGACAGAGTGAAACTGTGTCTTAAAAAAAGAAAAAAAGGCTGGGCGCGGTGGCTCACACCTGTAATCCCAGCACTTTGAGAGGCCAAGGCAGGCGGATCACGAGGTCAAGAGATCGAGGCCATCCTGGCCAACATGCTGAAACCCGCGTGTCTACTAAAAATACAATTAGCTGGGCGTGGTGGCGCGCGCTTGTAGTCCCAGCTACTCGGGAGGCTGAGGCAGGAGAATTACTTGAACCTGGGAGGCGGCGGTTGCAGTGAGCCAAGATGGTGCGTGCCACTGCACTCCAGCCTGGTGACAGAACAAGACTCCGTCTGAAAAAAAAAAAAAAAAAAAAAAAAAAAAAGTCGTTTGTGAGTCATATTCTGTCTCCATAGATCCTCAGTCCATTATCCCTAGTTTTGCCTTCCAGCCTTTCATGATTAAAGTTTAATTTTTCTTTTGAGCCTTTGGATATTTGACAGCAGCTTTTGTACCCTTCCATGCTCCAGAATAGATAGGGGACTTGATAAAGCAGGTCTCTGCAAATATGGAGAAGTGTTGAAAGTAGACTGTGGCAGGAACTATGGTTGAACATTAGCATAGGAGAAGATGAAGACCTGAGGGAATATGGGGAAAGGGTGTGGATTCTAGGCAGTTAGTGCTTCATTATGAAAATAATGATAGCTATTGTTAAATATTTAATTCTGTCTCTTTTACTATTTTTACTTTGACGCATTCGCTCTGTTTCAAGTTCTGTGTTAAATGCTTCACACACATCATCTCATTTAGTTCTTACTTATGAGGAGGGTCCTATGTACTTTCTTTTTTTTGAGACGGAGTCTTGCTTTGTTGGCCAGGCTGCAGTGCAGTGGTGCCATCTCTGCTCACTGCAACCTCCACCTCCTGGGTTCAAGTGATTCTCCTGCCTCAGCCTCCCAAGTAGCTGGGACTACAGGCGCGCGCCACCACGCCTGACTAATTTTTTGTATTTTTAGTAGAGATGGGGTTTCACTTGAACTCCTGGCCTCAAGTGATCCGCCCACCTCAGCCTCCCAAAGTGCTGGGATTACAGGTGTGAGCCACTGCGCCTGGCCCTATATACTGTTTTACCAATGAGGAAACAGGTTCAGAGAGGCCAAGTACCTTTCCACAGCCAGCAAGTGGCATATCTGGATTTCCATCTGTTAGATTTATTAATTGTATGTTTTTGGACAAGTTGCTTAACCTCTCTGGGATTAAAAATTTCCTCAGTTGCAATAATACTTACCTTATAGGTGGGGTGTGAGGAATAAATCAGATCATCCAGCCCAATGTTCATAGCAGGTGCTTGGTAACTGTAGCTAAGGTTTGGGTACAGAGCAGTGAAGGACCAACATTCTCCTGATTATTACCAGGAACTTTGTGAAGGAAGCTGAGGAGATCAGCTCCAACCGCCGGATGAATAGCCTGACCTTAAACCGGCACACAGAAATTTTGGAAATACTGGAGATTCCTCAGCTCATGGACACCTGTGTCCGGAACAGTTATTATGAAGAGGCCCTGGAGCTTGCAGCCTACGTACGCCGACTGGAGAGGAAATACTCTTCCATCCCTGTCATCCAGGTAGCCAACTTGCCCAGAGAGGACTCAAAGTAATGTTCTTGTAATCATTTATTCTGTGGTCAAGACTGAAGCTTTAGGTAGAAACTCTTGCATGTTTCACATCAGTTTCTGCTAGCCAGGCATGCCTGAATGGAAAACATTCATTTATTCAAAATACATACTAATCATGTGCCAAGCACTGCTCTATATGCTGGGGATACAGTGTGAATAAAGTGGTCCTGGCTCTCATGCAGCTTACGTGCTAATGGGAAGTCTGATAATTGACAAAGAAATAAATGATATCATTTCAGATAGTGGTGTCTGAAGAAAAAAACAGGGAATGGGGTAGAGGGGGTCTAGGGTAGGTTTCTTTAGGGTGATCAAGAAAGACTCTTCTGGGGAGGTAATATTTAAGCTGAGACCTAAATGAGAAGAAGGTGCCAGCCCACAAAGATCTGGGGAGAGAGCAAACCAGAAAGTGTGAAGAACAAGTAGAGAGAGCTGAAGTGGGCAGAAATTGAGGTGTTTAAGGGATACAGAGGCAGCCAGGGTTAATGGATTGTAGCAGTGGGAGCGCACTAGGAAGCAGGTGAAGATGAAGAACGAGGTAGGGCCACCAGTGTAAGTCCCAACAAGTGGTTGGAATTTTCTTGATTGCAGTGGGAAGTCACTGGAGGATTTTTTTTTTTTTTTTTTTTGAGACGGAGTCTCGCTCTGTCGCCCAGGCTGGAGTGCAGTGGCGCAATCTCGGCTCACTGCAAGTTCCGCCTCCCGGGTTCACGCCATTCTCCTGCCTCAGCCTCTCCGAGTAGCTGGGACTACAGGCGCCTGCCACCTCGCCCGGCTAATTTTTTGTATTTTTAGTAGAGACAGGGTTTCACTGTGTTAGCCAGGATGGCCTCGATCTCCTGACCTCGTGATCCGCCCGCCTCGGCCTCCCAAAGTGCTGGGATTACAAGCGTGAGCCAACGCGCCCGGCCTACACTGGAGGATTTTAAGCTTTTTTTTTTTTTTTTTTTTTTTTTTTTTTTTTTTTTTTTTTTTTTGAGACAGAGTCTCGCTCTGTCGCCCAGGCTGGAGTGCAGTGGCGCGACCTTGGCTCACTGCAACCTTTATCTCCCAGGTTCAAGTGATTCTCCTGCCTCTGCCTCCCAAGTAACTGGGATTATAGGCCTGCACCACCACACCCACCTGATTTTTATATTTTTAGTAGAGACGGGGTTCACATGTTGGCCAGACTGGTCTCAAACTCCTGACCTCAAGTGACCTGCCTGCCCACAGTGCTGGGATTACAGGTGTGAGCCACTGCACCTGGCCAGGTTTTAAGCTTTTTAAGCAAGAGAGTTAACTAACCTGATCTTTGTTGGTGAACCTACAGGCATCAGCTTTAGGAAATTACTTCATATTTCAGGAAAGCCATGGGAATGTTGGTCTGCAGTCTTCAGAGTTAGCGGAATGGGTTCTAGAAAGCATCCTTCCCAGCGCAGTGTGACTCTCTGTGTATTGTCAGGGCATCGTGAACGAAGTGCGCCAGTCCATGCAGCTGATGCTAAGCCAGCTGATCCAGCAACTGAGGACCAACATCCAGCTTCCCGCCTGCCTCCGTGTCATTGGCTACCTGCGGCGCATGGACATCTTCACTGAGGCTGAGTTGAGGGTGAAGTTTCTTCAGGCCCGAGATGCTTGGCTCCGGTCCATCCTGACTGCCATTCCTAATGATGATCCCTATTTCCATATCACAAAAACCATCGAGGCCTGCCGTGTCAATCTCTTTGATATCATCACCCAGTACCGTGCCATCTTCTCAGACGAGGACCCACTGCTGCCTCCTGCCATGGGTGAGCACACTGTGAATGAGAGTGCCATATTCCATGGCTGGGTGCTACAGAAAGTCTCACAGTTCCTGCAGGCGCTGGAGACTGACCTTTACCGGGGCATAGGCGGCCGCCTGGACTCTCTGCTGGGCCAGTGCATGTACTTTGGGCTGTCCTTCAGCCGGGTGGGAGCTGATTTCCGGGGTCAGTTGGCTCCTGTTTTCCAGCGGGTGGCCATCAGCACTTTCCAGAAAGCAATTCAGGAAACAGTGGAGAAATTCCAGGAAGAAATGAACTCCTACACACTCATCTCAGCTCCAGCCATCCTGGGCACCAGTAACATGCCTGCTGCTGTGCCAGCCGCCCAGCCGGGGACGCTGCAGCCACCCATGGTGCTCCTAGATTTCCCACCCCTCGCCTGCTTCCTCAACAATATTCTGGTCGCCTTCAATGATTTGCGCCTCTGCTGCCCTGTGGCCCTGGCGCAGGATGTGACTGGGGCCTTGGAAGATGCCCTTGCCAAGGTGAGCACATTCTGTTGGTTTTCTGCTACCCTGGGCCTTCTCTGGTAATGGGTGGCCAGATTTTTGTAATAAACCCATCTATTTGACAGTGGTGTCTGCTGACATGGAGAGATCTAGTGTGGTTTTGGAGGTTCTCCTGATTGAGCAGCTCTGGCCAGTTGCCCTTCGTGGGACCTAGGACAGTCCATGAAGTGACTTGCCTATAGTAACAATTCAGTAATGCACGTATTAGCTTTCTAGTGCTGCATAACAAATTCCCACAAACTTAGTCGCTTCCAGCAACACATTTATTACTTCCCAGTTTTGGTGGGTCAGGAGTCCAGGCACAGCACAACTGGGTCCTCTCTGCTCAGGGTCTTACAGGGTTGCGTGTTGGCTGGACTATGGTCTCATCTGGAGGTTGGGGCTCCATTTCAGACTCATTCAAGTTGGTGGGGGTCAGTTCCTTGCAATTGCAGAACTGAAGCCTCATCTCCTAGAGGCTGTCCACTCCATAGGCAGCTGACAACATGGCTGTTTGCTTCCTCAAGGCCAGCAGGAGAGCTCCTCTCTTGCTTGAGTCTCTTCTTTTTTTTTTTTTTTTTTTTGGAGACGGAGTCTCGCTCTGTCGCCCAGGCTGGAGTGCAGTGGTGCGATCTCGGCTCACTGCAAGCTCCGCCTCCCGGGTTCACGCTATTCTTCTGCTTCAGCCTCCCGAGTAGCTGGGACTACAGGCGCCCGCCACCACGCCCGGCTAATTTTTTTTGCATTTTTTTTTAGTAGAAACGGGGTTTCACCATGTTAGCCAGGATGGTCTTGATCTCCTGACCTCGTGATCTGTCCGCCTCGGCCTCCCAAAGTGCTGGGATTACAGGCGTGAGCCACCGCGCCCGGCTGAGTCTCTTCTTTTAGGTACCTCCTTTTAAAAAATTCATTTGATTAAGTCAAATGATTAGGGACTTTTAATTACATCTGCAAAACCCTTTACCTTTAGCATATTCTTTTATTTTTATTCTTAAAAGTGTTTTATTTTACAGAGAGGTAGTGTCTCCCTATGTTGCCTGGGCTGGTCTCAAACTCCTGGACTCAAGTGATCCTCCTGCTACAGCCCCTCAGAGTGTGGGATTACAGGTGTGAGTCACTGGAACCCAGGAAGTCCAGCACCAGAGTCTGTGTTCTTACCCTGTCTCCATGCCACATATCTGTAGTGTCAGCTAGGCTGCTCTGTTGGTTTTGAAACTTCTCTTCCCTAGCTGTTTTCTTACAGTTTTCCAGTGGTTCTAGCTTTCTGAAACCTCAGAGGCTTAGTAGAAACCTTGCATAGTTTTGCTTCATTTTCCTGGATCCAGCACAGTTCTGGTTGGTCCTCCATGGAAGTTAAGAACCATGTATTGGGCCGGGTGCAGTAGCTCACACCTGTAATGCCAACAATTTGGGAGGCTGAGGCAGGAGGATCTCTTGAAGCCAGGAGGTCCAGATCAGCCTGGGCAACAAAGCAAGACCCTATCTCTACAAAAAATTTTAAAACTTAGCCAGGCGTGATGTTGCAGGCCTGTAGTCCCAGCTACTTGGGAGGCTAAGGCGGGAGTATCCCTTGAGCCCAGGAGTTCGAAGCTACAGTGAGCTGATTGTGCCACTGCACTCCAGCTTAGGTGACAGAGCAAAATCCTGTCTCTAAAAAAAAAAAAAAAAAAAAAAAACCCAAAACCATGTATTCTCTATAGTTTTATGACACTCCTCCACTGGAACCGGAAACTATACCCGTAATGTAACAAGTTGGGTCTGAACTTCACATTAATAAAGTGACACAACTGTGGAGAACGACCATAATTCTGAGTTTAAATGAGACAGTAAAATAATATACTGTTAAATTACTTTGTTCAGGAAAACTTGAGGGGTATACCTTTTTTTGCCTAGTTTCATGCACTGCTGTCCCGGTGGTCATAGGCTGTCCCAGTGATTGACGGTGCCTTTGTCTCTTAGGTAACTAAAATAATCCTGGCCTTCCATCGCGCCGAAGAGGCTGCCTTCAGCAGTGGGGAGCAAGAGCTCTTCGTCCAGTTCTGCACTGTCTTCCTGGAAGACCTTGTTCCATATTTAAATCGCTGTCTCCAAGTCCTTTTTCCACCAGCTCAGATAGCACAGACTTTAGGTAAGAGAATGAAAATTTTGTAAACTGCCTTACTGATATGTAATTCACATACTAAATAATTCACCCATTTGTGCAAGTCAGTGTTTTTTTGTAAATATGAATCCAATTTTAGAATATTTCCATCACTCCAAAAAGATCCTTCATGCACGTTTGTAGTCATTCCTCGACAGCATCCTTAGCCCCTGGCAACCTACTTTCTGTTGCCATAGATTTGCCTTTTCTGGACATTTCATAAAAATGGAATCATATATTATGTGGCTAAGCGGAAGAAGCCAGTCACAAAAGAACCACATACGTATGATTCCATTTATGTGAAATATCTAGAGAAACGGTTTTTACAGTCTTTTTTTTTTTTTTGAGGCGGAGTCTCGCTCTGTTGCCAGGCTGGAGTGCAGTGGTGCAGTCTTGGCTCATTGCAACCTCCACCTCCTGGGTTCAAGTAATTCTCCTGCCTCAGCCTCCCGAGTAGCTGGGACTACAGACTCGCACCACCACGCCCAGCTAATTTTTGTATTTTGGTAGAGACAGGGTTTCACCATGTTGGCCACGATGGTCTCAATCTCTTGACCTGTGATCCGCCCGCCTTGGCCTCCCAAAGTACTGGAATTACAGGGGTGAACCACCACGCCCGTCCGAAAGTCTTTTTTCCAATTCACTTTCACGTCCTTGTCCTCTTGTGATGGGAGAGGGGCTTGGTTGAGGCACAGCTTCTCAAAGGGCAATGGGTCAGTGCATCACACCTGCAAAGCCTGGCTGCCCTCTGCTTTTTTCGTGGTGCTACCTGAGGTCTGGGTTCCTGCTGCAGGCGCCCTACACTGCTGCTCCGTTACCTTCTGCTTCACAGTATGGCTTCCCGTTCCCTGTGACAAAGGTGGTTTTTGCTGTATTGAAACATAGTAATTGATGGCTGGGCGCAGTGGCTCATGCCTGTAATCCCAGCACTTTGGGAGGCCGAGGCGGATGGATCACCTGAGGTTGGGAGTTTGAGACCAGACTGGCCAACATAGTAACCCCGTCTCTACTAAAAATACAAAAATTAGCCTGGCGTGGTGGCAGTGGGCTGTAATCCCAGCTACCACGCAGGCTGAGGCATGAGAACTGCTTGAACCTGGGAGGCAGAGGTTGCAGTGAGCAGCAATCACGCCACTGCACTCCAGTCTGGGTGACAGAGCGAGACTCTGTATCAAAAAAAAAAAAAAAATAGTAACGGCTTCTGTTTTCTTTTCCCTTAAATTCTTTTTTTTTTTTTGAGACGGAGTTTTGCTCTTGTTGCCCAGGCTGGAGTGCAGTGGCGCTATCTTGGGTCACCACAACCTCCGCCTCCTAGGTTCAAGCGATTCTCCTGCCTCAGCCTCCCAAGTAGCTGGGATTACAGGCATGCACCACTGCACCCGGCTAATTTTATATTTTTAGTAGAGATGGAGTTTCTCTGTGTAGGTCAGGCTGGTCTTGAACTCCCGACCTCAGGTGATCCGCCCACCTCAGCCCCCCAAAGTGCTGGAATTACAGGCGTAAGACACCGCGCCCCGCCTCCCTTAAATTTCTTTATTGAGTTTTATTAACTTTTTTCCATTTTGCTTTCCCCACGTCTGGGTCAGGCATTCCTCCCACTCAGCTCTCCAAGTACAGTAACCTCGGGCATGTGAACATTGGCGCCATTCAGGAGCCCCTCGCCTTTATTCTGCCAAAGAGAGAGACGCTCTTCAACCTGGAGGACCAGGCGCTGGGGCCCGAGCTCACAGCTCCAGCACCAGAGCCGCCCGCCGAGGAGCCACGCCTGGAGCCCGCGGGCCCAGCCTGCCCGGAGGGAGGGCGAGCGGAGACGCAGGTGGAACTGCCCAGCGTGGGGCCCTAGCCGGCGTCCCCTGCCTCCAGAACGCGGTGCGTGAGGTGCCCTGCGCGGGGCGGCCAGGACTGCCACGCCCTGGGAGGTCCAGGGCGGGCTCCGGAGGCAGGAAGGCGCTCCCGGGAGGAGAGCGGAAGGGGGCGGTGCTCACTGCCAGTGTAGGCAGGAGGCGGAGATCTAGTCGCGGCTTCGTTGTTCGCTGGCCGACGGCGCTTCCCGGCGTGCCCGGCGCTGCGGCCGGAAGGGGCGGGCCGAGTTACTGTTGCGGGGGCCGCCATGGCCCGGCTGTGGGGCGCGCTGAGTCCTGGGCCACTGTGGGCGGCCGTGCCGTGGGGAGGCGCGGCATCCCTCGGTGCCCGGGCCTGCAGCTCCACGGCCGCCCCGGATGGCGTCGAGGGCCCGGCGCTCCGGCGCTCCTACTGGAGCCAGCTGAGGCGCCTGGTGCTGGGTCCTCCCGAACCGCCGTTCCCGCACGTGTGCCAGGTCGGGGATCCGGTGCTGCGCGGCGTGGCGGCCCCGGTGGAGCGGGCGCAGCTGGGCGGGCCCGAGCTGCAGCGGCTGACGCAGCGGCTGGTCCAGGTGATGCGGCGGCGGCGCTGTGTGGGCCTAAGCGCGCCGCAGCTGGGGGTGCCGCGGCAGGTGCTGGTGCTGGAGCTCACCGAGGCGCTGTGTCGGGAGTGCCCGCCCCGCCAGCGTGCGCTCCGCCAGATGGAGCCCTTCCCCCTGCGCGTGTTCGTGAACCCCAGCCTGCGAGTGCTTGACAGCCGCCTGGTCACTTTCCCCGAGGGCTGCGAGAGCGTCGCCGGCTTCCTGGCCTGCGTGCCCCGCTTCCAGGCGGTGCAGATCTCAGGTGCGGGCGGCGGGGGCCGGGGCGACTGGAGCAGCGCGCGCGTCTCTTCTCCCGACTCCGGCGATAGCGCAGAAGTGGTCGCGGTTCATACGCCGGACCTCCCGCAGAAACGAAGTGGGACGCGGGAGCGGGGAGGCCTCAGGACGGATAGAAGCTCCTGTGGGGCAGAGCCCGCTCAGATAGGACGCAGGAGCGAGGAGAGGTCCCTTAATTCCACTGTTACCTGACAGCCTGGCGTCTGCTTTCTGCTCCCTTGCTCTCTGAGGCAAACACCCTCTTTGGCCCCAGTTAGATGCGCCACGGTGGAGTTGGAGAAGTGAGGGTTAGCCCCCCAGCCTGACCCAGCCCAGGGGGCTAGGCCATTCCCCCTGTGGTACCACAGGATGTCTCGCGGAATGCGGGCTCTGCTGGGATCGGGGTGATTGTTCCTGCAGAGCAAGCCCGTCGGTTCAAGAGGGTCAGAAAAACAGTGGGGTCTCAAGCTGCAGAACGTCTGTTAGGAGTTGAGAGCCCACAGGTACCTCAGAAGTGGGCGGAGTGTTCGGAAGGGTCGCACCGTAGAAAGATGATTTTTCATGTCAGCTCTACAGTGAGCTCGATAACCTAATTACCAGAGTTGGGAACCAGGTTGAACACTTGGTAATGGGCCGAGATGAGGCACGTTTTCCAGTTAAAAGAGGAGCTGCTGTCTATATTTGCCATTTGCTGTTGCCTCTTGTCAATGGGAACAGCCAGGGCCGGGGGCAGGGGTAAGGAGGTTGAGGATGATGCAGTTCAGCTGCTCCCACTCACCAGAGCTGTAACTTCCTTTGCAGGGCTGGACCCCAATGGAGAACAGGTGGTGTGGCAGGCGAGCGGGTGGGCAGCCCGCATCATCCAGCACGAGATGGACCACCTGCAGGGCTGCCTGTTTATTGACAAAATGGACAGCAGGACATTCACAAACGTCTATTGGATGAAGGTGAATGACTAAAGCTTTGCTATTGGGGCTGAGGATTCCGGATACCAAGACGCAAACACTTTCACTTTGAGCTGGGCACATCTTACTTGGCATCAACTTGGATGGCTCGCATATGACAGGAAACTGGATTGCCAAGGCATGGCAGACTGAGCTGGAGGAAGATGTCAGGAATGTTTGCCCTGAAATCAGTTATGGACGAAATGTTGTCTACAACTTGAGGAGAAAAATCACCCCCAAAGGAGTGGACATTTCCTAACAATTGTGTATGGAGGAAGGTGGGGTAATTGCATTCGTCTGCAGTAGACACGAGTTCCTCGGACCTGTATGATCTACTCCCAAAGCCAAGGTTTGGTAATAATGTAGTCCCCAAATATCTGAAAGCTGTCTTTAAAAATGCAGGTAAGCATGTGACTGGCTATTTGTGCCGAGTTCTTATTTTTACAGAGGGCTTGTGGCCTTGGACGCCAGTTTGCTTATGGAAATGAAACAGGACAGAATAGTCCCTGCTCAAGGATGTGTTTCATGACAGCACGAGTGTAAATGAGTGCCCACACATTTTAATAGCCTTGGGTAGGATTTTGCTGCTGAGATCCCTAGAGCAGCTGGTTCTTGGCTCATTCTTGGGGTAGAGGCCATGGATCAGGGCTGGGGGCAGGGGTGACAATTGAGAAGTGCACTGAGCCCTTTCCTGTTAACAATTGGGACAGACACAGAAAGTAGGACTAGTACTTCCTGGTTATACACTTATTTTGTAAAAATAGAATTAACATCACACCAACCAATGTGTAGATTTAAGAAAGTGGCCAGGTGGAGTGGCTCACGCCTGTAATCCCAGCACTTTGGGAGGGCGGGGTGGGTGGATCACGAGGTCAGGAGTTCAAGACCAGCCTGGCCAAGATGGTGAAACCCTGTCTCTACTAAAAATACAAAAATTAGCCGGGCATGGTGGTGAGTGCCTGTAATCCCAGCTGCTCGTGAAGCTAAGGCAGAGAATTGCTTGAACCCAGGAGGCAGAGGTTGCAGTGAGCCGAGATCACGCCACTGCATTCCATCCAGCCTGGGTGACAGAGCAAGACTCAAAAGTACGATTCTGGCTGTAGAGTTTTTCTTTTTTTTTTTTTTTTTTTTTTGAGACGGAGTCTTGCTCTGTTGCCCAGGCTGGAGTGCAATGGCGCCATCTCGGCTCACTGCAAACTCCGCCTCCCGGGTTCACGCCATTCTCCTGCCTCAGCCTCCCGAGTAGCTGGGACTACAGGTGCCCACCACCACACCTGGCTAATTTTTGTTTTTGTATTTTTAGTAGAGACGGGATTTCACCATGTTAGCCAGGATGGTCTCGATCTCCTGACCTTGTGATCCGCCCGCCTCGGCCTCCCAAAGTGCTAGGATTACACGCGTGAGCCACCGTGCCTGGCCAGAGTTTTCTTTTTTTCTGTCTCAAAAAAAAAAAAAAGTGTCAGCTTTGTCAAGAGGTGAAGGAACTTGTTTTATTTATTCTTTTATTATAATTTTTTTTTTTTTTTGAGATGGAGTGTTGCTCTGTCGCCCAGGCTGGAGTGCAGTGGCGCAATCTCAGCTCACTGCAAGCTCCGCCTCCCGGGTTCAAGCCATTCTCCTGCCTCAGCCTCTCCGAGTAGCTGGGACTACAGGCGTCCACCACCATGCCCGGCTAATTTTTTTGTATTTTTAGTAGAGACGGGGTTTCACTGTGGTCTCGATCTCCTGACCTCGTGATCCGCCCGCCTCGGCCTCCCAAAGTGCTGGGATTACAAGCGTGAGCCACCCCACCCGGCCTTATTATTTTTTTAAGATAGAGATGGGGGTCTTAACTGTGTTGCCCAGGCTGGTCTCAAATTCCTGGTCTCAGGCAATCCTCCTGCCTCGGCCTCCCAAAGTGCTGGGATCACAGTTGTGAGCCACAGTACCCAGCGAAACTCCAGTTTTAGTTAAATTGTTTCAACTCATTTTTATGCTGAGTTTTGTAAAGTAGGTATTCTTGCTAAACAGTCCTGAAAATCAAACTATAGAAGTAATAGGAAGTCCAGTAAGCTGTCTAGAGGAAAAAGTGTTTTAAATGGCAGTTAAATGAACGCAGGAAAGACCCGTCCTCCTCTGTGGCTTTCTCTGAGGCCCCATGAGGCCAAGCAGAAGCAGAATGGCTCTAGGTGCAGCCAGACTTTGAAAAGGAATCCTGGCCAGACTTGGTGGTTTATGCCTGTAATCCTAGCAATTTGGGAGGTCAAGGCGGGCAGATCACCTGAGGTCAAGAGTTCAAGACCAGCCTGGCCAACATGGTGAAACCCTGTTTCTACTAAAAATACAAAAATTAGCTGGGCGTGGTGGTAGGCGCCTGTAATCCCAGCTACTTGGGAGGCTGAGGCGGGAGAATCGCTCAAACCTGGGAGGCAGAGGTTGCAGTGGGCTGATATCTTGCCACTGTACTCCAGCCTGGGCCACAGAGCAAGGCTCCATCTCAAAAAAAAAAAAGAATCCCCGGCCGGGCGCGGTGGCTCACGCTTGTAATCCCAGCACTTTGGGAAGCCGAGGCAGGCGGATCACGAGGTCAGGAGATCGAGACCATGGTGAAACCCCGTCTCTACCAAAAATACAAAAAAAAATTAGCCAGGCGTGGTGGCGGGCGCCTGTAGTCCCAGCTACTCGGAGAGGCTGAGGCAGGAGAATGGCGTGAACCCGGGAGGCAGAGGTTGCAGTGAGCCGAGATCGTGCCACTGCACTCCAGCCTAGGGGACAGAGCGAGACTCTGTCTCAAAAAAAAAAAAAGAATCCCAACCAGGTACTGGTGCAAGGTCAGAGACGTAGCCAATGGAGAGATTTGTAGAAAGCTCATTGATGCTGAAAACATGGGTGTTTAGGAAAATCAGAATTCAGTTGAGGCTACTTTCATTTGGGCAATGTTCATAAGCCCTTGCAGGGTGCTATGGCGATATTTTGATGCTGCTTATAGTCTTCTGAGGTTAACGCTTTTGTGGTGGGCACCGGTAGCAATAAAATGCAAATTTTATTGCATTTCCAATAAAATCTCTCCTACTTCAAGCAGGAAGCACTCACAAAAAACGCATATACATGTCAACATTGTGAGCTAATCAAAGTTTTTTTTTGTTTTTTTTTTTTTTTTTTTGAGACGGAGTCTCGCTGTGTCACCCAGGCTGGAGTGCAGTGGCGCAATCTCAGCTCACTGCAAGCTCCGCCTCCCGGGTTCACGCCATTCTCCTGCCTCAGCCTCTCCGAGTAGCTGGGACTACAGGTGCCCACCACCACGCCCAGCTAATTTTTTTGTATTTTCAGTAGAGACAGGGTTTCACCGTGATCTCGATCTCCTGACCTCGTGATCCGCCCGCCTCGGCCTCCCAAAGTGCTGGGATTACAAGCGTGAGCCACCGTGCCTGGCCGCTAATCAAAGTTTTAGAAATCAACTTCCACAGTGAAAGCCAATGTAGGCAGAAGGTTTATAACAGAATCCCCAGGCAGAGAAGTGAATTTCAGAGCATTTCAGGGAGGAAACTCCTCTGCACATGTCAGCATGTTTAACATCGATGATGGCAGGTTGTGTGCTGGCAGCTAGAGTCTGAGGCCACTGTCCAGGGTTCAGCATCAGTGGTTCCTGTTGCTGGTCATGGAGAGAGACAACTGGAAAGTCAGGTGTCTTCACGCTCTAACTAGAGCACAGGGATGGACCATAGCCGTGCTAACCTTTGTTAACCCCTAGGACTTGTCAAGATGTTTAAGCAGTAGGAATGAAGAAACAAACAACGTTGTGATTCAAGTAAGTGTAACTAGAAGTAAAAATTTTAAAACTTGTAAGCTCACTAAAGTGAAGCTCTGCAGACACGGTTCATATCCTGGTGGCTGAGGGCACATAACCAAGAACTTACACAAGCAACCCCAAGCCACAAAGATCCCAGCTGCTATGGTTGAGGGGTAACCCGCCAGCACTGGAGCCAAGTCTTGGAGCTACTGATCCAAAGTTAGCTCACTTCTGCAGAGGCTCCGAACCAGAGCAAAGAAATGGCCCAGTGCAAGGCCAGTGTGAGCCAAGAGTTGGCCATGTAATCAGTTCTGGCCCAACCAGGTTTGAAAGGTAGAGGAGCAGTACTGAGTTTTGGAGAGGGAAGGTTGGAACAAAGCCCTTTGCAGGCTACAGGCTTCATTTACTAGGCCAGGTCTTTCTGTGTGACTGTGCTTTGACTTTGGTCTGTTCATATGCATGGGGTAAACGTGGGACAGCCTCTGCAGCTTCACTGCCTGCTGGACGTGTGTCCAGGGCTGCCAGCTCTGGGCCCTTGGTCTGTTGGGGGTCACAAACTGAAATGGCCACAGGGCTATCTGGGCAGGCAACATAGATGACTGGGGATGGGGGACCCCTTCCGCACAGAGCAGGCTCTACTTAGTGGCTGCTGACAGGCTGCCCCATGAGGACGAAGGCCCAACATTACCTAATTTAATCTTCTAGAAGTCAGAATTCTGAATTTTTATGTCAACTCTAGACTTTTAAATGTTAGCGGCAGACCAAACCACAGCTGCAGGACGGGTCTGGTACGCAGGGCTCCCACTTTGCAGTCTCTGATCTGCAGGCTGAACGGCAAGAATTGTCTGGATCCCACAAACACCCCCAGCCAAACTTCTGAGGCCTTAAGGGGAGGAGGCCTTGCACACCTGACTGGAGAACAGGCCTAAGAACTGCAGCGTTCCTGTTTCCTGCTCTGCTTTAGAAAAGAGACAGAAAACCAGAGCGTCTTTTAATTGGAAGCAAGGGTGGCCCTTCAGAGTCTCAGTTAAGAGTCAAAGGTGAGATCACTTGGGTAGCTCAAGAAGGGAAAAGGATTTATTAGACCATTTCCAGGACAGGGACCAAGGGGCAGTGGCTGGGTTCAGTGTTCTCACACTCAGAGGAAGAAAAGGCAGTGGTGAACACCCGCCTGACTGCCTTCCCCTGATCTAAATGACACCATCTTCTCCCCCAAGGAAGACACAGCCCTGGATGCGAACCTAGGAGGGTGGGAATGGCTTATGTCACTCGGTCTTTGAGGCAGAGCTTGGGCTGGGGTTGCAGGGGCATCAGCCAATCTGCTCTCAAGGAGCAAAACTTGGGTGTAAAAGGAGTGGGCAGGGGGGCTAGCTGGCTGTCTGGAGGTCTGGGTGACCTGGCAGCATGGCTGCTCCCCCTACCCCACTCCTTGACGCTTCCAGGTGATTTTATCTTTATAAACAAGATGAAAATCCAAGCAGCATTAATTTAGGGGAACAAAAGATGGAAAAAGGGGGGGGGGGCGGGCAGAAGGAGCTGATGAGCATCCAGGAGAGGAGGAGGAAGGAAGAGCCTGTGTCCACTGTGTGCCCCAGGGCGGCAGAGTGTCTCTGTGGCTGCAAGGCCCTTCCTTCTGGCTCCCTGGCAGGCGGCCAGACAGCAGAGGGGACTCTGTATTGACTTTGGGACAAGCCCTGGAGCCCTGTCGGGCTGTTGACATGGGGAGTTCCTGGATTTGCCCCAGTCAACCTCCCACCTTCACCATTGCCCAAGTGAAGGAGCTTTTAACTCTCTTGCCCAAAGTCCTCTGAGAATTTCTTCACTTTCAGGAGGTCGTCTGCATTCACCGTGGGCCGGGTGGTGGCCAGAGACCGCAGCATGTCTGACTGTGAAGGCAAGAGTATGTGCCTGAGCAGGAGCCAGGCTCCAGGTCCCCAACCTCCCCTCAGCACACAACAGGCACAGTTGAGGGTGGGAAGAGGCCTGCCTTCAAGGCCACCCCAGAGGCCCGCTTGAATCTGCCTATGGCAGGGACCCTCTTCCCTCTCGAGGCAGCTCAGATGGGCCTCCTCCTGGTCTCAGAATCTAAGCTCCATCATCTCCTAACTCCCCTTAGGAACTTGCTTGCCTTTTTTTTTGAGACGGAGTCTCACTGTCGCCCATGCTGGGGTGCAGTGGCACGATCTCGGCTCACTGCAACCTCCACCTCCTCGGTTCAAGTGATTCTCCTGCCTCAGCCTCCCAAGTAGCTGGGATTACAGGCATGTGCCACCACACATGGCTGATTTTTGTATTTTTAGTAGAGACGGGGTTTCACTATGTTGGCCAGGCTGCTCTTAAACTCCTGACCTCAGGTGATCTGCCCACCTCGGACTCCCAAAGTGCTGAGATTATAGGTATGAGCCACCATGCCCGGCCAGTAGCTTTCTTAACTGCACACCCCTAACACCAGCCATAAGGGCAGACACTTGCCAGGATGGCACAGGCCTTAATGAGAAGGCCAGGCTATGCAGCTGAGGGGCTGCCTTTGCAACTACATCACAGTAAGCTGTCTTGACGCATTCACTGCCTCACTGCACCACAAAGCCAAACCCATGGATTGATGTATTATCTGGACCTGACTTTACTTGCTAAAGAATATAAAATGCAGGCTAGGTGTGGTGGCTCATGCTTGTAATCCTAGCACTTTGGGAGGCCATTTTGAGAGGATCACTTGAGCCCAGCAGTTTGAGACTGGCCTGGGCAACAGGCAAGGCCCTGTTTCTAAAAAAAAAAGGAAAAATTAGCTGGGCATGATGGTGTGTGGCTGTTGCTACTCAGGAGGCTGAGGTGGGAGGATTGTGTGAGGTCGAGGCTGTAGTGAGCCATCACTGCATCCAGCCTTTCTCTAGATGTACAAAATGCTAATGCTGCCACCTGCATCCTGGGCCCCCAATGAGTGTAATGCCAGCTTCCCTGAGCTACAAAGGCCATTCTCAACAGCCCAGGACATAGAAGAAGACTATTTTTTATTTTTGAGACAGAGTCTCGCTCTGTCACCCAGGCTGGAGTGCAGTGGCCCAATCTCTGCTCACTGCAACCGCTGCCTCCCAGCTTCAAGAGACTCTTCTGCCTCAGCCTACCGAGTAGCTGGGACTACAAGTGCACACCACCACGCCCGGCTAATTTTTGTATTTTTAGTAGAGACTGGGTTTCTCCATATTAGCTAGGCTGGTCTCGAACTCCTGACCTTGTGATCCGCCCACCTTGGCCTCCCAAAGTGCTGGGATTACAGGCGTGAGCTACCATGCCCGGCCTGGAGAAGACTCTCTTTATTCTGGACCCATGCCCCCAATTTTCTGGGCTCTGTGCAGCCCTCTTCCCTCCCCTACCAGTCACTTACCATGCAAACCACAGGCTCTAAGAGTTTGTCCCCAGGGACATCCATCCAAGTCATCTCCATGGCTCCTGGGTCCCCTGGTGAGCATGGAGTCAGGAGGTCATCAATCATCATGCTGGGGTTGGTGCGAGAGGGGCCGCAGACCTGAAACCAAATGGATCTGACTGGAGCAGCTGCCCCTCAGTGTCAGAGGGGCTGGACCCCTTGGGTCTCTAAGGAAGTCCCAAAGGGAATGCTCTCTGGGTCCCTAGCATCTGAGGAGGACGGGCTCCTTCAGAACTCGGGCTGGGTGGTCTGAGCAACTCATGATTTGCATGCGATTCTGGCAATCTGTAGCCCGGATGCCTTGATGTCTTCCTCATTAATACTGTCACGTCTCACCAGGAATACAGTGACATTAAACGTGTGATATGGTTTGGTTGTGCCCCCACCCACATTTCAACTTGAACTGTATCTCCCAGAATTCCCACAAGTTGTGGGAGGGAGCCGGGGGGGGGGTAACTGAGTCATGGGGGCTGGTCTTTCCCGTGCTATTCTCGTGATAGTGAAGTCTCACGAGATCTGATGGGTTTATCAGGGGTTTCCACTTTTGCTTCTTCATTTTCTCTTGCCGCCAGCATGTAAGAAGTGCCTTTGGTCTCCCACCATGATTCTCGAGGCCTCCCCAGCCACGTGGAACTGTAAGGCCAATTAAACCTCTTTTTCTTCCCAGTCTCGGGTGTGTCTTTATCAGCAGCATGAAAATGGATTAATACAAAGTGGTTTTCCAACTGAAGTCCGCTGCCTTGGCAAAACATTCCCCCAGTGTCCACAAGGCTCATTCCTTCACCCCTTCACCTCCTGTCTCAGGTATCACCCCAGTGCCATCTGCCCTTCCCTCCATGCCTGAGACACCTCTCTCCTAACCCTGCTCCATCCCCTTCCTCCTCTGAGAAATTCACTGTGTTGACTGTCTCCCCGCCAAGAACGGAGGGCCTAGGGTTTTTGTCTGTTGGTCACTCATATCTTCCCAGCACTTAGGACAGTGCCAGGCACACGGGAGGACCCACAGCAAACACTCAGCAGAGATCTGCTGAATGAATAGACAGGTCTTCCTGGTCATTTTATATCCAACACTTTCCAAACACTGATTTGGTGTCCACCCCGCACAAGAGCACACAGTGCTGACGGAGGAGGCCGCAGCAGGGTTAAGACGGTAAAGTGGCCCTGTCCTCTGCTTTCACACACCCTGAGATGGCCACACTCCAGAAGAGCTGCAGGGAGGGGACAGTGGGTGCAGCCCCCATGGCACTGGCCCTCAGCTCTCCAGGAGGCCTCAGAGACTGTGTCACCTGAGCAGCTGGTGAGCAGGACCAGGAGCTGGGGAAAAAAAACGAACATCCTGCTCTTATTATGAGATTTTCTCAGCAGTGGCCGCGGGCACTCACCTTTTTGAAGTGTGTGGCCGACTGCACCTTCCTCACGGGCTGCATGAGGGAGTCCCGCACGATGATGCTGATGTCCGCGCCCGAGTAGCCTTCCGTCTTCCGGGCCAGCTCGTGGATGTTTGCATCCGTGAGGTTGTGGGGAGTGCTCCCGAGATGCAACCGGAACATCTGGGCGCGGGCAGCTTCCTCCGGCAGGGGGATATAAATGCGCTTTTCAAACCTAGAGGGCCCGGCACACGGCAGGAGTTGACAGCTGATGATGGAATGGTATTCACGGAAGGGGAGGCACAAAGATTTGAGTGAAATGGACGCACTTCGTGGGCCAGTGATGCTGGCGGCACATCCTCAACAAGCCAGCCTCACAAAGGGCTCTGCTTGGCAGGCAGATGGGAAGACTCCAGGGAAAAGGGGCCAGGGCCAGGCCGCACCCAGGCTGCCAGCAGCAGGCAGACCATGACTGTGGTGGGAGGAAGCCTCCAGCCCTGGCTCCTGGGGAAGACTCACCTCCTCCTGATGGCCGAATCCAACACCCATGGGATGTTTGTGGCTCCAAGAACCAGAGTCCCATCATTGTTATTCCCCACCCCTGTGGAGAAAGGGAGACAAAGATCCAGACTCTGGACACCTGCACGCGTCAGTTGAAACCTGGGGACAGACCCCGGGGGCTCTGTGTGTCAGCAATTGAAGCCATCCCTATGCCACCCACCACTGGCAGGGTCCCAAGTGAGATTAAACCACGTCTTGGTCTGGCTGTGCCAGGTGAGACCTATGGCACTGCCTGCCATGGGAGGGGTGGAGTGGCCCGCGAGGCAGAGGCCTCAGGCACCTCTTGGGAATTGAGGTCCACTTGTGGCCTGAGGGGCTGGAGCTGGGGAGTGCCTCTCCAAGGCTGAGGACAACCAAATCCAGCCGCAGCTCAGAATAAAGCCCAGGGTTGGCTTTAGGTGCAACAAGAACCAAGGAGGCCCTGGGCCAGGCACACACCCTGCATCTGGACCAAGAACTCCGTTTTGATCCTCCGGGCAGCCTCACTCTCATTTTCATTTCGGGACCCGCAGAGGGAATCCACCTCGTCGATGAAGATGATGGAGGGCTTGTGCTGCCTGGCCAGCTCAAACAGGTTCTTGACCAGCCTGTGAAGGTGTGAAAGGGGGTGAGGACAAGACGTTCACGTCCGTGCCCGCCTGGGCTCCTGGCACTTCCCTCTTCTCACCCTTCCCACAGGGAGGCGCAGGCCACGGTCATGCCGGGATTGCGCAAAACGTGGTGAGGAGCCCTCGGGCCACACTGCACCAAGAGGAGGAGCACACCTTGGTGTCAGCCCCAAACGCAGAGCCTCAATCCCAGGAGCCCCATGCGCTAGCTCTGCACTTGGGACACGTCAGTCCCCTTCTTCCGAGCCAGTCTCATCACATGCAAAACAGGAGTCAGTGTGGGGAACCATGTCCCTCACACACTGCCCCAACAGGGACCACAACCCAGACCCCAAAAATATCCTCACTTCCTTTCCCTTCTCTTCTAGAGCACTTCACCTCTCCCAGGTCCCTTCCACCTTCACTTGTCTTTGTTGGGACAGTGTCCCAGCCAATAAGCTAGCGACACACTGCTCTTGGGTACCCTCCCTGAAAAGCAAACCGCTCCTCTGGGAGGTGATTCCACAGGGTGGGCTGCTGGGTCACTAGCAGTGCCGGGGTTGCTGGCAGAGCACGGCCTGGTGGCCGACTTACTTTTCACTCTCCCCCAGCCACTTGGACATCAGATCTGAGGAGGACACGGAGAAGAAGGTGGAGTTGTTGGCCTCTGTTGCCACAGCTTTGGCCAGGTAGGATTTCCCTGTGCCAGGGGGTCCGAACAGCAGAATCCCCCGCCAGGGGGTGCGCTTGCCTGCAACAGAGAATCCACAGACGTGAGGCCTCCTGACTAGGGAAAGGAATAGGAAAAGCAGAGGGTCTCGAGTCCCATACATACAGTAAGAGAGGGCATTCTGTGAAACAACGGACTCTACCGGCAAACGAGTGATGGGAGCTACATTCCCTGCTGTGCCCTGTGCTATGACCCCAATACCTTGCACAGTGCCCCTGCTGTGACCCCATGACCTTGCACAGTGACACCGGCTGGCACTGCTTCCTGATCCTGCCCACCCTGTGAGGTAATCGTCATCTCATAGCTCCAGCCACAGCAGTGTCGTGGACACCAGCGAGCAGCCAGGCCTGGCCCTCTGCAGGCCATGGGAGCTGAGTCGCCACTGACTCCCAGGTGCCTCGGAGTGGCAGCCCTGCGGAAGCCTGGAATTTTTACACTGGGGCTTGAAATGGCTCAACTCTCACCTGTGAACAAGTGTGGGAATTTGATTGGCAAAATGACAGCTTCTTTGAGGGCCTCCTTGGCCCCCTCCAGCCCGGCCACGTCGTTCCACCGTATGTTGGGCTTCTCCATCACAACGGCACCTGCAAGAGGGAGGCCGGCCCGGACCCGGCCAAGGGGCATGAGCCAACCCAGCAGCAGACCCACTCGCATCCCCTGCCGCTGCCACAGGGCCGCGAGCCACTTACCCATCAGCTGTTCTTGCAGTTTCTTTTTCTCCGGATTATCCCCTTCACTGTCACTGTCACTGCTGGGAAAGGAGACGGAAAGTCACAAGCTGGCCCTTCAGCCTGGAGCACAGAGGTGTTCCCAGCAAGTCCAGGTTCTGCTGCCTGCACGCTGGTTAAGGAACGAAGCCTTCCTGGCTTAACAGTGCCGTGTGACCCACAAGCAAGTACTTCAGGGACATTTGGGCTCTCAGCAGCTCACCTCAGGACCCCCCCAGCAAACACTCCTATAACCCGCCCTGTTTCTTCGTGGAGGGGATGGGAATCCGGGTCGGCCCTCTCCTGAAGACCGTAAGGGAAATGTGCTTCAGCTGGACTTAAAGAGCAGCCCAGGCCAGGTGCAGTGGCTCACCCCTGTAATCCCAGCACTCTGGGAGGCTGAGGCGGGAGGATTGCTTGAGCCCAGGAGTTTGAGACCAGCCTGGGAAACAGCAAGATCCTGTCTTTACAAAAAACACAAAATTAGCCAGGCATGGTGGCACGCACCTATGGTGCCAGCTACTTGGGAGGCAGAGGTTGCAGTTAACCAAGATCGCACCACTGCACTCCAGCCTGGGAGACAGTGAAGCCCTGTCTGGGGGAAAAAAAAAAAAGAGCAGCCAGTCAAGCAACGTAGCTGCCAGAAGCCTTTTCTTTTTTTTTTTTTTTTTTTTTTTTTTGAGATGGAGTGTTGCTTTGTTGCCCAGGCTGGAGTGCGATGACACAATCTCAATCTCAGCTCACTGCAACCTCTGCCTCCCGGGTTCAAGTAATTCTCTGGCCTCAGCCTCCCAAGTAGCTGGGATTACAGGCACATACCACAATGCCTGGGTAATTTTTTTTTTTTTTCTTTTTTTAAGATGGGGTCGGCCGGGCATGGTGGCTTACGCCTGTATTCCCAGCACTTTGGGAGGCCGAGGCGGGCGGATCACGAGGTCAGGAGATTGAGACCATCCTGGAGAACATGGTGAAACCCCATCTCTACTAAAAATACAAAAAAAAATTAGCTGGGTGTGGTGGCGGGCGCCTGTAGTCCCAGCTACTCGGGAGGCTGAGGCAGGAGAATGGCGTGAACCCGGGGGGCGGAGCTTGCAGTGAGCCAAGATCACGCCACTGCACTCCAGCCTGGGAGACAGCGAGACTCTGTCTCAAAAAAAAAAAAAAGACGGAGTCTCATTCTGTCGTCCAGGCTGGAGTGCAGTGGCTCGATCTCGGCTCACTGCAAGCTCCGCCCCCCGGGTTCACGCCATTCTCCTGCCTCAGCCTCCCGAGTAGCTGGGACTACAGGTGCCCGCCACCATGCCTGGCTAATATTTTGTATTTTTAGTAGAGATGGGGTTTCGCAGTGTTAGCCAGGATGGTCTTGATCTCCTGACCTCGTGATCCGCCCGCCTCGGCCTTCCAAAGTGCTGGGATTACAGGCGTGAGCCACTGCACCCAGCCTATTTTTTTGTATTTAAATAGAGACAGGATTCACCATGTTGGCCAGGCTGGTTTTGAAATCCTGACCTCAATTGATCTGCCCACCTCGGCCTCCCAAAGTGCTGGAATGACAGGTGTGAGCCACTGTGCCCCACACCAGAAGCTTTTTGTAGAGACTTAGGGACAGCATGTGCCCCTGACTCCAAAGCAGCCACTGCCAAAGGACAGAGGAGAGGGCAAAACCGAAATCAAAAGGGAACTCCGGGGAGAACGCAACCACTGCTGTCACCCAGGGCTACTTCCTCCCTGGATGGAATTTGTCATCCTCAAAACTTTAATCCTTCTTGGAGATCTCTGGCCTCCACCCCTGCCTCGCCAGACCTCTCCCTCTGCGGATGAGAACCCAGTGTGGACCCTCCATCCAGGAGGAGGCCTCACCTCTGGTGAGGCAGCTGACACCACCCACCCCTCTCCTGCCTGGGGGACCCCCTTACTTCCCCTCCCACGCCTCCGAGATACCACCAGCATTTGTGTTCACATGACTAGGATCACCGTGGTGGGCGAACCCGGGACCTGGGGTGAGAGGCTGTGGAGTGGACCCTGGGTGGGGAATCAGGGCCACCCGCCCTGCATTGGGGGTCCAGGCTCCACCCTGTGCCACCTCGGCAGGGCTCCTAACCCAAGCCGGCCGCCCCACCTGTTGGAGGCAGGTGACTCTTTGACAGTCACAGCAGCTGGCACTCATTGCGTGCTCTCGTGTGCCAAGCTCCAAGGGCACTGCCCACGTCATCTCACTGCTCCCTGCGGCAATGCTCGGAGGGGAGTTCCACGACCTCCCCCCTTCCAAGATGTGGAGATGGTAGGCACACGGGGTCCTGGCACTAGGCTGGGAGGCGACAAAGCTGGGGTTCTGTCCTGAGAGGCTCTACGATCGGCACCAAGCTCCCCGTCTCCCCATGGCTTGTGGGTCAGATCCAATGAGAAGGTGAACACCGAAGTGCTCCAGGCCATGCTCCCTGAAAGGAGCTGCTGGCACTGTCATCCCTGCACTACAAGGACCATTCCCACAGGGAAGTCCAAGGCAGCATGAGCACCAGGAATGATGGGGAGCCATGAGGAGGGCGCAGGCGCCTGGGCGGACACCGCAGACACTCACCCCTTGCCCTCACTCTGGCTCTCTTTGACTGGCTTCTTGCCGTGTTTCTCTTTGCTTCGTAAATAATCCTTCAGCTTCTCAGCCCGGTCTAGGTACTGCACGCATTTGGCTCGAATGCTCTCCTTGGCCTTGTCGCTGTGGGCCTCATCTGTGAAAGGGAACACAGAGGGGTCCCTGTGAGGCTTATGCGCCACCCCCTCCCCTCCCCTCCCCTCTGGAGTGCGGCAGCCTGAGGACCCCGCGCGCGTGACTCACACTTGATGGCATGGAGGAAGTACTCCACCGCATGCTGGTACAGCCGCAGTGCCTCCTCGTAGTTCTTGGCTTTGTCCTCTTCTGTGGCTTTCGTCACCAGATCAATGGCTTTCTGGAAAGGCAAAGCAAATGGCTCAGTGCTTCCTCGGAGACGTGGAAAGTCCCTGGGGTCACAGGCATGGGGATGAAACATGACGAGGGATGCCGCTGGGCCTGTGGATTTATTGCTTGCGGGCCGTTTCATTGGCCTACTTTTTCAACATCGGCTAGAAAGGCCTTCAAAGGAGGCTTTAAAAACCAGCCGGCCGTCTTCACAATAAGTTCAGACGGTTAAAAGCCACGCTCTGGATTTCAGCAAGTGGAAACCTGACCTAATATCTCGGGTCAGGGCTCAAGGGGCGAGTTCACGGAACCTTCTATTCTGCTGCCTCAAGGGAAAGAGAAACAGACCCGAGCTGAGAGCCTGGCAGAAGGGACATGCAGGAGCAAGTGACTGCTGGTTTGTTTAGCAAGGAGGCCAGAAACTGCACCCGGCCTCGGCCAGAGAAGAGCCAGCCAGAAGGAAAGTCCTGCCCAGACTGCAAGTTTGTACAGGATACACCGAAAGCCCTCTCTCCTCCTCCTACTGGCTCCACGCAGCTTGCTTCTCCAGGCTGCAGAGAGAAGATAGTTTCCTTCGCTGTCTAAAGTGACACCCCGGGAAGGGACGCTTACACACAAGGCTCCACATACCAGTAGCTCCAGTAAGAAAAGTACTTGCTTGCTCTGTGCTGCCAACAGAAGGGAACTATGTCCCTCTGGAACCTTCTAAGAGCTCTGTAGAGTGAGTGTTTTTGGGAATCTCATAAATCCTGTAGGCCAGTGCCCTAGGCTGAACTGAAAGCACCTACGTGGTTTTATTTATTATTATTATTTTTTGAGACAGAGTCTTACTCTGTCGTCTAGGCCAGAGTGCAGTGGTGTGATCGCGGCTCACTGCAGCCTCCACCTCCTGGGTTCAAGTGATTCTCCTGCCTCAGCCTCCCCACTAGGTGGGATTACAGGTGCCCACCACCACATCCGACTAATTTTTGTATTTTTAGTAGAGACAGAGTTTCACCATGTTGGCCAGGCTGGTTTCGAACTCCTGACCTCAAGTGATCCACCCGCCTCAGCTTCCAAAGTGCTGGGATTACAGGCATGAGCCACCGCGACCGGCCAATAAAGCACCTACATGGTTTTAAAACCTGGTTTTAAAAACCACAGCTTCACCAACGCCTGCAGGAAGCATAACCAGAATTCTCCTCCTCAGATCCCGGACCAGTTACCAGGCAGACAATCCCACCACAGACCCACAGTTCCAGGCACAGCAAACAATAAACCTCCTGACTGGCTCTTGGCAGGGCCGGGGCATTTGTTCAGCCCTCTCTCATCTCCAAGGAAGAAGTCTCCGAAAGAAACACACACAGACAGTTCAACAAAACAGGCCGGGGGAGGCTGGGCCGGGCTGATGTGAAATGAACTCAGTGGATTGAAGAGATGAGAAGAGGGGTGAGTGCTGGCCATTATTTTCAAGCCTCTGCTCCCTCTACTACCTATAATGAATGGCTGGGAGCCCCAGACCTTCTTGGAAATGAGCTTAGGCACAGGCTGCCCCTGTCTGCCCTCTTCTGTGTGATATTCCTTCAGATGAGACAGGAAGGCAGTGCTCCTCTCCCTGGTAGCTTCTTTTCTCCAGAACAAACATCCCCAGTACCTTGGACTTTTTCACTCTCCATAGCTTCATGCTTGGGTCTATCCTTAGAACAATACTGAAGGTGTTCTTTGTCCCATAAGGAGCAGCACTGACCCATCCTCTCCCTCATTCTGGAAACTCTAGTAATGCACCTAAGAGTGCGCTGGGGCTGGGCGCGGTGGCTCATGCCTGTAATCCTAGCACTTTGGGACGCCGAAGCGGGCGGATCATGGGAGGTTAGGAGATTGAGACCATCCTGGCTAACACAGTGAAGAACCATCTCTATTAAAAATACAAAAAGTTAGCCGGGCGTGGTGACGCGTGCCTGTAGTCACAGCTACTTGGGAGGCTGAGGCAGGAGAATTGCTTGAACCCGGGAGGCGGAGGCTGCAGAGAGCCGAGATCGTGCCAGAGCGAGAGTCCATCTCAAAAAAAAAGAGTGCACTGGACTTTTCTGGCAACCACATACAGTTTTTCACACATAGGGGGGTCCAAGTTTCAATGGAGAGAAACAGTTTTACAGAACAGGAGGGTAAGGTGACAAACTGCCAGCCCCGCTGCATCTCTAGTAACACGTATGGCAAAAGATGAGGATGAAAGAAAAGAGTGCTAATGGGGGCTGGCAAACGCTTACTGTAAAGGACCAGATGGTAAATAATTTAGGATTTGCCAGCCAGCCAATCTCTGTAGCAACGACTCAACTCTACCTTGGTGGCACAAAAGCGGCTGTAGACAGTATATCAATAAATGAACAGGGATGTGTTCCAATAAAACTTTATTTATAGACCTTGAAATGTGAATTTCATAGGATTTTCATGTGTCATGAAATACTTTTTTTTCAAGCCATTTAAAAAATGTAAAAACCTATGACATTATGTTAAGTCATAATGAAAGAAGCCCGCCACAAAGGACCACCTATTGTATGACTCCATTTATATAAAGTGGGTTTCTCTGTAGGCAAACCCACAGAGGAAAAAAAGTAGATTAGTGGTTGCCCAGGGCTGGGAGACAGAGGTGTTGGGGGTGAGGGGTTGCTTTTGGAGGTGATGAAAATGTTCTAAAAAGTGATTGTGGTGATGGTCACAGAACCATGAATATACTAAAAGCACTGAATTATACACTGTAAATGGGTGAGTTGCGCTGGGCAGTGGCTCATATCTGTAATCTCAGCACTTTGGGAGGCCGAGGTGGGCAGATCACACTTGAAGTCAGGAGTTCGAAACCAGCCTGGCCAACATGGTGAAACCCATCTCTACTAAAAATACAAAAAAAAATTAGCTGGGCATGATGGCGGTGCCTGTAATCCCAGCTACTCGGGAGGCTGAGGCAGGAGAAGCACTTGAATCCAGGAAGCAGAGGCTGCAATGAGTTGAGATTGTGCCACTGCACTCCAGCCTGGGTGACAGAATGAGACTGTCTCAAAAAAAAAATTAATAAAAATAAAAATATATAACGGGTGAGTTATACAGTAAGCATGCAAGTTATACCTTAATAAAGCTGTGTTTAGGCCAGGCCCGGTGGCTCATACCTGTAATCCCAGCACTCTGGGAGGCCGAAGTGGGCATATCACCTGAGGTCAGGAGTTCAAGACCAGCCTGGCCAACACGGTGAAACCCCGTCTCTACTAAAAATACAAAATTTAGCCGGGCATGGTTGCGGGTGCCTGTAATCCCAGCTACTCAGGAGGCTGAGGCAGGAGAATCGCTTGAACCCGAGAAGCGGAGGCTGCAGTGAGCCGAGATCACACCACTACACTCCAGTCTGGGCGACAGAGACTCCGTCTCAAAAAACTAAATAAATAAAATTAAAAAATAAATAAAGCTGTGTTTAAAACTGAAAAACATTCTTGGTTCACAGGCCATAAAAAACCTGCCTGGGCAGACGGGATCTGCGGCTTCTGCTGGTGGATGGTGGGATCTGCCTATGGACTCTAATTCCTAACCTGGTACCCAGCTCACTCCATGTCTGCTCCTACTTCTGCCCTCCTCCACCTCCAGGTCTCTGAATGCTACTGGAACTCTGATGTCCCTTTTTCCATGAAGTCTTGCCTAACTCTCCCAGGCACTTTGTTGGCTGTCACTTAATGGACACCTACTATGTGCCAGCCATACGTCAAGAATGCTTTACCGTAATTATTCAATGTAAAGCTATCATCACAACAACCTAGAGGGCATTACCCCATTTTACAGACCAGGAAACTCGAGACCCGAAGATGAAGAAAAAAAAAAAAAAACTAGCCCAAGGTCACTTGCTGGTGAGTGGCAGAGCTGAGATTCAAACCCCAGGATGAGGCCTGAGCATGTTGCTCTCTCCTGGCCCCGCAGGACTGACAGCACCTACAGGGTGGGTCAGTCGTTCACCCAGGTGGCGCCATCCCAGCACCACCCTGCAGGATCTAGGGAATGAATGAAGGGTCGCTGGCCGAGAAGAGGAAGTCGAAGATTAGGGAAGGGCCGGGGCTTGTTCGAAGTGGAGTCGAGGGACTTCCAGGACCCGGGAGAGGAGGGAACGAGCATCGCTGTATGAGCGCCCAGCCGGACCCCGGGCAGAGCTTCCCGAGGGTGCCTGTGCGGCTCGCGTGAGGCTGATCCCCACGGCGGTACCGGGGCGCGGGGTACACGAAACGGCCCTAGGGCTGGGCCAGCCGGGCAGGGCTGGAGGGCCTGAGGGCGGAGATGCCACCCGGCTCCAAGCGCGTGGAAACAGACACAGGCGGAAGCGGCGAGGGGGCGGACGGGGCGGGGTCGCGAGGCCGGGGCTGGGAGGCGCCCACCTGACCACCCGCCCGCCGCCCGGTTCTGCGGCCCACAGGCCCCGCTGCCTTCGGCCTCCGAAGTCGGGCCGGGCCGCACCAGGTACCTGGAGGGTTGACGTTGTCATTTCATCTCCTGGGTCCGCCCCACACCCCGCGGCGCTGCTTGCGGCCTCGGTCCGGCCCTGGGGAGCCGAGGTACTGGGTCCGGCGCGGGGAGCCCAGCTGTGGGCGCTGAGCGCGGTGCGCGGGCAGGGCGGCCGCTCGCAGCGGGAGCCGAGTCCGAGGGCAAGCGAGGAGCGCAGCCCAGAGCGGTCGGGCCCGAGCCGAGCGGCTGCCCCCTAGCGGCCACGGCCCACACTGCAGGCACCGCTCCCTGCCGCGGCGAGGGCAGGGGGCGGTTCGAGAGGCGGGACGGACTGGGGGCGAGGAGGTGGGACTAGGGCGAAACGGACAGGGGGCGGGGACGCGGTGGGTGGGACAAGGCCGGGGCGGGGCCTTGCGGGGCGTACGTTCTCAGGGTGGGGCCAGGGGCGGAGCGGGGTAGAATCCGGAAATCCTGACCTCGCTCGAAATAACAACGCACACTGGGCAGTTTTATTCTCACAATAAAACGAACTTATCAGAGCTTTGGTTTCTCCATGTTTAATACTGCACGATCATAATTAGCACCTGCCTTGTCTGGCCTTTGTGGGGAATAAATGAGCTAGCTAATGTAAACAGAGAGTGCCCCACACTGGTGGGACGCCGCTCAGTGTTCAAAGCCAGTTTTGTTTTGCTTTGATTGGTTGACTATTGATTGATACGGAGTCTTGATAGTGGCATGATCTTGGCTCATTGCGACCTCTGCCTCCTGGGTTCAAGAGATTCTCCTGCTTCAGCCTCCCGAGTAGCTGGGATTACAGGCATGCACACCTACTGTGTGCAGCGTTGTGTGCTAGTTTCTGGGGATACAATGATCAAAACAGTCCTAGGGCTGGGTGTGGTGGCCCACGCCTGTAATCCCAGCACTTTGGGAGGCCGAGGTGGGCGGATCACAAGGTCAGGAGATCGAAACCATCCTGGCTAACATGGTGAAACCCCGTGTCTACTAAAAATACAAAAAATTAGCCGGGCATGGTGGCAGGTGCCTGTAGTCCCAGCTACTTGGGAGGCTGAGGCAGGAGAATGGCGTGAACCCGGGAAGCGAAGCTTGCAGTGAGCCGAGATTGCGCCACTGCACTCCAGCCTGGGCGACAGAGCGAGACTCCGTCTCAAAAAAAAACAACACACAAACAAAAAAAACGCAGCAGAGACAAGTGATCCATTTGTCCACAAGTCTATCCTGTGAGAGAAAAAAAATGGAGGGCAACAAACATCCAAGTTGAGGCTGGCTATGGGGGCTCATGCCTGTAATCCTAACACTTTGGGAAGCCAAGGCAGGCCGATTGCTTGGGCCTAGGAGTTCGAGAACAGCCTGGGCAACAGATGAACCCCCATCGCTACAAAAAATAAAAAACGTATCTCGGCATGGTGGCGCACACCTGTGTCCCAGCTACTCCGTAAGCTGAGTTGGGAGAATTGCTGGAGCCTGGGAGGTTGAGGCTGCAGTGAGCCGTGACCGGGCCACTGTAGTCCACTATGGGCAATGAAGCAAGACCCTGCCTCCAAAAAAAAAAAAAAAAAAAACCAAAAAACTGGCACACCTTAATGTCTCTTAACAAAATGCTAATTGAATACAAAGGAGAGGCCAGGTGCGGTGGCTCACGCCTATAATCCCAGTACTTTGGGAGGCTGAGGCGGGTGGATCACCTGAGGTCATCAGGAGTTCAAGACCAGCCTGGCCAACATGGTGAAACCCTGTCTCTACTAAAAATACAAAATATTCGCCGGCCATGGTGGCAGGCGCCTGTAATCCCAGCTACTTGGGAGGCTGAGGCAGGAGAATTGATTGAACCTGGGAGACAGAGGTTGCAGTGAGCCAAGACCACACCATTGCACTCCAGCCTGGGCAACAAGAGAGGAACTCCGTCTCTAAATAAATAAATAAATACAAAGGAGAAAACAATGAGGACATTAGCTTGACTAGGCGACCGAAGGGAGCACCCCGGGTGGTGGGATGCGTGGCCCTCGTGTGTCTCCCGACATGATACCCTGAAGAGAGCATGGCATCATGGCATCTCTGCCAAGAGCGTATGACACAGCCTGGTTGTGAGGCAACACCGAACAGAGCCAGCTGGAGAGCTGTGCTGCAGGATCAAAGCCCTGTGCTGAGACTCAGGCCCATGCCAATTAGAGTGAGGCTAAGGAACATTCCAGATTGAAGAACTGATGAGACACGACGACGAAAGGCATGAAAGTGGTACTGGCCAGGATCCAAGGCCAGAGAGGAAAACAGGACATGGCTGGGATGGCTGTATCATTTGAATGTGGTCTATGGAATGAGTGGTGGTGTGCCAACGTTGATTTCTTGATTAGGAGGGCTGTATGGTGGCAATGCAGGGACTGTCCTTATGTTTTGGAGGTCCTCACTAGATAATTTAAGGGTGCTAGGGAATCATATTAGAAAAAGACAAGGTAATGGAATAAATATGACAAAGTGTGAACAACTGGGAGATTTGGGTGAAGGAGATTTGTACTGTTTTTGTAACTTTCCTGTAGGTTCAAAACTATTTCAGCATTTTTAAAATTGGAAAAAAAAAAAAACCCACGTGACTAAATCAACTTTTTTATTTACAGTATAAAGGTTACAAAGGTATATATGTATTTATATATATAATACCCTTAAGTTACACATTTTCATTGTAATGTACAATGCTGTATGTTGATGTGCTACTCAAGGGGAAGTGTTGTTTATGCATCTATATTTATAGAGTATACATAAAGCTTTTTAAAATTAGGAACACAAATACTGCCCTGTTTTACGCGTTGGGTTTTTGATTTGGTATCCAGAAGATCTGAGACTTAAATTTCAAACAAGACTTAAAAAGAAGTCTTGTTTAAATACAGGGTTCTAAAAAGAAGGAAAAAACCCAGAACATCACATACTTTTAATTATTTGTAAAAGCATTATTCTAGTTTTCTAAGTCTTATACTTAAAAATGAAAGCAGTGTGGGAAAGAATCCACATAAGCAGGTATCATCAGCATTTGCACAGATTAGCCAAAACAGGCCTTCAATAGGTAGTGGTTTTCCACATTATCTTCCAAAAGACCTCAGGTTTGGTACCAAAAAGGACACAGATTTTTTTGGGCACCAAGGTCTTATAATGCTGCACTCATCCAATGGATTGTAAACATAATACTGGAGTCGTATAGTGGAGGGAAAATTCTGAAACCTGTTCTTACGATAAGGGCAGATTTGCTACAAAGTGAGAATATCATCGAGAATGATGATTGTGCCAAACCTGAAACTTAATTTACATCATCATTTCCTCTCCCCCCAATTCTATTAATTCACAAATCGAGGTGAAAAGACACAACTGACACCCGCTTTAACAGGACCCAGATAGAAGGAAAAGCATTTCTTCCAACCTGGGAGGAACACACATTTACAATACTTATGTGCTGGTTTTAATAATACACAATCATTAGCACCTGATTGTCAAAGGGCAGGTTTAAAGAACAAGACACTGAAGGCATGACCTAATTTTTGTGCACAACTCCAAGATACTTGAAAACCAAGGGGAGGGCACCCATGTGGTTCGGTTTCCTTTGCCATTCCAATCACTGATAGCTTAGGTACCTTCTGGGCAATGACTAAGGATGTTGCCTGAAAAGCTAACCCTAGAGATAAATGGAAGGCAAGCTGGATAGAAAGGGACTGTTATTGTGTGAAAATTATGGAAAACATTCAGTCAGCCTTATTTTCTTTAGGTGCCCTTTTCACTGAGTCCGAATGCCAGCGTGTCCTGGAATAAGTGAAATTTTAATTTTTATTTATTTTTTAAATGTTAAAAAAAAATTTTTTTTTAAATTTTTTAGATGGAGTCGGGGTCCCGCTGTGTTCCCCAAGCTGGTCTGGGCCTCCTAGGCTAAAGTGATCCTCCTGCCTTGGCCTGACTTTGTTAACTTTTAAATATCTTCATTTTGATCTATCATTAATGGAGAAATACTCCGTCTACCAGGTATATAAAGGACTTTCAGCATATGAAATGCTTAAATAGTTTAAGCGTGGAAATGAATACAGCAAAATTTAGAAATAAGGAGTTGATAAAACATGCATTTAGTTTTGCTCTTATAGTTAAAGAAGCATTTTTTAAGAAAGACTTTCTCATTTATCTACTTTGGGCAATAAAACTTAATTTTTGTTGTGATTTATCTTACAAAGGATAATGTATACTGTTCTCTTTCCCAAACTAAAGTCTAAATTTGCATTAAAAAAATCATGCATGATGAAAAGACTAGCCTACTTAAATGTGCTTGGAGTCCTTTCATGTTGGCATGGATCAAAGCCTGAGTATCCCTTCAAATATTTTCCAGTTTGCCAGATCCAGATAAACAGACTTGTAAATATACTTTGGTAAAAATATTAAGTGATGAACTACTTAACTGCTGAATGATAAACAGATGGCATGGTGTGACTGACAAATAATGGATTATGTGCTACTTGAGGGCAGGAACTTTCTTTTGGACCCTTCAGAATGCCTGATGTAGAACTATACATTAATGAATGTTTATTAGGTGAAAGAACACATGAACATGTCATTAATTAGCTTTCCAGTTTCAAAATTAGTGTCAATAGCATGGATGTAAGATTATTGCAAACTGAGAAAGGTACTTAGAGGACTCAGAAATTATAAATCTTTTTCTTCTTTTCCTTTTTTTGGAGATGAAGTCTCACTCTGTTGCCCAGCCTGGATCGTGCAATGGCACAATCTCGGCTCACTGCAACTTCTGCCTCCTGGGTTCAAGCGATTCTCCCACCTCAGCCTCCCGAGTAGCTGGGACCACAGGCGTGCGCCACCACGCCCAGCTAACTTTTTGTATTTTTAGTAGAGATGGGGTTTCCCCATGTTGGCCAGGCTGGTCTCGAACTCCTGACCTCAGGTGATCCATCCACCTCGGGCTCCCAAAGTGCTGAGATTACAGGCATGAGCCACCCCACCCGGCCAGAAATTATAAATCTAACCAGGATTCCCAAACATACAATACAATGAAATATCATTTCTCTCTTATAGGTTTTTGGTTTTAACCAATCTATTTTAAAAGGGGCAATTAAAGGATTATGGCTTATATGGTGGATTTCTGTTGAATATGATCAAATGTTCACTGGAGAACAAGCAATAATTTGCAAAAGGCATATTTATGCATTACATTAAATGTGGATCCTCTTTTCTAAAACTAGAATAAGCTTCAGTTCAGTCGCTCAACTTGGGAAGAAAGAATAGAGGTGGCAAGAAATGAAGCACAAGTTTATGTTTTGAAACAAAAGAAGAAACTTATTAAAAGATTCTTCTGAGTTACTACATAACAACCATTCTTCTAGTTGGCAGTTTAGCTAGTCAAAGAGAGACAAAAAAAAAAAAAAACAACAAAAAACAAAAAGCAAACAAAAAAAACAGATGTGCTCTATGTGCCTATTTATTGTACCTTACCCTTAACTTGAAATTCTATCCTTTAAGAGAATGAATTTGTGTCACTCATCTGCCAGATGTTTTTGTTTTTTTAGAGAAAGCGTTTCAAATCAGCCACTTAAGCAGTCTATTATTAGTGTAAAATAAATTCCATTTAACATCACAGCATAGGAATAATGATATTGCTCAAAAATACATAACCCTGATATATAGCAAATTATTTTAGAACTATCATCACACATTTATCGAGTGTCTATGTATCCAGCACAGTGAAAGATTTAGCTTAAAGGGTGGAGGGGGGCAGATTGCTACAACTGGTTTTTAGAAACAGTATGTGGAAAGTCAGAATAATTTTAGATTACCAAGCAATTAGGGGGCACAGAGAAAGAACAGCAGGAGATGGCAGACTGCTCTACTTCCATCTTCAGTGGGGTTAAAAAAAAAAAAGCCACAATAACAACGGAAATTTAACTGAAAGTGATTTCCAAACTCAAAGTAGAGTATAATACCACCTGGCACTTAATGTCATACCTGACAGAGATATATAAAAAGAATGAATATGACTACAGTCAAATTCAACTTTAAGCAGAATCCCAAATTTAAATAAGTCTCTTTTCATTACATAGATATTTGATCTGATCAGAGCAATTTGCTTTGAGACCAAAGAGATCTGGCATTTTACTTATTCATTAGGGATTGAAAAAAGAAGACCTTTGGCTTTCTAACCAGCCATTTCATTCATGGCATCAACAGCCGATGGCAGCCACATGGAAATGTATGCTGGATATTTGGATAGCTTAAATATTATGTACAAGGAATAGCTTATAACCAGTGAAAATAATAAGAACATAATTCAGCGTAAGTGTCCAAGATAAGATACAAAAAAGCAGAGAAAGTGCTTGAGTCTACAGGTCTTCCCTGAAAGTTTCAAAAATGTTTAACTCTTAAGCAGGTAGGGCTTTTAATAGAATTTGCATAGCAGCATATAAGGTAATTTGCATTAAAATATATGAACAGAGATTCTTCCATGGCTTTGAAAACAAATATATCCACATGCATATAAGTTAAGCAAGAAGACCTGGAGTTTCTCACAAAATTAAAAAAAAAAATCTATTATAACCTTTTCTCACACTTTTGTCCATCAAAACCATTTAGAGCAAAACCTGTTTCTAGGAGAAACATAGCCTTGTCCAGATTCCACACAGCTTAAATCTTTTTTTAAGCATAATTTCTGGGGCCAGGTGCAGTGGCTCACATCTGTAATCCCAGCACTTTGGGAGGCTGACGCAGAAGGATTGCTTGAGCGCAAGAGTTCAAGATTAGCCTGGGCAACATGGCGAAACTCTGTCTCTACAAAAAAAAAAAGAAAAAAAAAAACGCATAAAAATTAGCCGGGTGTGGTGGCACACACCTGTGGTCCCAGCTACTCAGGAGGCTCAGGTGAAAGGATCATTTGAGCCCAGAAGGTTGAGGCTGCAGTCAGCTATGATCATATCACTGCACTCCAGCCTGGGTGACAGAGTGAGAACCTGTCTCAAAAAAAAAAGAAGAAGGAAAAAAAAAGAACAAATTCTGGTTTATCAGCTAAGTGCATTCATTCAGCTCGAAAAGCTTTGTTACCATTCAACTTAGGAGGATAAATTAGAAAAACAATCAGTAATAATGTTAGGTATTTGTTGTTTAGAAAGATTTTTTTACTTATAAAAATATAAGAAATAAATAATCCAATCTCTCCTGCCCTGCAATAATTTTCAGTAACAAAGTTTGTGAGAGTACAGAACATAAAAACAGCCACTATCAGACCTTCTTTGGCCTAAAAAGTGCTAAAACATGGCTTTAAAATAGGTGAATCACATTTAAAGTAGTATTTTTGACTGCCTATGTATGTTCCAGTATTTAACCTGAAACTCTTATCTACTAGGAAGGTGAGTTTACAGTTACAACTATCTAATAAATACTGTAGGAACATATATTTAAGTATTTCTTCATATAAAACATTAGAAACTAATTTCCAGATAATGTTTCATTTGATGACTTCAGGAAAGGACTTACCTTTTTCAGAAAAAGAAAAACTGAATGTTTTTCTTTTGTTCCTTTCCTTTTCTTTTTATGGAGAGAAAGGAGAGAAGTTTTAGGAGAAAAGGTGGGAGACTTTTCATATACCAACTCGCTGCTCCTAGGCACCTGTGTGGAATGTGGAGAAGCTGTCAAGCCCCGGGTCTGGGGCGCACAGGAAGCAGTCCCTCTGAATGGGGAGCAGACACTATTCTGCAGTTCCCTTTCCATTCCACACACTGGAACCCACCACTTCCTCAACAATTTTCTTGATTCAAAATGAAAAAGAAATGAAAAGTGAGCTGGTTCTATAAAAAAGGTAGAATATCGAAAATGCCCACTTGTAGTTATCATTTGGAAATAACTTGCCATACTTTGTCATCTAAATATAAATACGTATTTATCATGGTGTCCCATTCATTACAGAGCACTTCATTTGTGGACTGAAAATCCCACGAACACATTTGATTGAAGAACAACCTTGGTCATCATGATTGGAGAGCTGTTAGGTATGTAAGACAAGCAGCAAAAGGGTTCAGGTTCTTGGGGCTGCTAATGGACAAAGGAAACCTCCCATACTTTCATTTCACACCAAGACTCAAAAGATATTATTAAGAACCCTACAGACCTCAGTGCTATACGTGTCAGTTTAACCTTGACCAAAATGAATGAAAATGCATAACATGCCTTGCTTTCCCTGCTCACATTTTAATTCCACATCTTCATATAACCAACGAGCAGGGTGGTTCAGAAGCTCCCCTGCAAATCTCAGTGGCTTAGCCTTTCACATTAACACAGAAAAACCTCAGCCAAATGGCTTTGCTGCTGAAGTCTGAAAAGGCATCGTTCAACATCTCATATTAATAATGCTCTCACTGCATAGAGGGTTCAAGATTGCCTACCTGAGGGTATTATATATTGAAATTCTGATTCCAGAAATCATTTCTGGACCTCCAAGAGATTTTTTTCCTTCCCTGAAATGAAAATTTATTGTGGGCCAGGCATGCTGGCTCACACCTATAATCCCAGCACTCTGGGAGGCCAAGGCGGGTGGATCACTTGAGGTCGGGAGTTCAAGACCGGCCTAGCCAACATGGTGAAACCCTGCCTCTACTAAAAATACAAAAATTAGCCAGGTGTGGTGGTGGGCAGCTATAATCCCAGCTACTCAGGAGAATCACTTGAACCTAGGAGGTGGAGGTTGTAGTGAGCCGAGATCGTGCTACTGCACTCCAGCCTGGGAGACAGAACGAGACTCCGTCTCAAAACAAAAAAAAGAAAAGAAAATTTATCTCAGATGGAGCCAATCTTAGGTTTATGAATTTTCAAAACATGAAAAGCTCTTGAAAGACATATTCTTGTCTAGATTTTAATTTCCAGTTTTAAGCAGTTCAGATAATTCATTTTTGGAACTTCGACAATTACATGAAGCTGGGGGAAGAACAGGCATCTCTCCCCAACCTCTGCATATTGTTGGTTTCACTGTAATGAGGAAGGGGGACTGACTTATGGGTGAAGGAGGACAATGGAGTTACAATGTTGACCTAGAACTCTCTCTGCTCATGGGTCCTCCCCATCGGTCAGGCTGCACTGAAACCAAATAGCTCATTTTGCAGACAGGTGTTTTTCTCTTCTTTTCTCCCCCTGTGCCTGCCCCATCTGAAGTGACACCCTACTCCACCCTCCATAGCGCTCACATTCTTCTATGGCACTCTTGATCAATCAAGCAAACAAGAACTTTCCCTAGACCTTTCTTCAGAGAGCATAAAGAACATCCAAGTCAATATTACCTATTCTTTGAGATCCAGGGACTGTGCTAATTTTGACATTTTATATTGATATTATACCATTTTAAATGTTTGCAGATATATACCACCTTCAAAATTAGGAAAAACAAGCTGAATGTGATTTTCTAACACTACAAAATCAGCATTCTTGCTGCTACTGTGTCCTAATGATATCTGGCAATCTTAATCAAAAGCAGGTAGCTGTTCCATGGTCTCATCACCCTGCTCACTGTAGGGTGTGCTGTGAAGCCAACACTAAGTCTTGAATTAGCAGTTGCTTGTCCATGCCACTGCTGCCACAAAGGGCCAGGCCACAGCCAGGATGCTGCATCCTGTTGTTTTTGGGCAGCCCAAAACAACTCAACATGATGTTAGTGTGGAAGAGCTGGCTTCACCCACCAAGTCTACTCCTCAAGCAGGCTGGCTCTTTAGGATTTATCTTGCTCAAAGAGATCTGCCTACTAGAAGAGATGCCATTAAGGAAACCCACCTCAAAGACTATTCCTCAAAACTAGGATAGGTGATCGCCTTGAAACGGCAGTGATTTCCAGTTATTCAAATAGTGACTAATAAAGCTCCACTAACCCTAACCAAAGGCACATTTGGTAAGCAATAAAAAAAATGGCTTAACCTAGGAAGAGGATTTTCATTTAAAATAAAACTTATAATATCCCCTGGCTCCTAATAAAAATAAAATGGGAAAAACCTAACCAAGCAAAACTTTTCTTTCAAAGCAGTGGCTTCCAACTTGCTTTTCCACTCAGTCACCACTAGAAAGGAAGTAGAAGGCAAGGCAAATCAAATTTGCAAGTTCTAAGTCCTAGAGACAGCACTTAAGAGTGGCAAAGCTTGGGATAAGGTGAGAAGTGATGGCCAGGCTGAGACAGAGGGAGAGCCAGAGCAAATGGAACAACCCTTTGGTGATACAATTCAAGGACTTCCTATGGTGGAAAGAGCTAGTGACAACAGTAAATTCCAAGACATACGACCTATCTGGAATGCTCACGAAGCAACAGGCTGCTGCAAGCTAGCACCTGGGAAGGGACAATTGTTCTGAACAAGAGATCAAGGCTAAGCACAACACAAATCCTACAGGGAGAAGAAAAAGAAAACAATGCTTGGGTATTTGATTATGTCTAAAAATGAAAACAATAAAAAAAAAGAAAACAATGAGCCATTCATTTTGGCAGGAGAAATAAACCTAATTACTCATAAACCATACTATGAAACGAGAATAAATCAACAACTTCATTTTGGAGCCTTTTAGAGTCCTAGAATATCTGGCCAAGGTAGACTGTGAAAGGTAGGCTCTTCTTTAAACATGGTTATGGTTCAGCAGTGATTTGCAGGTCCTTGGGAAGGCACTGTGCTGAAGGAGAGCAAAGAGTTTTCTTTTTGTGCTTTTTTTTTTTTTTTTTTTTTTGAGGTGGAAATATTTCTTGTGACAGTCAAGGCTCTTTTCTGATTTTTTGTTGCTCACACAAGCAGTCCCATACGAGTGACTTTGGCCGATAAGAACGTGTGCAACACAAATACAATCGGCTTCGGACAAGAGTGCAGGTCCATGGTCTGTGGAGAAAGGACACTAAGTATCACTACCTCACTACCATATACAAACAACTTAATAAATGAAGATGCAAAGTAAATTTACTTTTAAGGTAGGTAAAGAATGTGCCAGAGCTATGGAAACTCTTGGGAACTTAATGCCACAGGCAAAAGTGCACTATGGAGTAAGGTTATTCCATGTCATAATACTGGTGTGAGGTTTCACATCCCCCATTAGGAGACAACTGGTGGTGTACTGGGTTCCACCATGCCTGGTAGGAAGAACTAAATAGTAGAGGATTTATAATCTAAGGCCAGGCGTGGTGGCTCACGCCCGTAATCCCAACACTTTGGGAGGCCGAGGCAGCCGATGCGGGCAGATCATGAGGTCAGGAGATTGAGACCATCCTGGCTAACACGGTGAAATCCCATCTCTACTAAAAATACGAAAAATTAGCCAGGCATGGTGGCACGTGCATGTAATCTCAGCTACTTGGAAGGCTGAGGCAGGAGAATTGCTTGAACCAGAGAGGCAGAGGTTGCAGTGAGCTGAGATCGTGCCACTGCTCTCTAGCCTGGGCGACAAAGCGAGACTCTGTCTCAAAAAAAAAAAAAAAAAAGAAAAGAAAAATGACAACAACAAAAACCAACACCCAATGCCATCTTGAAAACTAAAGAACAGCAGATACAGTGGCTCACACCTGTAATCTCAACACCTTGGGAGGCCAAGATGGGAAGATCACTTGAAGCCAGGAGTTCAAGACCATCCTGGGCAGCAAAGCGAGACCTCATCTCTACAAAAAATACAAAAATTGGCCAGGTATGGTGGCACACGCCTATAGTCCAGTCCCAGTTACTCGGGAGACTGAGGCAGGAGGATCACTTGAGCCCAGGAGGTATAGGCTGCAGGGAGCTATGATTGCACCACTACATTCCAGCCTGGGCGACAGAGACCCCATCTTTAAAAAAATTTTTTTTAATTTAAAATTTCATGGTTTTAAATGGAATGTCAGTCCATGATTTTATATATAAGGGTAAGAAGTAATGAGAAGGAAAGAGAACATCTATTAGATAAACATGTGTTTCAGAAACACTCTTACCAGTTCTCCCTCAGGACCACCAAAATCCAAGTATAGATTTCGGATGCCATCATCAGCAGACATCTTCAGCCTTTCAAAGGGGTAGCGGTACAGTATGCTGCTGGAGCCTCCATTTTCCCTGGAGATGGTGAACCCATTTTCATAGTGAATAGTAAGCCTCACCTCTTGGCCATTTAACATGCAGCCTGTTGAAGAAAAGCAAAAAACATTAGTTGTAAAGTTGCTATGTCAGTTATCAAGTGAAAAGGGATTCTTCTGACTTCAAAATAGGAAAAATATTTTCTTCAGAATGTGTGATACCTAACCTATATGGAACCTTCTAAAGTGTGTTTTGTGCTGGGCACGGTGGCTCACGCCTGTAATCCCAGCACTTCGGGAGGCTGAGGCAGGCGGATCACAAGGTCAGGGGTTCGAGACCAGCCTGACCAACATGGTGAAACCCTGTCTCTACTAAAAATACAAAAATTAGCTGGGCGTGGTGGCGGGCGCCTGTAATCCCAGCTACCCAGGAGTCTGAGGCAGGAGAATTGCTTGAACCCAGGAGGCGAAGGCTGCAGTAAGCCAAGATTGTGCCACTGCACTCCAGCCTGGGTGACAGAGCGAGACTCTGTCTCAAAAAAAAAAAAAAAAGTGTGTTTTGTTTTGGTCACTGAGATGAGGCAGAAATGACCATAACTCTCCTTGACATCTGTTCAATTTAATTCCACAAGTACCCACTGAACACTCGTAGTGGCAAGTGTGTGTAGGCTGTGCACGGCACTGGAGAAGTAAGAGGCACAGTCCCTGCTCTCAAGGACTTTACATAAACAGGAAATCCCCAACTGTGTAAGGCAGAATGTACAGAACATGAGCAAACACCAAACTGAATGAGGCCAAAGTCAAGAAATGTTTCCTGGAGGAGATGGGCCTTCAGATAGGCCCTAAAGAATTGGTAAAACTGGCCGGGTACGGTGGCTCACACCTGTAATCCCAGCACTTTGGGAGGTCGAGGTGGGCGGATCCCTTGAGGTCAGGAGTTAGAGACTGGCCAACATGGCGAAACCCCGTCTCTACTAAAAATACAAAAATTAGCCAGGCATGGTGGCACATGCCTGTAATCCCAGCTACTCGGGAGGCTGAGGCAGGATAACTGCTTGCACCTGGGAGGCAGACGTTGCAGTGAGATGAAATCACGCCACTGCACTCCAGCCTGGGTGAAAGAGCGAGACTCTGTCTCAAAAAAAAAAAAGAATTGATAAAACTGGACAGGCAGGGAGGAAGAGGCAGAAGGACTGAACTGGGCAAGAAGGAACAACCAAAGGAGCAAAGGCAGAGAGGCCTTTCAGGAGCCGTGACATGGTTTGGTTGGCATTTGGGATGAAGATAAAGATTATGTTCATCAAAGTTAAAGGCTATACTCAGCAAAAGTCACACAGTCAATGCTATCAAAGATATAATTCAAAGGACACCTCTGAATTGACAGGATACAAACAATTTTGGTCATCAAGACTGGCAAATGCCCCAAGTGTGGTGGCTCATGCCTATAATCAATCCCAGCACTCTGGGAGGCTGAGGCAGGAGGATCACTTGAGGCCAGGCGCTAGAGAACAGCCTGGGTAAAATGGCAAGATCTCATTTCTATAAAAATAAAAAATGTAGCCGGGCATGGTGGTGTGTGCGTATAGTCCCGGCTACTCAGGAGGCTGGAGTGGGAGGATCACTTGTGTCCAGGAGTTCAAGGCTGCAGTGAGCTGTGATCATGCCACTGCACTCTAGCCTGGGTGACAGAGCAATGTCTAAACAATTTTAAAAAGAGAGATTTAGAGATTCTTTTTTTTTGTTTGTTTTGAGACGGAATCTCCTTCTGTCACCCAGGCTGGGGTGCAGTGGCGTGATCTCAGCTCATTGCAACCTCAGCCTCCTGGGCTCAAGCAACTCTTCTGCCTCAGCCTGCTGAGTAGCTGGGATTACAGACGCACACCACCACGCCCGGCTAATTTTTTTGCATTTTTAGTAGAGACAGGGTTTCACCATGTTGGCCAGGTTGGTCTTGAACTCCTGACTGCAAGTGATCCACCACCTCGGCCTCCCAAAGTGTGGGGATTATAGGCGTGAGCCATCGCACATGGCTTTTTTTTTTTTGAGACAGAGTATCGCTCTGTCGCCCAGGCTGGAGTGCAGTGGCGTGATCTTGGCTCACTGCAACCTCTGCCTCCCAGGTTGAAGCGATTCTCCCGCCTCAACCTCCTGAGTAGCTGGGATTACAGGAGCGTGCCACCACACTCGGCCAATTTATGTATTTTTAGTAGAGACAGGGTTTCACCATGTTGGTCAGGCTGGTCTCGAACTCCTGACCTTGTGATCTGCCCGCCTTGGCGTCCCAAAGTGCTGGGATTATAGGCATGAGCCACTGTGCCCGGCCTCCTTTTTTTTTTTTGTTTGAGGCAGAATCTTGTTCTGTCACCTAGACTGGAGTGCACTGGCGCAATCTCAGCTGACTGCAACCTCTGCCTCCCGGGTTCGAGCAATTCTCATGCCTTAGCCTCCTGAGTAGCTGGGATTACAGGCGGGCACCACCACACCCAGCTGATTTTTTGTATCTTTTAGTAGAGACAGGGTTTTGCCATCTTGCCCAGGCTGGTCTCAAACTCCTGAGCTCAGGCAATCCACCTGCCTCGGTCTCCCAAACTGCTGCGATTACAGGTGTGAGGCACTGTGCCTGGCCTGAGAGATTTTTTTTTTCTTTTTTTTTTGAGATAAGAGTCTCACTGTCGCTTTTTGAGGAAGACGCGGCCGTAGGAGTTGAGGATATCTGCTCCGCAAGCTCCTGCTCCTGACTCACCGCTGTTCGCTCTCGCCGAGGAACAAGTCGGTCAGGAAGCCGCGCAGCAGCCATGGCTTTTAAGGATACTGGAAAAACACCCGTGGAGCCGGAGGTGGCAATTCACCGAATTCGAATCACCCTAACAAGCTGCAACGTAAAATCCCTGGAAAAGGTGTGTGCTGACCTGATCAGAGGCGCAAAAGAAAAGAATCTCAAAGTGAAAGGACCAGTTCGAATGCCTGCCAAGACTTTGAGAATCGCTACAAGAAAAACTCCTTGTGGTGAAGGTTCTAAGACGTGGGATCGTTTCCAGATGAGAATTCACAAGCGACTCATTGACTTGCACAGTCCTTCGGAGATTGTTAAGCAGATTACTTCCATCAGTATTGAGCCAGGAGTTGAGGTGGAAGTCACCATTGCAGATGCTTAAGTCAACTATTTTAATAAATTAATTACCAGTTGTTAAAAAAAAAAAAAAAGAAAAAAAAAGTGTCTCACTGTCATCCAGGCTGGCGAGCAATGGCGCAACCTCGGCTCCCTGCAACCTCCACCTCCTGGGTTCAAACAATTCTTATGCCTCAGCCTCCCAAGTAGCTGGGATTACAGGTGTTCACCACCACACCTGGGTAATTCTTGTATTTTTAGTAGAGACAGGGATTTCACCTCGAACTCCTGACCTCAAGTGATCTGCCCACCTTGGGTTCCCAAAGTGCTTGGCCCCTGAGATTTCTTTTTTCTTTTTTTTTTTTTTTTTTGAGACAGAGTCTCTCTGTCGGCCAGGCTGGACCGCAGTGGCATGATCTCAGCTCACTGCAACCTCCATCTCCCGGGCTCAAGCAATTCTCCTGCTTCAGCCTCCTGAGTAGCTAGGATTACAGGCATGTGCCACCACGCCCAGCTGATTTTTTGTATTTTTAGTACAGATGGGGTTTCACCATGTTGGCCAGGCTGGTCTCAAACTCCTGACCTCAGGTAATCCACCCACCTCGGCCTCCCAAAGTGCTGGGATTACAGGCATGAGCCACCACGACCGGCCTGAGATTTCTTAAATGTTCTGTTTTGGATTGTTTCTCCTGGAGAAGGAAAGAATGGAAAGCAAATGTGACTGTGTGTGATTCTGTGTGTGTGTGTGTCAAACTTAATGTATTTAGGTCTAGATATTGAGCTTGTTTTAGTTTAAATTTTTATTTTTTATTTTTTTTTGAGACAGAGTTTCACTCTTGTCACCCAGGCTGGAGTGTAATGGCATGATCTCAGCTCACCACAACCTCCGCCTCCTGGGTTCAAGCAATTCTCCTGCCTCAGCCTCCCAAGTAGCTGGGATTAAGGCATGCGCCATCATGCCTGGCTAATTTTTTGTATTTTTAGTAGAGACGGGGTTTCTCCATGTTGGTCAGGCTGGTCTCGAACTCCCGACCTCAGGTGATCCACCCGCCTTGGCCTCCTAAAGTGCTGGGATTACAGGTGTGAGCCACCATGCCCAGCCATAGTTTAAAATTTATAATTAATACCAGATTCTTCTGAATGAGACCGTGACCTGGTCATGTAAATTGTGTGCCAAATAGAACCAATTAAACAGTTTTTCCCTAAACATTTAGTAGATCACACAGGTGAGGCAATGATGATTAAGTGCCTGACACCCCTTACCCTTTTAGGAGTAATGAACCAAAGGGAGATAAGGGAAATAAGCCTTTTACTCTGATTTAACAGCTGTGTGTGTGTGTGTATGAGAAGTGGTTTTTTTTTCTTTTTCAGTATAAATTCCCCATTTAGTAAGAGGAGTGGCCCTTTTCTGATGGGATAGCATCTGGGGCTTATTAGTGGAGCTGTTGCAGCTGGCTCATTATGTCTTGGTTCACTTAGAGTGCTTTTGGATGGGTATATATCCACTATGCACTCCAATTTATAGATAAGTCAGTAAAAAATTCAGTATGTTGATTTTGTTTAACAGGGTTGTTACCAGAAATAGAAAAAGACATACAATAGCAGCACAATAGTAAGTACTGAAGTTAAAGGGGTAAAAAACTACAGTTTTGGCTGGGCGCGGTGGCTCACACCTGTAATCCTAGTACTTTGGGAGGCCGAGGCAGATGGATTGCCTGAGCTCAGGAGTTCGAGACCAGCCTGGGCAACATGGTGAAACCCCGTCTCTACTAAAATACAAAAGAAATTAGCCAGGCGTGGCGGTGTTCGCTTGTAATCCCAGCTACTCGGGAGGCTGAGGCAGGAGAATTGCTTGAACTTGGGAGGCGGAAGCTGCAGTGAGCCGAGATTGCGCCACTGCACTCCAGCACTCCAGCCTGAGTGACAGAGCAAGACTCTGTCTCACAAAAAAAAAAAAAAAATCAAAAACTACAGTTCTTCAGGTATCAAGAGAGGAAGGTACATAAACACAGGGCTCTGCAGTGGGTGCTTTTATTTTTATTTTAGATGGAGTCTCGCTCTGTCGCCCAGGCTGGAGTACAGTGGCATGATCTCGGCTCACTGCAACCTCCACCTCCTGGGTTCAAACGATTCTCCTGCCTCAGCCTCCCTAGTAGCTGGGACTACAGGGGCACACCACAACGCCCTGCTAATTTTTGTATTTTTTTTTTTTCAGTAGAGATGGGGTTTTGCCATGTTGTCCAGGATGGTCTCGAACTCCTGACCATAGGTGATCTACCCTCCTCGGCCTCCCAAAATGCTGGGATTACAGGCATTAGCCACCATGCCCAGCCTGTAAAATTCTTTATAGTGATAAAGAGTTTCAGTGTATGGGACTGATGGCTCTTTAGTCAAAAAATAATTTTTTTTTTCCTGATGATACAAGCATGATATAACTTTAAAAATTCAAACAACTGGCTGGGCACAGTGGCTCATGCCTATAATTCCAGCACTCTGGGAAGCTGAGGTGGAGGACTGCTTGAGGCCAGAAGTTTGAGATAAGTCTAGGCAACATAGTGAAATTCTATCCCTACCAAAATTACAAAAATTAGCCAGGCATGGTGGCATGCACCTGTAGTCCCAGTTACTTGGGAGGCTGTGGTGGGAGGATCGCTTCAGCCTGGGTAGTCGAGGATGCAGTGAGCTGTGTTCGTGCCACTGCACTCCAGCCTGGGAAACAGAATGAGACTGTGTCTCTAAAAAAAAACAACAACAACAACAACAAAAAAAACAAAATAAAAATCAAACAATGTAAAAGTGGCCTATAACTGCAGTTGGATTTAGGGATGGAGAAAAAGCCAGGGATGTCTATGGCCCAAATTACTGAGCAGTAAAAGGCACTGCCCACTTCAACAGCCAAGATAGGCTCTACATCTTCCTCCGTTGTTTCTTCTCTTCCATCTGTCCCTCTTTCAGGCTAAGGCCAATCCCCTCACATCTGCCTTGGATTGCATCTACCTCCACCTTCCTAGAAACTGTACAAGACTGATTCCTCCTTCTACCTCTTGTGTTTTCAACACGTCCCTCTGAATCAGATCCCTCTCATTCACTTTTTATTTTTATTTATTTATTTATTTATTTGAGGCGGAGTCTCCCTCTGTTGCCCAGGCTGGAGTGCAGTGGCGCGATCTCGGCTCACTGCAAGCTCCGCCTCCCGGGTTCACGCCATTCTCCTGCCTCAGCCTCCCGAGGAGCTGGGACTACAGGCGCCCGCCACCACGCCCGGCTAATTTTTTTTTGTATTTTTAGTAGAGACGGGGTTTCACTGTGTTAGCCAGGAAGGTCTCGATCTCCTGACCTCGTGATCCGCCCGCCTCGGCCTCCCAAAGTGCTGGGATTACTGGCGTGAACCACCGCACCCGGCCCCATTCACTTTTTAAATGCTCAAGCCTCTCTCATTATTAAAAGAAATGCCACTACTCAACTCTATAGCTTACCTCCAAGGACCACTCCCCCTCTCTCCTCCTCTTCATATCAAAATTTCTTAAAAGAGCTATCTACTCAGTTTGCCCATGATTCACCTCACGTCCACTCCTCACACCTCTGCAATCTGCCACTGCCATCACATCGTTTTGCATCTCTCCCCAAGGGCATCAATTATCTCCATATTGCTAAATCCAACCTGCTTTTTCAGCCTCATCCTACTTGGCACTTGTAGTACTAATTGTTGGCTGTCTACCAGCTTCTATTTCTCCATTCTTCTTTATGGGCAAACCCCAATTTTATTCAGGTTTTTACTGTGTCCTAATGTGTTTCAGGGAAGGGTACTCCCGATTTGTGGATAGACAGCTTCTGGGCCAATCAGAGCATGGGTTTCCCCTGGTGATTGTTCTGGTTCAGACTGGACATATGAGCCAAACTGACTCAATCAGATTGAAAAGATCTAAGACCAGGAAGAGAAGGCCCCACTCTCTTTCACTCTTGCTCTCTTTTATGCAAGATATTTAATATTTATTCTAGTTTTAGTGGCCATGCCCTATTATTTTTAGCATAAACCATCCCAACTGATACATTTACTCCTACTGACTTTTCCTCCCTTGAAATACTCTTCCTTTGGTTTCCATGGCCCTTACCATCCCCACCAATCCTGGTTTTCCTTCTACTGCTCTGACTACTACTACTCAGATTCCTAAGCTGGGGATTATGGGGTGAGGCATTGGCTTTTTCACACAACGGGGATGTTGTTAAGTATAAAACATACATTAGAGATGGCTTTCTAAGAAGTTCCCTGATAGTAATTTAATAAAGCTAGGAGGAAAACTTAATAAATAATAAATAAAAAAATTGGTGTTATAATAAGGTGAACACTGGGCCGGGCACGGTGGCTCATGCCTGTAATCCCAGCACTTTGGGAGGCCAAGGTGGGTGGATCACCTGAGGTCAGGCGTTCAAGACCAGCCTGGCCAACAGGGTGAAACCCCCTCTCTACTAAAAATGAAAAAGAAAAAAAAAAAAAAATTAGCTGGGCATGGTGATGGGCACCTGTAATCCCAGCTACTCAGGGGGCTGAGGCAGAGGTTGCAGTGAGCCAAGATCGCACCATTGCACTCCAGCCTGGGCAACAAGAGCGAAACTCCGTCTCAAAAAAATATATATATATACATATATATATACATGTATATATATATACATGTATATATATATATACGTATATATTTATACATGTATATATATATACGTATATATTTATAAATATATATTATTAAATATATATATTTAATAAGGTGAACACTGGTAAATACAACCAGTGTTGTATTTATCCACTTTGTGTAGATAGTACAACCAGTGTATATGTTATCCACTTTGTATCTATGTATTTATATTTATTTTTTTGAGACAGAGTCTCACTCTGTTGCCCAGGCTGGAGTGCAATAGCGCAATCTCGGCTCACTACAAGCTCTGCCTCCTGGGTTCACGCCATTCTCCTGCCTCAGCCTCCTGAGTAGATGGGACTACAGGCGCCCACCACCACACAGGCACCTGCCACCACACCTGGCTAATTTTTTGTATCTTTAGTAGAAACAGGGTTTCACTGTGTTAGTCAGGATGGACTCGATCTCCTCATGATCTGCCCGCCTCGGCCTCCCAAAGTGCTAGGATTACAGGCGTTAGCCACCGTGCCCAACCTATTTATTTATTTTTGAGACAGGGTCTCACTCTGTCGCCCAGGCTGGAGTGCATTGCTGCAGCCTGGACCTGCAGGGCTTAAGCAATCCTCCCACTTCAGCCACCTGAGTAGCTGGGACTATAGGCATGTGTCACCATGCCTGGCTAACTTTCAAAATTTTTCATAGAAACACAGTCTTACTCTGTTGCCCAGGCTTATTTTATTTTTTATTTTTATTTTCTTTAGAGACAGGGTCTCATTCTTTTGCCTAAGCTGGAGTGCAGTGGTGTGATCATAGTTCACCGCAGCCTCAAACGCCTGGGCTCAAGTGATTATCTTGCTTCAGTCTCCCAAACAGCTGAGACTACAGGTGCATGCCACCATGCCCAGCTCATTTTTTTTTTTAAATAGAGATGGGGTCTTGCTGTGTTACCCAGGCTAGTCTCGAACTCTGGTGTCAAGTAATCCTCCTGCCTTGGCCTCCCAAAGTGCTGAGATTACAGGCATAAGCCACAGTGCTGGGCCAACTGTGTGTTTATTTAAATGAGAACTGCTGGTGGTTATCAGTGTGTCATAAGGGACAAAGAACCTAATGGCAGAGTTCTATGCTACAGGTCCTGTTTCTGGGGCTCTGGGGGGCTCTATCCACTGTTTCCAGCAAGTCCCCTGACCCATCTCTCTAGCAGCCATAGGACTGTGTGTGTTATACTCAGAGCAACTCAGAAGGGAGTAGGTCTTTCAGGTTAGACCTGGCCTGACTGCCCAGAAATGTCTCAGAGAAAGGCTGGGGCATCCTTCCCAGTGACTGCACATAGGAAAAGCCAGCCCATCAGGTATAAGCAACAGGATCATCATGCCCAGGGTCACAGAAAAGAACATGACACTGTGTTCTTCTCTTATTGCTATTTGGCCAAAGGCATGAAGTACATCTTACTTATTTTTCTTTTTTTTTTTTTTTTCCGAGTCTGATCTTATTTATTTGTTACTCAAAAAATCTTATTTCTGACTGGATTCAGACTTAGAAGTAGAAGCTCGCAGAGAGGAAAGTCTGCGTCTCTTCGCAGTTTGTTCCTGGCGCTTCTCCTTAGCCTCCTTCATTCTCTTGGCCAAAAGTTTAGCATATTCTGCAGCCTCTTCCTTATTTTTCTCAGTAGGCTGCTTCTTCAGAGCAATACGCCGTCGTTTGTGCCGCAGTACACGTGGAGTAACAAGACGCTGAATCTTGGGTGCTTTGGTCCTAGGTTTCTTACCTTCTTTGTTTAAGGGCTTTCTTACAACATACTGGTGGACATCATCTTCTTTAGAGAGACTGAAAAGTTGGCGGATTCTGCTAGCTCTTTTGGGGCCCAGGTGGCGAGGCACTGTAGTATCAGTCAGTCCAGGAATATCCTTCTCTCCTTTTTTTACAATAACCAAGTTGAGAACGCTCAGATTTGCATCCACAATGCAACCACGAACTGATTTTCTCTCTCTCTCTCTCCAGTTCTCCTTGGTCTGTAACAGGAATGCCCTTATTCAGTAGCAGGCAGACACGGCCATGGGTCAAGACACCCTGCTTCATGGGGAAACCTTGTTTGTCATTCCCACCACTGATTCGGACCACATAACCCTTCCATTCTTCACCCAGAGTGTCAGCAGCAACTTCTGTGGCCATACGCTTCTCATAAGAAGTACGAAGTTTGCATTCACCATCCACTTCAATGAGTTTCTGGCAGCCAGTGGCTAGGAGGGAGATGTTCAGCTTCATCTTGAAGCAGCTGAATGCCTCCGAGGCACCATGGAAAAGAGCTATTTTTCTTTTATTACAAAGCACAGCACTTGATAAATACTAAAACACTCAGTAAATAGGTATTAACTTAACAAATTAGACTGATATTGTATGTCCTTCAGAAGTTTAACCTGGTCATAAGTATGAGTCATTTAGAGAAATTTCAGGGCTTAAGGCTCTAGTTTTGGAGCCCAAAAAGGCCCCAATTCAAGTCCTAACCATACTAACACCAGTTCCCATATCTTGAAAATGCAGGTGACAACATCTGCCCCAGAGAGTTGTGTGTGAAGGTTAGATGATGCCTGTATTTCATTTATGCCTTATGACAATCCTGATACATACCTATTATTCTTTTGGTTTCTGTCCTTCCTACTTGAAAAATAGGGGCTATGCTTACCTTATTTTATTACAGCTAGTAAAAGCACATAGTATATACTGAAAAATATTTGCCAAATAGACGAGTAAAAAGGACTCAAGATAATTTCTAAGAAATGGTGAACAATATGGTCACAGAAAACTGTTTCCTCGTATATTTTAACAATATAAATCCTTTTAAATGCCTGTTTTTCTTCTCTTCTCCCAGATTTTCTTCATTTTTATTAATGTAATTCCTACCTATATTTACTGCTTCTTAATCTTCATATCATCAAAACTACAGACATATATAAAGTACCTTCATAAAGTTCTTGTATGACTTAAAAACTTTAATGGCTTAAATAATTGGTATGATGAAAATAAGCCTTTAAAAGTATACTATACAATTTTTAAAATAGTTTCAAATCCTGTGACAAATGGAAAATGGCTTTATGTACTTGAGAAAGAGAGCTGCATTCTATGCCTACTCATCTTGAAGTTCATATTTGCAAGCAGGAGAAAGTCCTTCTGTACCAGAGGGATCACTGATTAGCTCTACTATAGTTAAGCTTTACTTAACTATAGCCTAATCAAGGTTTAAAACTAAATGAACATTAGGAAGATTATGTATTGCATTTACTTGTCACATTTTGTAGGTATTGAAATTTTTCTAGATGGGTAAACTATAACCAAAACATAGAGACAAGGAACAGCTTAACTGATTTATTTTTGCCAACTATAGTTTTAACAGACAGTTCTGAATCTCCCAACAATTTTTTTTTTTTTTTTTTTTTTTTAGGCAGGGTCTTGTTCTGTTGCCCAGGCTGGAGTGCAGTGATGTAATCACAGCTCACTGAATCCTTGACTTCTCGGGCTTAAGCAACCCTCCCACCTCAGCCTCCTGAGTAACTGGGACTACAGGTACACACCACCAGGCCTGGGTAATTTTTTTATTTTTTGTAGAGACGGGGTTTCGCCATGTTGCCCAGGCTGAGCTCAAGTGATCCACCTGCCTCAGCCTCCCAAAGTGCTGGGGTTATAGGTGCGAACCACAGTGTAATCTTTTTTATATTAATATGTAATATTTGTATATATCTTAGGGGTACATGCGATATTTTGTTAGCTGATACTTTGTTACATGTGTAAAATGTGTAATGATCAAGTCAAGGGATTTAGGATATCCATCACATTGAATATTTAACAATTCTATGTGTTGGGAACATTTTAAGTCCTTTCTTCTATTTGAATTATACAATGCATTATTGTTAACTATAGTCACCATACTCTGCTCTTGAACATTAGAACTTATTCCTTCTTTCTAATTGTATGTTTATACCCATTAACCAACCCTTCTTCACAGCCCCTCACAACACACCCATCCCAACCTCTGGTATTTATCTTGTACTCCCTACATCCATGACATCCATTTTTTTTTTTTTTTTTTTTTTTTTTTGAGATGGAGTTTAGCTCTTGTTGCCCAGGCTGGAGTGCAATGGTGCGATCTTGGCTCACCACAACCTCTGCCTCCCGGGTTCAAGCAATTCTCTTGCCTCAGCCTCCCGAGTAGCAGGGATTACAGGCATGCATCACCACGCCTGGCTAATTTTGTATTTTTAGTAGAGACGGGGTTTCTCCATGTTGGTCAGGCCAGTCTCGAATTCCTGACCTCAGGTGATCCGCCTGCCTCGGCTTCCCAAAGTGCTGGGATTACAGGCATGAGCCACAGCGCCTGGCCACTTTTTTAGCTCCCATATAAGTGAGAGCATGCCATATTTGTCTTTCTATACCTGCCTTATTTCACTTAACATAATGACCTCCAATTCCATCCATGTTGCTACAAATGACATGACTGCATTATTTTTTATGGCCAAATAGTATCCCATTGTGTATATATACCATATTTTCTTAATCCATTTGTCCGCTGATAGACACTTAGGTTGATTCTGTATCTTTGTTATTGTGAATAGTGCTGCAATAAACATGGAGGTGCAGGTATCTTTCTGATACGCTGATTTTTCTTCTTTTGGATAAATAGTAGTAGGATTGCTAGATCATACAGTAGTTCTATTTTTAGCTTTTTGAGAAATATTCATACTGTTTTCCATAATGGCTATACTGATTTACATTCCCACCAACAGTGTATAAGAGTTTGCTTTTCTCTGCATCCTCGCCAGCATCTGTTATTTTTAATCTTTTGAATAATAGCTATTCTAACAGTTACCAAGGTAATATTAAAATACAGCTGTATGGCTTTAAAGAGAAGCTGATTTAAAAAAATACAGCTGTGAATAAGAACAAAAAAGTTTAAAATTACCAAAAAATATGTTTCTTTTGTCTATTTAAAAATATAAGGAACCAGCTGGCCCTCACTCTTCCTTTCCTCTAGCCATCATATTTAAACAACTATGAGCCTGGGAAGCTTTATCCTGCAAAATGAAATTTAGCTGCTAGACACCAAAGAAACAACATGAACTAAAAGATGCTGAAAATCCAAGTTGCACTCTTGATTTTGGGAAGCATATCCCCTTGAATTCTTGAGGACAATACAGTGATCCCAGATGGTAGCAAAGGGCATGAGTGTGCTGGCCTGACCCCTCGACTGCCCACAGGAACACAGAGCATCCCAGTGTGATTCCGGTGTAAGCCACCATGCCCCACCTCCAATACTGTATTTTTTTTCAACCTCATTTACTTTTTTTCAGTAGAGATGAGGTTTCACCATGTTGCTCAGGCTGGTCTTGAACCCCTGGACTCAAGTGATCCGCCCACCTCAGCCTCCCAAAGTGCTGGAATTACAAGCGTGAACTACCCTGCTTGGCCCAACACACACACACACACACACACACACACACACACACACACACATTTTTTTTTTTTTTGAGACAGAGTTACAGAGTTTCCCACTGTTGCCCAGGCTGGAGTGCAGTGGTATGATCATAGCTCACTGCAGACTCCACCTCCCAGGTTCAAGCAATTCTTGTGCCTCAGCCTCCCGAGTAACTGGGACTTCAGGCATGTGCCACTATGCCCAGCTAATTTTTGTATTTTTAGTAGAGATGGGGTTTCACTATGATGGCCAGGCTGGTCTCGATCTCCTGGCCTCAAGTGATCTGCCTGCCTCGGTCTCCCAAAGTGCTGGGACTACAGGCATAAGCCACCGCTTCCAGCGTTTCTATTCTTGGAAACAGTCTCACTCTATCTCCCAGCTTGGAGTGCAGTGGCACGATCTTGGCTTATTACAACCTCCGCCTCCTAGGTTCGAGCAATTCTCATGCCTCGGCCTCCCAAGTAGCTGGGATTATAGGTGCCTGCCACCACTCCTGGCTAACTTTTCTATTTTTAGTAGATATGGGGTTTCACGATGTTGGCCAGGCTGGTTTGGAACTCCTGACCTCAAGTGATCCACCCTCCTTGGCCTCTCAAAGTGCTGGGATTACAGGCATGAGCCACTGCGTCCAGCCCCAGCCTGTATTTTTAAAGGTTTTTATTTTGTCCAAAGCCAAAAACAATTAAAAAAAAAAAAAGAAAAAAATTTGCAAATATCTATATGTATACATATATGTAAATATATATAAAACAATACTCCATGACAACTAACCACAAGAGGGCGCTTCCACAATGGAAAGAAACCACCAACCTTATTTCCTTTACTTATTTGAGTAAGTGTTGGGCACACATTTTCAAACTTTTGTAGAGTAACTCCTATTTCAAATCCTTTATTTTTCCATAGCCATAAGCTTGCTAGATACTCATATTTTAAGGGCGTCTATCCACAACTTAGATTTCAATCTTCTTAATTGGAGAGTCCATGTATCTAGTACTTGGTAAATGAGTCCTTACATTATTTTTTCTTTTAAGAGACAAGGTCTCACTATGTTGCCCAGGCCGGAATACAGTGGCTATTCACAGGCTTGATCATTGTGCACTACAGCCCTGAAATGGGCCCAAGCAATCTTCCCACCTTAGCCACCTGACCAGCTGAGACTACGGTGTGTGCCACTATGTCTGGCTATTTTTTTTTTTTCATTTAATTAAATTAATTTATTTATTTTGAGACTGGTTCTGGCTCCCATCACCCAGGCTGGAGTGCCATAGCACTATCACAGCTCACTGCAGCCTTGACTTCCTGGGCTCAGGTGATCCTCCTACCTCAGCCTCCTGAGTAGCTGGGACTACAGATGTGTGTCACCACTCCCAGCTAAATTTTTGTATTTTTAGTAGAGATGAGGATTCACCATGTTACCCAGGCTGGTCTCAAACTCCTGGGCTCAAACAATGCGCCAGCCTTAGCCTTCCAAAGTGCTGGGATTACAGGTGTGAGCCACTGTACCCAGCTTCATTTTTCATTGTAGAGATGGGGTCCTCAATATATTGCTCAGGCTGGTCTTAAAACTCCTGGCCTCAAGCAATCCTCCTGCCTCAGCCTCCCGAGTAGCTGGGATTACAGGTGTAAGCCACCTTGCCTGGCTAGTCTTTACACTATTAAATGCAGATTAAATGACAACTGGCCTGGCACAGTGGCTTGTGCCTATAATCCTAGTTACTCAGGAGGCTTAAGACCAGAGAATAGCTTGAGGCCAGGAGTTGAGACCAGCCTGGGCAACACAGTAAGACGTCATCTCTAAAAAAAAATAATAATAAACCGAAGGCTGGGCATGGTGGCTCACGCCTGTAATCCCAGCACTTTGGGAGGCCAAGGTGGGTGGGTCACCTGAGGTCAGAAGTTCAAGACCAGCCTGGCCAATATGGTGAAACCCTGTCTCTACAAAAAATACAAAACTTAGCTGGGCATGATGGCAGGTGCCTGTAATCCCAGCTACTCGGAAGGCTGAGACAGGAGAACAGCTTGTACCTGGGAGGCGGAGGTTGCAGTGAGCCGAGATCATGCCACTGCATTTCAGCCTGGGCGACAGAGTGAGACTCCATCTCAAAAAAATAAATAAGTAAACTGAAAAGGCCAGGTGCCATCGCCTGGAATCCCAGCATTTTGGGAAACTGAGGCAGGAGGATCTCTTGAGGCCAAGAGAGTTTGAGACCAGCCTGGACAACAAAGTGAGGCCCATCTCTACTAAAAAAAGAAAAAATTTTGTTTTGTTTTAATTAGCTGGGTGCTGTGGTAGGCACCTGTAGTCCCAGCTACTCGGGAGGCTTGAGGGAGGATCACTTAAACACAGGAGAGTTCAAGGCTGCAGTGAGCTCGGATCACATCATTGCACTCCAGCCTGGGTGACAGAGCTAGACCCTGTCTCTTTAAATAAATAAATAAATAGAAGCTCAAAGCTGCTGCAGTGAGCTATGATGGATCATGCCACTGGACTCCAGCCTGGGTGATAGAGATCTCCACTCTAAAGAAAAAAAAAAGAGATGAACTCTTCATTCATAAAAATGTCATGTTGTACATACGGTATTATAAATGTGCTTCGAGTCATATACTACGCTTAAAAAAACTTTGCTAGTAAAATAGAGAAACCAGGTTTCTTTCTATCATTATCACTTTTAGCTGCCATACTTTAGCACATTTTTAAGTCTGGCACAAATGATTAATAGTTTTACTTTAAAACAGATTATGGTACAGTCATGCATCACCTAATGACAAGAATATGTTTGGAGAAATGCGTAGTGCATCATGAGATGATTTCGTGATTGTATGAACATCATAGAGAGTACTTACATAAGCCTAGATGGCATACCCCACTATACACCTAGGCTCTATGGTATTGCCTATTGCTCTTAGGCTACAAACTTATATATTATGGTACTGTGCTGAATAATGTAGGCAACTGTAACACAATGGTAAGAATTTGTGTATCTTTTTTTTTTTTTCTTTTTTTTTTGAGACGGGGTCTCACTCTGGTTGCCCAGGCTGGAGTGCAGTGGTATGATCTCAACTCACTCAGTCTCCCGAGTAGCTGGGACTATAGGTGCACACCACCACCCTCAGGTTTGTTTTTGTTTGTTTGTTTGTTTTTGAGACGGAGTCTCACTCTGTCGCCCAGGCTGGAGTGCAGTGGCGTGATCTTGGCTCACTGCAACCTCCGCCTCCTGAGTTCAAGCAATTCTTCTGCCTCAGCCTCCTGAACAGCTGGGACTACAGGTGCATGCTGCCACGCCCAGCTAATTTTTTGTGTTTTAGTAGAGACAGGGTTTCACTGTGTTGCCCAGGCTGGTCGCGAACTCCTCAGCTCAGGCAATCCACCCACCTCGGCCTCCCAAAGTGCTGGGATTACAGGCGTGAGCCACTGCGCACGGCCTATTTTTTTTTTAAGTAAAGACGGGGTTTCACCATGTTGCCCAGGCTGCATTTGTGTGTCTTAACATATGTACACTTAGAAAAGGTATAGTAAAAATATAGTATTACAATCTGAGGGGATTGCTGTCATATATGCAATCCATCACTGACTGAAATGTCATTATGCAGCACATGACTGTATAACAGTTCCATTTAATTACTACTAGAAATAAAAAGTCAGCATCTCTACCTAGAGAGACTTCCTTGATCAGCTCAGCAGCAGCATGGCAACCCTGAACAAGTATCCTAGTCCAGGATGACAGATCCCGATGTGTCTCCACCCTGAAGAGATGCATCTCAATGCCCTGTCGAGAGCCTGTCCTGGTAGCAAATGTAAGGTCAGATCCAAGAGAGGGGGATCGACATCCGGAGCCAGAATGAACCAACCTAGGACCACAAACAGAGCAGAGATCAAAAGTAACTACATTATCAGACGAAAATGTCAGGAATTTGTGCTCACTGATAAGCAGAAACTTATAAAAGCAATCAGTAGTTTTTGGATATAGACATTTCAAAGCAAGATTATAGTCTGTGAAATACAGACCATTCTGTTTTCCCATAAAATGACCCCTGGTGTCACAGTCAGACAAGATACCAGTCTTGAACTCCTGGGCTCAAATAATCCTCCTGCCTTGGCCTCCCAAAGTGCTGGGATTACAGGCGTGAGCCACTGGGCCTGCCCAAGATACTGGGCTGGATGAACCGTGGCCCTAATTTTCCATGAGCTCCTCTATGCTCCCAAGAGGTTATGTGTATCAACAAGATATGATTTTGATTAGGAAATAAGTAAATTAACAGTAATAACTTCAGAGGAAAAATATGCTTCTGTAAGAAAAAATGGATAGCTAACAGCGTTTCAAACATTTCAGCCAAAGAGCTTAAAAAATATATTTTTTTAACGTCAATCTCTTGTCCAATCACCAAAGAACTTCCAATGGTAGAAGGCAGTGAATATCTCTTCTGGGGAGATGCAGCTAGTAAAGATGCACAGTGAACATAAAGTCGGGTTTTATCTAAAAATTCATGCTGCTTTTGCATTTGACTCTAGAATTCCTTGGCTTGTGAAGAAATGTGTGAAAAAAGTGATTCCAAAATAAATAAAACTGTCTTTGTTTGCAAATGACATGAGTGTCTACATTTTTAAAATCCCCCAAAACAGACAAAGGAAATAAAACATCTGGATGCCTGCAGTGACTCACACCTGTAATCCCAGCACTTTCAGAGGCTGAGGCAGAAGGATCACTTGAGCCCAGGATTTTGAGACCAACCTGGGCAACATAGAGATACCCTGTCTTTACAAAAACAAAACAAAACAAAAACCAAAAAACAAAAAAGCTCAGCATGGTGGTGTGTACCTGTGGTCCCAGCTACTTGGGAGGCTGAGGTAGAAGGTTGCTTGAGCCCAGGAGGTTGAGGCTGCCGTGAGCCATGATTATGCCACTGCATTCCAGCTTTGGCAACAGAGTGAGACCCTGTACACAACTCCTAAAACTAATAAGCAATTATAGCAATGTTGCAGGAAATAAGATTAATATACAAAAGTCAGTTGCTTTGAACAATTGAAATCTGAAATTCAAAACATACCATTTATGTCAGTTACCATAAAATGAAATGCTTAAGCATAAGTCCAACAAAATATGTATAGAATCTCTATGAGAAAAACTTCAAAACTTTCCTGAAAGAAAGCAAAGATGATCTAAATAAACCAAGAGATATTTTACATTCATGGGTAGAAAGACTCCATATTAAGATGTCAGTTCTCTTTTAGGTGATCTACAGATTGAATGCCATCCCATTAAAATCCCAGCAAGTTATTTTGTAGATACTGATAAACTGATTCCGAAGTTTGTATGGAAACTCAAAAGACTCAGACAGTCAACATAATACTAAAGAAGAACAAAAGTTGAAAATAAATCTGTATACTGGCACCACTCAACTTTGACTTACTATAAAACTACAGTAATCAAAACAGTGTGAAATTGGCAAAAGAACAAACAAATTGATCAATGGAGCAGAATAGACAGCCCAGAAATAAACCCATGCAAATACAGTCAACTGATCTTCGACAAAGAAACAAAGGTGATTCAGGCCGGGCGTGGTGGCTCATGTCTGTAATCCCAGCACTTTTTGTTTTTTATTTTTTATTTTTAGTAGAGACGGGGTTTCACCATGTTAGCCAGGCTGGTCTTGAACTCCTGACCTCAGGTGATCTGCCTGCCTGGGCCTCCCTGAGTGCTGGGATTACAGGCATGAGCCACCGTGCCCGGCCAATCCCAGCACTTTGGGAGGCCGAGGTGGGCAGATCACTTGAGGTCAGGAGTTTTAAGTCCAGCCTAGCCCACATGGTAAAACCCCATCTCTACTAAAATACAAAAATTAGCCAGGCATGGTGGTGGGCGCCTGTAATCTCAGTTACTTGGGAGGCTGCGGCAGGAGAATTGCTTGAACCTGGGAGGTGGAGGTTGCAGTGAGCCGAGATCACGCCACTGCACTCCAGCCTGGGCAACAAGAGAGAGACTCCCTCTCAAAAAAAAAAAAAAAAAAAGAGAGAGAGAGAGAGAAACAAAGGTGATTCACTGGAGAAATAATGGTCTTTTCTTTTCTTTCTTTCTTAAGATGGAGTCTTGCTCTTCTCACACAGGCTGGAGCGCAATGGCACGATTTCAGCTCACTGCAACCTCCACTTCCTGGGTTCAAGCGATTCTCCTGCCTTAGTCTCCCGAATAGCTGGGATTACAGGCTCCCGCCACCATACCCAGCTAATTTTTGTATTTTTAGTAGAGACAGGGTTTTACCATGTTGGCCAGGCTGGTCTTTACCTCAGGTGATCTGCCTGCCTGGGCCTCCCAAAGTGCTGGGATTACAGGCATGAGCCACCGCACCCAGCCAAGAATCATCTGTCTTTTCAACAAATGCTGCTAGAAATAAGTAGACGTCCATATGCAAAAAAAAAAAAAAAAAAAAAACAGACCTTACATACTTTTCACAAAAATTAACTCAAAATGGATCTTTGACCTAAGTGTAAAACACAATACTAAAATTTATACAAAAATTAGCCGGGCGTGGTGGTGGGCGCCTGTAATCCCAGCTACTCAGGAGGCTGAGGCAGGAGAATCGCTTGAACCTGGGAGGCGGAGGTTGCAGTGAGCCGAGATTGCGCTATTGCACTCCAGCCTGGGGGACAAGAGCAAGACTTTGTCTCAAAAAAAAAGAAAAAAAAAATTTCTATAACATAGGAGCAACTCTAGATGATCTAAAAGGATCTAACATCAAAAGCACAATCCCTGAAGAAAAAAATTGGTAAGCTGGACTTCATTAAAATAAAAAACTTCTGATTTGCAAAAAATACTGTTAAGAGAATGAGGCTGGGTGCGGTGGCTCACGCCTGTAATCCCAGCACTTTGGGAGGCCAAGGCAGGTGGATCATGAGGTCAGGAGATGGAGATCATCCTGGCTAACACGGTGAAACCCTGTCTCTACCAAAAATACAAAAAATTAGCCAGGCATGGTGGCGGGCGTCTGTAGTCCCACCTACTCGGGAAGCTGAGGGAGGAGAATGGCGTGTACCCGGGAGGCAGAGCTTGCAGTGAGCCAAGATTGCGCCACTGCACTCCAGCCTGGGCAACAGAGCAAGACTCCATCTCAAAAAAAAAAAAAAAAAAAAAAGAGAGAGAATGAAAAGACAAGCCGCAGACAAAAAAATTTTGCAAAACACATATCTGATAGAGGACTGGTATCCAAAATATATAAAGAACTCTTAAAACTGAATGATAAGAAAACCACCCAGTTAAAAAATGGGCAAAGGACAGCCAGGCGGGGTGGCTCACACCTGTAATCCCAGCACTTCGGGAGGCTGAGGTGGGCAGATCACGAGGTCAGGAGATCGAGACCATCCTGGCTAACACGGTGAAACCCCGTCTCTACTAAAAAAATACAAAAAATTAGCCGGGCATGGTGGCGGAAGCCTGTAGTCCCAGCTACTCGGGAGGCTGAGGCAGGAGAATGGCATGAACCCAGGAGACGGAGCGTGCAGTGAGCTGAGATCGTGCCACTGCACTCCAGCCTGGGTGACAGAGTGAGACTCCGTCTCAAAAAAAAAAAAAAAAACAAAACAAAAAACTGCAAAGGACCCACTTCTTGGCATATATCCAAAAGATCTCAAAACAAGATCTTGAAGATATTTGCACACCTATGTCCACTACAGCATTATCCACAATAGCCAAGAGATGGAAGCAACTTAAATGTCCACTGACAAAAGAAAGGATAAACACAATTTGGTATAAGTATACAATGGAACATATTATTCAGCCTAAAAAAGGAAATACTGTCATAATCTACCACACTTAGCCAGTCACAAAAAGACAAATACTACATGAAGTCTATTTACATGAGGTATCCAAGGTAATCATACTCATAACAACAGAAGGTAGAATGTGGTTATCAGGGGTTGAGGGAGAGATGGAAATGGAGAATTGTTCAATAGATACAAAGTTTCTGTTTTGCAAGATAAAGTTCTAGAGATCTGCTACACAACAATGTGCACAGAGTAAACACTAATCTACTGTACACTTAAAAATAATTAGATGGCAAATTTTGTGAGTTTTTTAAAATAAAAATTTATCTGCTAAGGCTCTGTCATCCATGTTATGAGTTTTTTTTAGTATATGTGCTGCCGAAGTGAGTACACGTTATGAGTTTTTTTAACACACGCACACACACACACACACACCATTTCCCACCTCTGTCCATCAATAAACAATAACCAACCCAATAGCAAGAAGTGTCCTTAGTGCCCAGATTGAAATCATCCCCTCCCCCAAAAAGATGGTGAAGCTTCTTAGGAAATACATAAGACTGCAATACTGGCTGGGTGTGGTGGCTCATGCCTGTAATCCCAGCACTTTGAAAGGCCAAGGCAGGCAGATCACCTGAGGTCAGGAATTTGAGACCAACCTGGCCAACATGGCAAAGCCCCATCTCTAATAAAAATTGAAAAATGAGCCAGGCATGGTGGTACATACCTGTAATCCCAGCTACTTTGGAGGCTGAGGCAGGAGAATTGCTTGAACTTAGGCGGAGGTTGCAGTGAGTCGAGATTGTACCACTGCCCTCCAGCCTCAAGACTCCATCTCAAAAAAAAAAAAAAACCCTACAAAAAACAGTGAAGTATACATATAGGAAAACCATAAGAAAAGTAATTTTCCTTAAGGTCATGAAACTATTCAGTATTTTGCTTCATAGTTTAATCTATTCACTTTTTAAAAATTTTTCTGACAAAAGAAAGGATAAAGACAATTTGGTATAAATATACAATGGAACATATTATTCAGCCTAAAAAAGGAAATACTGTCATAATCTACCACACTTTTTATATTTTCTTTTTTTAAATTTTCATTTTGAGACAGGGTCTCACTCTGTCCCCCAGACTGGAGTACAGTGGCACAATGTTGGCTCATTGCAAGCTCCACCTCCCCGGCTCAAACAATCCTCCCATCTCAGCTTCCTGAGTAGCTAGGACTATAGGCGTGCACCACCATGCCCAGCTCATTTTTATATTTTGTGTAGAGATGTGGTCTCATTATGTTGCCCAGGCTGATCTTGAACTCCTGAGCTCAAGTGATCCTCCCACCTCAGCCTCCCAAGTAGTTGGGACAATAGGCGTGTGACGCCGTGCCTGGCTATATTTTTTTTATCTTGTGTAGAGACAAGGTCTCATTATGTTGCCTAGGCTGATCTTGAACTCCTGGGCTCAAGCGATCCACATGCCTCAGCCTCCCAAAGTGCAGGGATTACAGCATGAGCCACCACTCCTGGCCTCACTTTTTATATTTTCCCTATTTTAAAGAAGTAATAAGTAGATCAGTGTTAACAGAACAAAATATTACCTCATTTATAAGGATTCACTCACCTGACAATGTTTTCTATACAGCATTTTTTAAAATTTGGTGAGGAATGTACATCAAAGAGAAATAAATAAAATCTCTTTAATGTCTAGCTTAAAAATAGCTGAATTTTGACATCTGCTTCAGCAGTCTATTGTAATACGCAGTTACAGCCTCACATAGATATGTAGTTGGAAAAGGGAAGAGTATTTTAATAGCCCATTTAGATCATGTGGATAGCCTTCTGCCCACAGAACCAAAACTCAACAAGTGGTTTGGTAAAGATTAATTGCAATGTGGAATCTGAAACCTTATCAATAGTTTCTGTATCATGTTTACATTAAAAATCAACTGGTTTCTCTTGAAATTTCAATGGATCTTCTTTATGCATGCATAACTTTGCAACATCATATATCATTCATTTGGAAAAATATTTGTTCATTGAGTTACACAGATTTTCCATGTTAAAAATGGTTCCTTATAAAAGATCAAAAAAATCTCATTTGGTATTACCACTAATCTCCTCAGAAAAGCAAGTACCGGGAAGCTGTCAAGCTCACAGTAGCAGATGTGAGTTTTCTAGCATTCTAATTTTTGCTTGAAAGCTACAATTTTATCATTGGCAACAAATACTATCAGTGTTTTCCTTAAGTTACAGACTTATTTTGGTGATCTGACAAATACCCAAGTCTCACTAAACGTGTTTGTCAATCAGTCATTCTTTCAAGTAAAAAATGATGTTTCCATGAAAAAGCATGGAGTTCAGCTGAGAATTCAATCACACGTATGCTTTTCCTTGAGACAACAGTCATTCTTCAGTATGTAGCAGAAGTGCTCCACGAGTACTTCCCATTTCATCACACAGAATGTTACAAAGATGAATACTCAAGGGTCAAGATTAAATAAAATTAGTATTTTTTACTATTTCAGCAGAGACATTTTGAAGTTAAACTGGCATTTTTTTCCCTCTGCAAGTCCACGTGGGGACGGATACAATGACTCCCAATACAGTTTGGTGCCAACTGCCTTGATTCATGCTAAGGTGCCAGCAATTTTACCCATCCTCGGTGTAAATGTCAATAATATGAAAAAAAGCAAATTACATTTTAGTATTACTATCAACATAACTTTGAACTCACAAGGCCCCTGAAAAGGGGATCCGCAGAGGTCCATGAAGTATACTTTGAGAACTGCTTTACTGAGCTGATTCCCAAAAAACCAACATGCCAATTAAACATTAGCTACCTCAGAAAGAGTTAAATTAAGTTTCAAAATTACTCCACATATGATCCAAGTAAGACAAAGTGTTGGGGAAAGCAATAGATATTCTATCATATTCAGTTTGAACGCTAATCCCAAAACAGACATTAAAAAATATAAAGTCTAAGAGAATTTTTTCCTACAGATTTGATTATGAAATATTTGGCAAAGGGAATCTAATTCAAACCAGATGCTGGACTCTTGCTGAGCAGCGGTTGGTTGGGAACACTGCTAAAAGGCCCCCCTTTTGTGGAGAGGCCAGATGAGTTCATGGAAAGGCATTTTGGCAGCTTTTGCCCCACAAGTCCCATAAGCACAGCACTACTCAATATTCCACATTCTAAAGTCACCACACTGTTTGTTTTTTTTTTTTGAGATCTTTTTTCTCTTCCAAAGAAAGCTTATAGGAAAAGACAACAAAATCCATATCCTGAAAAATCCAGAGCACCTATAAAACCAGTGTCTTTCTACCTGTGTCGTGTATCTGGTTTTAATCTCAAGAAATATGTAACATAAAAATCCTCTTCATTTATCACTTTCATGCTTTACTTATTCCTCATTGGCCTGAACTATCAGCTATAAAAACCCACGCGCAGAGCTTTGGTTTAGAAGAATCAATGTGCGATCCAATATAAATGGCAGCTCATGGTTAATTTACATTACTCTAAGGATGTTATTTGATTTTGAACTACAATCAACTCTTAATTTTTCAGGGGTTATCTACTTTTTGTAACATAATAAATGTCCTTAATTTCTTTTCCTTACCTATGTGTTTATGCAATCCTTTTTTATTCTGTCTCATCCACTCATAAGAACATGGTCCAAAGTATTAACAATAGAATTAGGGAAATTAAACATTCAGCCCTTTCTCATTACTCACTTAAATCTCAAACACTCCCTTTCCCCTACATTAAAAACACTTTCTGGTCTTGCCTCCCTCTGCAGGATACCTCCTGGTCTGGTTTCATCTTCCCATCTCTCTCAGGGTTACCCTTTACCCGCCTCTGGTCGGTAGAGGATGATTAAGCCCCACTTAATTCTATTGTGCTGTGACTTCAACCAATTCTACCTTGCCAGCATGGCCACATGGAAAAACTAAACTTTTCATCTGTCATTTTTTATTCTAATCCACCAGTACTTCCAGAACAAAGAGTAAAGAATCCCTGTTGTTACATTAATTAAACTTAAGAAACAACATGAACTGGTATGGTGGCTCACACCTGTAATCCCAGAACTTTGGGAGGCTGAGGCATAAGAATTGTTTGAGCCCAGGAGTTTGAGATCAGACTGGGCAACACAGCAAGACCCCACCTCCACAAAAAATTAGCCTGGCATAGTGGCTTATGCCTATAGTCCTAGCTACTCGGGAAGCTGAGGTGGGAGGATGGCTTGAGCCCAGGAGTTTGAGGTTACAGTGAGCTATGATCCTGCCACTGCACACTCTAGACTGGACAACAGAGTGAGAGTTCATCAGAAAAAAAAAAGAGAAGGAAGGAAGGAGGGAGAGAGGAAGGGAGGGGAGAAAAGAAAGGAAAAGGAAAGGGAAGGGAAGGGAGGGAAGGGGAAGGGGAAGAAAAAGGAAAGGAAAGGAGGAAGGAAGTCAGACAATCAGTCTAGGAAGCTCTATTAAGACCAACCCATTTAATTAATGGTGAGCTTAATTTGCATGAATGGGCATGTTTGAATTCCTCACCTTTAATATGAAACTTTGACTATCTGTAAAAATTGGTGGCAGATCAAAAAACTGCTCCTTTTCCTTTCTTTTAATTTTTTTGAGACCAGAGGTCTCACTAGCCCAGGCTGGTCTTGAACTACTGGGCTCAAGTGACTCTTCCAGCCTCCCAAGAAGCTGGGATTACAGGCATGTGCCATGGCACCCAGCTGAGAGCTCCTCTTTTTTTTGAGACGGAGTCTCGCTGTTGCCCAGGCTGGAGTGCAGTGGCGCCATCTTGGCTCACTGCAGGCTCTGTCCTCTGGAGTTCACGCCATTTTTCCTGCCTCAGCCTCCTGAGTAGCTGGGACTACAGGCGCCCGCCACCTTGCCCGGCTAATTTTTTGTATTTTTAGTAGAGACGGGGTTTCCCTGTGTTAGCCAGGATGGTCTCGATCTCCTGATCTTGTGATCTGCCCACCTCGGCCTCCCAAGGTGCTGGGATCACAGGCGTGAGCCACCACGCTGGGCCAGAGCTCCTCTTTTAACAATGACCAAATTAAACTAATTATTATACTTTTTTTTTTTTTTTTTGAGATAGAGTCTTGCTCTGTTGCCCAGGCTGGAGTGCAGTGGTGCAATATCAGCTCACTGCAACCTCCGCCTCTGGGGTTCAGGCAATTCTTCTGCCTTAGCTTCCCAAGTAGTTGGGATTACAGGAGCGTTCCACCACACTGGGCTAATTTTTGTATTTTTAGTAAAGACAAGGTTTCTCCATGTTAGTCAGGCTGGTCTCAAACTCCTGACCTCGTGATCCACCCGCCTCAGCCTCCTAAAGTGCTGGGATTACAGGCATGAGCCACCGCACCTCGCCTAATTATTATGCTTTTTACAAATAATTCTTCTAGGGCATAATTTTCATTTAATAATAAATATTATAATTAAAGCAGCTAACACTTGAGCAGTTACAATGTGTCAGGCACCATTCTAGGCAATTTATTAGTATTAACTAATTTAATACTAACACCCACCCTATCTCATTAGGGTGCACTTAACAAATGAAAAATATGTGACACAGAAAGGTTCAGTAGCATGCTATCACTTACTTAGTATAACATTCAGTTTATTACGAATCTGTCTTAGTCTTTCTTTTCAATCTTGTTGGGTTTAATTATTTTATTTAAATAACTGAATTATTAAAATATAATTCACACACCATACAATTTATCCCTTGAAGTACAATGGTCTTTAGTATATTCAGAATTTTGCAACCATCACCACATTCAATTTTAGCGTATTGTCATCATCTCAAAAAGAAATCCTGTACCCATCAGCCCCCTCCCCCTGGCAACCACTAACCTACCTTCTGTCTATCTTGGGTTTGCCTATCCTGAACTTTTCATATAAATGGAACAATACAGTATGTGGTTGGTTGTGTCTGGCTTCTTTCACTTAGCATAATGTTTTCAAGATTCATCTACATTGTAGTGTGTATCAGAACATTATCGTTTTTAACTGCAGAATAGTATTCCACTGTGTGGATATGTCACATTTTATTCATCCATTCATCAGTTGATGGACACTTAGGTTGTTTCCACTCTTTGGCTATTGTGAATAATGCTACTATGAACAGTCATATATAAGTTTTGATGTGGACATAAGTTTTCATTACTCTTGGGCATAACTTAGGAATGGAATTGTGGGTCACAGGGTGACTCTATGTTTAGGTTTTGAGAAACTGCCAGACTGCCTTGCACAGCAAGCATACATTTTACATTCTCACCAGCAGTGTATGAAGATTCCATTTTCTCCACGTCATTGTTCACACTTTTTATTTTATCTGTCTTTTTAATTATAGCCATCCCAGTGGGTGGGAAATGATATCTCACTGCGGTTTTGATTTGCATTTCCCTGATGGCTAAGGATGCTGAACATCTTCTCATGTTCTTATTGGCCATTTGTATATCTTCTTTGGACAAATATCTATTCATATCATTTTCCCATTTCTTTTTTTTTTTTTGAGATGGAGTCTCGCTCTGTCGCCCAGGCTGGAGTGCAGTGGTGAGATTTCAGTTCACTGCAACCTCCATCTCTGTGTTCAAGCAATTCTCCTGCCTCAGCCTCCCAAGTAGTTGGGATTACAGTCCACACCACCATGCCTGGCTAATTTTTGTATTTTTAGTAGGGAAGGGGTTTCACCATGTTGGTCAGGCTGGTCTCGAGCTCCTGACCTCAGGTGATCCACCCACCTTGGCCTCCCAAAGTGTTGCGATTACAGGCGTGAGCCACTGAGCCCAGCCCCATTTCTTAATTGGGTAATTTATCTTTTCATTACTGACTTGGAATAATTATCTCTTTTTTGTTTGTTTGTTTTTTTGAGACAGAGTCTCACTCTGTCACCCAGGCTGGAGTGCAGTGGTGCAATCTCAGCTCACAGCAACCTCTGCCTCCCATACCCAAGCAATCCTCCTGCCTCAGCCTCCCGAGTAGCTGGGATTACAGGTGTGCAACATCACACTGGCTAATTTTTATATTTTTAGTAGAGATGGGGTTTCGCCATGTTGGTCAGGCTGGTCTTGAACTCCTGACCTCAGATGATAGGCCTGCCTCGGTCTCCCAAAGTGCTAGGATTACAGATGTGGGCCACCATGCCCGGCCAAGAATTCTTTATATATTCTAGATGCAAGTCTCATCAGATATATGATTTTCAAATATTTTCTCCCATTCTGTGAGTTATTTTTTCACTTTCTTGATGGTGACATTTGAAGCACAAGAGCTTTTAAGTTTCTTAAAGTCCAATTTATCTTTTTCTCTTGTTAACTGTGCTTTTGGTATCATATCTGAGAAGACTCTGCTTAACCCAAAGTCATGAAGATCTACTATATTTTATTCTACGAGTTTTATAGTTTTAGCTCTTAAATCTTGTCTATATCTTTTCCCTACTTGCAAATTAATACCACTGACAGTACATACACCACCCCATCTCCTTCTTTAGTACCAAAGTGCTTTGGTGGTCCACGCCTAATCTACTCTATAGCCAAGAAATTATTTGCTTATGGCATTATAATTTCTAGTATTAAACAAAAGCTCATCTATGGAATGTGGTAAAATTTCTGCTTCATGCTTCCAGGTGCACACATTTTAAAAAAGAATAAAGCTACCCTCCTTGCATTCTATGATCAGAACCAAAGTGTAAGCTGATTCTACAAAATTTAAACTTAAGGATCTCCACAACCATATTCCTAAACTCTAAATCTTTGGAAAATATAAATAATTGCTCTAATTATAATTACTAAGACATGGTCACATATTTTTGTAGAATTACTGTCAAGTTCCTAATGTAACCATGACAGAGAAACTATAACTTAAGTAAAGAATTTAATTCAACTAAGATTTATTGACGGCCTACGACATGCAAAGCATTGTGGGAAGTGCTGAGACGACTAAGAGTTCTTGACTTCGAGGAGGTTATAATTTAGTGGGGATTTAAAAAACCATATATTAAGAAATTTACAATAAACAATAGTGTATATCTTATTTTTCTTAAAGAGAAACTGATAATTCAGTCTTTCTGCAGGACTATTCTGTCTTGAAGGAATTAATGAGGGCACACCTCCCTAATACTGAGGCTCAGCAAATCCTTTATTTCATTCTGTGATCTAGGAGATCCAGCTCTAAATTACGGAGATACTACTGGAAGGCCATGTGAAAATTATATTTTTTATAAAAAGAATAATATATGTAAGGGAAGAATAATACATGTGGCAAGTTAAAGGAAATCTTTTACAGTGAAACTTTTCCTGTAATGCAAAGAATACTCCGCTTTACATGAATCTTTGTCTCCTCAAAGCAGGAAATCCCCACTATTCCCACTGGGATATTACAGATAGTTTCATCATTTAGCTCTTTTGACTACTGGCGCTCTTCTTTAATGTGTAGTTTTTGAGTTATATCAACACCTGATTCTTTTGTAAGTCCAAAAAAATTTGAATTTGGATATGTTTTCTAGTTTCACAGTTATGATCCCTTAAGACACCTTGGCTCCCAAGTCTAAATTTCTCTATTATTTTCCCTTTCAGCCCTCCATATCTAGAATGCTAGAAACACCCTGTGGCTTCAGGTCAAATCCATGTTTATTTCATAGACTGAAAATGATGTGTTCTTACATTAGAAAGAGAAGTTGAAGAATATTTTGGCTGAGTTATGTGGTTTATCCACAGTACCACATTCTGGTACTGTTTCATCACTCAGTCAAAAGGCTGCCACAGTTTCAGTGGTTTTCTAGTCACAGTCAATAAAATAAAGAAAAAAAAACCCTATAATCTTCATGACTAAGCAAGTCTTGAAAGGGAACAGTTAGGAAGTTCCTTTGACAACTTAAAAGGTACACACAAAAACACTCATGATAAAAACAATTTATTCTGAGCTAGGAGCTGCAAAATGATCAATAAGGTTGTAAAAGAAAAAATTTTTGTCTGCATCAACTATATCCACTACTTAAATGCTCTTTTAGGCACCTAAGATAACAGAATTCACTTTAAAATTCTTTTGTAGATTTAGAGTAGGATAAATATTTTACTTCCTTATCTTTAGTCTTACTTACCTTGTGGCAACAAGTGGGTAGCTGTGGCATGGTGATGCCCAGGCATCTCTTGTCCACGGCATACAGTCATAGAGCAGCAAATCCTTCTCAGTCACAGCCATGAGGACAGGTCTCCATTGCTGTCTTCCACCATCTAGTTTTGCCTGTTACAATGGAAAAATTCAGAAATCAGGGCTAACTATAATCATATGTCTTTGTAAAAGTTCCTTCAATGATGGCCTAACACAATGGGTCTCCATTTTGTTTTCCCAACCTGATGGACTTGACATACAGGAAACATCTCACCAAGTTTACACTGTTAGTGACTCTCCACTGGGAGGTGTAAAGTGGTGTGTGTATTAGAGCTATAAACATTATCTAGTGATACAACCGTTTTTCCCCATTCCATAATAACCGAACATTGCCAATTCTGTTTTTTCTTTTTTTGAGATAAGGTCTCACTCGGCTTCCCAAAGTGCTGGGATTACAAACGTGAGCCACCGCGCCCGGCCCGACATCAAAGTTTTTGGTCAAGACTTACAATAAGAAATATAGTTTACATTGCAACCCAATATACATATACATAGATAGTTGAATACAATATTTTCCAAATAACACAACTCTCTTATTTTGTGCAATGTAATCTGTTAATGTCTTTTTTTTTTGAGACAGTCTCGCTCTGTCGCCAGGCTGGAGTGCAGCGGCACAATCGTGGCTCACTGCAACCTTCACCTCCTGGGTTCAAGCGATTCTCCTGCCTCAGCCTTCCGAGTAGCTGGGACTACAAGTGTGCGCCACCACGCTCAGCTAACTTTTGTATTTTTAGTAGAGATGAGGTTTCACCATGTTGGCTGGGATGGTCTCAATCTCCTGACCTCATGATCCACCTGCCTTGGCCTCCCAAAGTGCTGGGATTACAGGCATGAGCCACCGTGCCTGGCCCACCTATCGTATTTTTTAAAACACAGATCACGATTCACCACGCCTGGCTAATTTTTTGTATTTTAGTAGAGAGGGGGTTTCACTGTGTTAGCCAGGATGGTCTCGATCTCCTAACCTCATGATCTGCCCGCCACAGCCTCCCAAAGTGCTGGGATTATAGGCGTGAGCCACTGTGCCCAGCTGTTTTGTTTTGTTTTGTTTTGAGACAGGGTCTTACTCTGTCCCCCAGGCTAGAGAGCAGTAGCACAAACACTCACTGCAGGCTCACAAGACTCACTGCAGCCTCGACCTCCTGGGATCAAGTGATTCTCCCATCTTAACCCCTCGAATAGCTGGGACCACAGGTGCCCACCATCTCTCCTAGCTAATTTTTAAAAAACTTTTGTGTAGAGATGGGGTCTCACTTTGTTACCTAGGCTGGTCTTGAATTCCTGGGCTCGAGCGTTCCTCTCTCCCGCCTCCCAAAAGCTGGGCTTACAGGCATGAGCCACTGTACCTGGCCTTTGGCTTTTCTAATTAACACCCAGGCCTGGGTCTCCCACAGTCGCGAAGAGGCACTGCTGCTGCTACTATCTTGTCTCTGCACCTGACCCTTCCCAGGACATGTGATGCCAAGGCCATTGTGAGGGGCAAAAAAGTCAGGATTTAGCCCCAGCTAAGCCGACGGCTCTCGCCCTTCTGGTCTCCTGGGTCTGCCCCACCTGAAGACATGAGTGGTGAGTTGGCTCCAAGTAAAAGCACAGAGCATGTATCCACCTCGCCCGTTCCCTGACAAATAATGACTTATACTGCGTATTTTCCAAGCATGGCAAAGTTGTAAAGGTTACTATAATGAAATATAAAGATACCAGGAAGAGTAAAGAGGTTGCATTTATTTTATTTTTGGATAAAATACTCTGCACAAAACAGTACTAGGGCAATAAACAATGGTTATTTGGTAGAGTGATAAAAACAAGCATCACTATTGACAACAGAAGAGTAGCTGAGTTCACCCAAAGGCAGAACTACCTTGATGAATCTAAGTGTTATGTTTGTGGGAAAAGTGGACACCTAAGTTACGCCTGTCCGAAAAATATGCTTGAAGAATGTGAACCTCCAAAGAAGAAAGAAAAAAAAGAAAGTTCCTGAACCAGTAGAAGAAACTGAAGAAGTAGAAGACAGTGAAGATTAAGGGGAGAATCCTACTCTTTGACAGCCTTATGCCACAGCATTCCAGCAAGCCAAAACTGAGGAAGAAGAAAAAAAGAAAACCCAGTTCAGGAGGTCCCTCAACATCAGATTCAAGACGTTCAAGAATAAAGAAAAGCACATATTTCAGTGATAAGGAAGAACTTAAGTGATTAAAATTACATTTATTGGCCGGGCACGGTGGCTCACGCCTGTAATCCCAGCACTTTGGGAGCCCAAGGTGGGCGGATCACGAGGTCAGGAGATCGAGACCATCCTTGCTAACATGGTGAAACCCTGTCTCTACTAAAAATACAAAAAATTAGCCGGCGTGGTGGCGGGCGCCTGTAGTCCCAGCTACTGGGGAGGCTGAGGCAGGAGAATGGCGTGAACCCAGGAGGCGGAGCTTACAGTGAGCCGAGATTGCACCACTGCACTCCAGCCTGGGCGAGTGAGACTCTGCCACAAAAAAAAAAAAAAAAAATTACATTTATTTTGTATATATCACTAAAATTAAAAAGTCTTGGCAAACAAAGTTAAAAAAAATACTCAAATGCTCAAAAAAACTCATTTAATAGATAACACATGTCCTCCATTTGGTGGACTCAAAAAAATTTCCTTTTAAGAATATAACCGGCAGGGTGCGGTGGCTCACGCCTGTAATCCCAGCACTTTGGGAGGCCGAGGCAGGTGGATCACTTGAGGTCAGGAGTTCGAGACCAGCCTGACCAACATGGTGAAACCCCGTCTCTACTAAAAATACAAAATTAACTGAGCATGGTGGCACACACCTGTAATCCCAGCTACTTAAGAGGCTGAGGCACGAGAATCACTTGAACCTGGGAGGCGGAGATAGTAGTGAGCCAAGATTGCACCATTGCACTCCAGCCTGGGCAACAAGAGCGAAACTCCATCTCAAAAAAAAAAAAGGACATACCCAGGCCGGGCACAATGGCTCATGCCTGTAATCCCAGCACTTTGGGAGGCTAAGGTGGGAAGATCACCTGGGCCCAGGAGTTTGAGACCAGCCTGGGCAACACAGTGAGATCCTCTCTCTACAAAAAATAATTTTAAAATTAGCCTGGTGTGGTGGTACGTGCCTGTAGTCCTAGCTACTCAGGAGACTGAAGTGGGAAGACTGCTTGGGCCCAGGAGGTTGAGGCTGCACTGAGCCATGATTATACCACTGCACTCCAGCCCAGGTGAAAGAATGAGACTCTGTCTCAAAAAAAAAAAAAAAGTAGAATGGAATGGTAGTTCCTAGAGGCTGGGATAAGGGGTGGATGGGGAAAGTGAGATGTTGGTCAAATGATACAAAGTTTCAATTAAACAGGATGAATAAATTCTGGTAATCTTTTGCATAGTATGGTGACTATAGTTAATAATAATGTATTGGCCGGATCCCAGCACTTTGGGAGGCTGAGGCGGCTGGATGGCCTGAGGTCAGGAGTTCAACACCAGCCTGGCCAACATGGTGAAGCCCCATCTCTACTAAAAATACAAAAATTAGCTGGGCATGGTGGCATGTGCCTGTAATCCCAGCTGCTTGGGAGGCTGAGGCAGGGGAATTGCTTGAACTTGGGAGGCAGAGGTTGCAGTGAGCTGAGATTGCACCACTGCACTCCGGTAGCCTGGGCGACAGAGTGAGACCTCATTTCAAAAAAAAAATTGTATATTTCAAAATACATTAAAATAAAAAACTTTAAATGTTTTTACCACAAAGAATGATAAATATTTGAGGTGATGGATATGTTAATTAGCCTGATTTGAGCATTCCACAATGTATACAGTTATCAAAACATTATCCCATATCCCATAAATATACATAATTATTTGCCAATTAAAAGAAAAACAACACTGTAAACACGGAAATTAAACAAAACAAACAAAAAAACAAAAACCAATATAACCAGTTAAAGGGTAAAATCAGTCACATAAAAATTAGTATCAACGACCCGGGAGGCAGAGCTTGTAGTGAGCCAAGATCGCGCCACCGCACTCCAGCCTGGGCGACAGAGAGAGACTCCATGACAAAAAAAAAAAAAAAAAAAAGAAATATCCCCTACCCACTGAACTCTCACTATCCAAACTTAGGAACTGATGTGAACCTTTGGATAAATCCCTTACTAACCAAAGTTTTACTATTTGCTGTCAGAAACTTAAGAACTGAATATATGCAGATAATGTTGATATCCTTATCTGATCTACCTGGACATAGGAGCCAAAGGATCTGGACAGTGCATGTGTGAAAGGACACAGGTGCATGCCACCACACCCAGCTCATTTTTTATTTTTAAATTTTTTGTACAGATGGGGTTTTGCCATATTGACCAGGTTGGTCTCAAACTCCTGTTCTTTTTTTTTTTTTTTTTTTTTTTTTTGAGACGGAGTCTTGCTCTGTCCCCCAGGCTGGAGTGCAGTGGCGCGATCTCGGCTCACTGCAAGCTCCGCCTCCCGGGGTTCACGCCATTCTCCTGCCTCAGCCTCCCGAGTAGCTGGGACTACAGGCGCCCGCCAACACGCCCGGCTAATTTTTTGTATTTTTAGTAGAGACGGGGTTTCACCCTGTTAGCCAGGATGGTCTCGATCTCCTGACCTCGTGATCCGTCCGCCTCGGCCTCCCAAAGTGCTGGGATTACAGGCTTGAGCCACCGCGCCCGGCCTCAAACTCCTGTTCTTAAGCGATCCTCCCACCTCAGCCTCCCAAAGTGTTGGTTTTACACGTATGAGCCACCACACCCTGCCTTACATTTTCTTTCTATTTGCATAAAGAAACTCTCAAAAGATTCAATAGAAAGGAATAAGAGTTGCTACCTTTCCAGGGCAAAGGGCATAACAGGTGGATAGGTAACGGTAATGAGGGCAAGACTTTTCACCCATTAATTTTTTGTTTGATTTTTCAACCACGTGAATGTGTTACCTTTTTAAAATCATGAGGATTTTGAACAATGCCAAAAGCACAGAACAATTACCATTCAATTCAGTTTTTCAACTAGCATATAAAATACACAATGATAAATACAACTAAAATGTTAAAATTTTCAAAGTCATAAGTACTTATACCATGACTTTCATTCATTATTTATTCTAATTATGCCTTATAGAAATGATCACTGTACTAATATTACATTCTCATTTATTATAATTTTATTTGAAATGTTCATGAAAAGTTGAGAAGAGGCAAAAAATTAAATAAAAAAATTACCCTCGCTGGTGACCAAAAGTGGCTCCTCAATTCCACAATTACTTGGTACCACCAAGATCACCAGGCACCACCACAGACCTACCACATCAGAACTGTTTTGGGGACAATATCCTCCTCAAATAAATAAAACCAACCTCAACTTAAAAAAGTTAGAACTATGTTGGGATGGAGGGTGGGAACCAGTGGGAAACTGTACTTGAAAAAAAAAAATCAAAAATGAAAGAACAAAATCCTTCCTGTGCCGATTCTGCTTTTTTGGAAACCAGTTATTTAGTCCACTCCCTGGCCCTTTGCACGCACAACTAGGATTCAAAACGTAAGTTTCAAAAAGACTCAAAAGCAGTGAAAAACAGAGCTAGCACTTAAACACTCATCTCTGAACCCCCTAGTCCAGTCCTTTTTTTTCAAGCCCCTCTAGCCTAGTTGATGGTGAAGAAAAAAGATATAATGTCACATAGAACTTTTACTCTCCTTTTGTCAAACCTGGGATCTAAAATAACTTGGGTTTTCAAGTTCTTCTTTTCCTTTCACTCAACATCCACTCAGGCTTTCTTGTTTCTCTTTTTTTTTTTCACTTTTCAGTTATGGAAGACAAATGTACCTCTGTCTAATTGTAAAATATTTTGTATATTTTAAACTTTTCCCAGAGCAGGGGAATCAACTACAGCCTGCTGCCCCTAGAAGCTCTTCCAGTAGGGAACAAGGGTTGGGACACTATGACCCTTGGGCCAGATCCAGCCAACCACCAGTTTACTTGTTTTGGTAAATGAAGTTTTACTGAAACGCAGTCACACCTGTTCATTTTCCTATTGCCTATGACAGTTGTCTTGCTACAACAGAAGAGTCAAGTAGTTGTGATGCTATCTTGCCCTTTACAGAAAAAGTTAGCTGACCCTGATCTAAAATCATGAAAATTATCCTCTGTCATTAAGGATAGAGATGGTAATAAGAACTTCTTTTTAGTAATAGTATGATAGTGATTACTATGTCAGCTACTTCTGGTTGAGTGGATAATTAGCAACAAATAGCCAAAGGTCGAAGGAGAAAAAAGGAGGTGAAACAAAATACCGAAAAACAAAAGATCTGCAAGCCAGATATCCAGGACCTAACTGCATGGTAAGTATTACAGATATATTAAATGAGGAACCATCCTGGCACTGAATGCTAACCAGGTGATACTCTGCCCTGCCTCCCAGCCTACCTGTTCTGCCAGCCAGGCAATATGCTTGACCTCTTTACTGCCTCCTGCTGTACTGGTTGCCCCAAGCATGGCGTTGAGTTCAGCCAACACCTGTGGGAGGAGAGCCATTATGTTGGTGTGGATAGCTACGAACCAGGAGTGTGCTGTGGCTGTATCTTTGCAGCGTAGGATCAACGTGTTCCTGCTATCAGGAGAATGTAGCTCTATCAATCTGTGTGGAAAAAGAAAAAAAAAAAAGTGAGCTAAGACAGAAGTCACCAAACCTGCCAGGTTTAAAATACATAACTGCAAATCTATTTTAATTTTGCATTCTTCAAATAAATTTGTATACTCAAATAAAGATACTTTCTCAGCTGGGCACGGTGGCTCACGCCTGTAATACTAGCACTTTGGGAGGCCAAGACAGGCGGATTGCCTGAGCTCAGGAGTTCGAGACCAGCCTGGGCAACACGGTGAAACCCCATCTCTGTTAAAATATAAAAAATTAGCCAGGCATGGTGGTGGGTACCTGTAATCCCAGCTACTCAGGAGGCTGAGGCAGAAGAATCACTTGAACCCGAGAGGCAGAGGTTGCAGTGAGCCAAGATCACACCACTGCACTCTAGCCTGGGCGACAGAGCGAGACTCCGTCTCAAAAAAAAAAAAAAAAAAAAAGATACTTTGTCTTAATCCCCTAGAGTCCAATTCCAAAGAAAACAACATATGGAAAGATGAAAATCAGAGGCCAGGCACGGTGGCTCACTCCTGTAATCTCAGCACTTTGGGAGGCCAAGGCAGGCGGATTGCCTGAGATCTGTAGTTTGAGTCAGTGAAACCCTGACTCTACCAAAAATACAAAAAATTTAGCCAGGCGTTGGGGTGTGTGCCTGTAATCCCAGCTACTGGGGAGGCTGAGGTAGAACTGTTTGAACCAGGGAGGTGGAGGTTGCAGTGAGCCGAGATCCAGCCTGGGTGACAGAGCGAAACTCTGTCTCAAAAAAAAAAAAAAAAAAAAAAATCAGAAAGACGAACTTGGGCTAGTTACTGAACCTGAGAAAAAATTAAAAAAAGAAACACCAACTGCTGGATCTGTCATTTCAGTGTTAATGTAATAAGCTGAGGGAACCTACTGTAGAGTCTACAGTAGATCACTTTGCCTTAATTTCTATGTCTAAGAAATGAAAAGCATGCTTGCTGAACCACATAGGCACACTATAAAGAAGGAACTGATACCCTTTTAAACATTTAGGAAATTCTGGTATAAAGTAGTGCCAGCTTAAAAAGGTGTACTGCCATATAATGAACTGAAATTTACATTAGGTGAAATAAATAGAAAATTAGTGGCCAGGCATGGTGGCTCACACCTGTAATCCCAGCACTTTGGGAGGCTGAGATGGGCAGATCACCTGAAGTCAGGAGTTTGAGACCGGCCTGACCAACATGGCGAAACCCCATCTCTACTAAAATATACAAAAATTAGCCAGGCGTGGTGGCATATGCCTGTAACCCTAGCTACTCGGGAGGCTGAGGCAGGAGAATTGCTTGAACTCGGGAGGCTGAGGCAGGAGAATTGCTTGAACCCAGGAGCCGGAGGTTGCAGTGAGCCAAGACCGCGCCACTGCACTCCAGCCTGGGCGACAAAGCGAGACTCCCTCTCAAAAAAAAAAAAAAAAAAGAAAGAAAAAGAAAAAAGAAAATTAGCAGAAGATTATTACTCTTCATGAAAATTTGGAACTGTGTTTGGGTACTTTTATATGATTACACCTCTAGTGAGTTATGGTAGAAAAATAGTTAAGAGATCAACACTATGACTGCTCTGTATTAGTTAATGCTCACCGAGAACAATCTATATTTCAAAAGTAACCTTTAGAAAATAGCTAAAATATTTTAAATATACATTGAAAAATTATTTATAAAGCAATCTATTGAATATTGTTTTGTGTTTTAATCAAAGTTCTTGCAAAGATGAATTTTAAAAGTCAAATAAATAAATAAATGACTAATACATATATCTGCTGTGAGTATATGTATGTATGTATCTTTTAAAATGGAAAAAAAAACCATTAGGAGTGTTTTTCATGGTAGGCTACAAATTGACAAACTGCCAATGACCAGGGAGAGAGTTTTCTTTGCATTATTTTCTGAAGACAGCTTTTGCTGCCTAAAAGCACTATCATCAGATTCTATGCCACTTGTCAAAAAGATAAGCAATTTACAAGTACACTAGCATTTCTGCTTTGAAGCTCTTTTTGTCAGTTTCTAAACCCTTTATAATTCCAAATACTTTAAGTTGTCATATTTTGTATTGCAAATATTCATTTTCATTTGAATTCTGGTTGGTCTATCCTTTCTTAAATAAACATTTATTGAGCACCTACTATATGCCAAATATTGTGCTAGGCACTGGTACTGGAGATACAGTGATGAAAAAAGTAGATCATCTAGCTACTTCCAGGCCTACCCTATCAGTCTATCCATCTTTTATATGCTGTCAAAATTCTATGGTAACAGCAAAATAGGACAAAAGTTCTAGAAAACAGAAACATAAAATAAGAGTTGTGAACAGCCAAAAGGCTTAAGAAAAGTCCATATTTGAAAGGTCATATTACTCAGAGGAAAACCTTTAGATACCAAGTTTTTTTTTTCTTTTTTTTTTTTGAGACGGAGTCTCGCTCTGTCGCCCAGGCTGGAGTGCAGTGGCGCAATCTCGGCTCACTGCAAGCTCCGCCTCCCGGGTTCACGCCATTCTCCTGCTTCAGCCTCTCCGAGTAGCTGGGACTACAGGCGCCTGCCACCACGCCCGGCTAATTTTTTTTTGTATTTTTAGTAGAGACGGGGTTTCACCATGGTCTCGATCTCCTGACCTCGTGATCCGCCCGCCTCGGCCTCCCAAAGTGCTGGGATAACAAGCGTGAGCCACCGCGCCCAGCCTAGATACCAAGTTTTAAGCTATTTGCTTTTTATTTAGATACAGTTCTGATGAGCTCTTTATTTGATTTCCTATTCTATACCTAAACATATTACGACGTAGCTTGGTTCCAGAATTTAGAGGGTCTTGAATAGCAGGTTAGGTCTGAATATTAATTGGTAACTTTTTTTTTTTTTTTTTTGAGATTGATTCTCACTCTTTGCCCAGGCTGGAGTGCAGTGGCACGATCTCGGCTAAAACCTCTGCCTCCCGGGTTCAAGCGATTCTCCTGCCTCAGCCTCCCAGGTAGCTAGGATTACAGGCACACGCCACCAAGCCTGGCTAATTTTTGTATTTTTAGTAGAGACAGGGTTTCACCATGTTGGCCAGGCTGGTCTCGAACTCCTGACCTCGTGATCCGCCTGCCTTGGTCTCCCAAAGTGCTGGGATTACAGGCGTGAGCCACTGTGCCTGGCCTTAACTGGTAACTATTAGTAACATAGAATCACTTAGAATTCTCAACAGGAGGGCAACATGATCAAAACAATGAACTTAAAAAATAATTTTATGAGACATTTGTACACCCATGTTTATAGCAGCATCATTCACAATAGCCAAAAGGTGGAAGCAACCCAAATGTCCATCAATGGATGAATGGATAAACAAAATGTAGTATATACATATAATGGCATTATTCAGCCTTAATAAGGAAAGAAATCCTAACACATGTTGCAACATGCATCAACATTGAGGATATTATACTAAGTAAAATAAGCCAGTCACGAAAGAAGAAATAATGTATGAGCCTACTTTTATGAAGTATCTAAAGCAAACTCACAGAAAGCAGAATGGCAGATGCCAGGAGCTGAAGGAAGGGTGAAATAGGGAGTTTTTAAATTAGTAGAGAATTTTAGTTTTGCAAGAAGAAAAACTTCTGGACATGGGTTGTACAAAAATATGAATATTTAACACCTCTGACCTGTACACTTAAAAACGATTAAGAAATTTTATATGTATTTTACCACAATTTTAAAAAATTAGGCCAAGTACAGTGACTCATGCCTGTAATCCCAACACTTTGGGAGGCTGAGGCGGGGAAATCACTTGAGGCCAGGAGTTTGAGACCAGCCTGGGCAACAAAGTGAGACCCCATCTCTACAAAACTTTTTTTTTTTTTTTTGAGACGGAATTTCGCCCTTTCACCCAGGCTAGAGTGCAGTGGCCCGATTTTGGCTCACTGCAACCTCCGCCTTCTGGTTTCAAGTGATTCTCCTGCTTCAGCCTCCCGAGTAGCTGGGACTACTGGTGCCCGCCACCGCGCCCGGCTAGTTTTCGTATTTTTAGTAGAGACGGGGTTTCACTATGTTGGCCAGGCTGGTCTCGAACTCCTGACCTCATGATCCACCCGCCTCAGCCTCCCAAAGTGCTGGGATTACAGGTGTGAGCCACTGCACCGCCCCGCACCCCAACCAATTTTTTTTTTTTTTTGAGACAGAGTTTACCTCTTGTTGCCCGGGCTGGAGTGCAATGGCGCAGTCTCAGCTCACTGCAACCTCCACCTCCTGGTTTAAGTGATTCTCCCGCCTCAGCCTCCCAAGTAGCTGGGATTACAGGCATGTGCCACTACGCCTGGCTAGTTTTTGTAGCTTTAGTAGAGAGGGGGATTCACCATGTTGGTCAGGCTGGTCTGAAATTCCTGACCTCAGGTGATCCACCCGCCTCAGCCTCCCAAAGTGTTGGGATTATAGGCATGAACCATCATGCCTGGCCCCCACAAAATCTTTTTTTTTTTGAGATGGAGTCTTGCTCTTTCGCCTAGGCTGGAGTGCGGTGTCGTGATCTCGGCTCACTGCAAGCTCCGCCTCCTGGGTTCACGCCATTCTTCTGCCTCAGCCTCCAGAGTAGCTGGGACTACAGGCGCCCGCCACCACGCCCGGCTAATTTTTTGTATTTTTAGTAGAGACGGGGTTTCACCGTGTTAGCCAGGATGGTTTCGACCTCCTGACCTCGTGATCCACCTGCCTCGGCCTCCCAAAGTGCTGGGGTTACAGGCGTGAGCCACTGTGCATGGCCCTCAAATTTTTTTTTTATTAGCCAGGCATGGTGATATACATCTGCAGTCCTAGCTACTAGGGAGGCTGAGGCGGGAGGATCTCTTGAGCACAGGAGTTCGAGGCTAGAGTGAGCTATGAGAGTACCACTGTACTCTAGCCTGGGTGACAAAGGGAGATCCTGTCTATAAAAAATAAATAAATAAAATAAAAATAATAATAAAATAATTTTATGGTGGGATGTGAGATGAATTACATAAAGACAGAAATGGCCTGGTGAGATTTAATTCAACGCAAGAAGAATGAGACTACACACAGAAGTCATCAGTAGGGACACAGATTACTGGGCAGAAATTCTTCCATCCTAAGAGCCCATTGCAGCCATGACCACACAGGTCTCAAGTGATCCTTCCACCTCAGCCTCCCAGTTAGCTGGGACTACAGGTGTGCACCACCACACCCATCTACTTTAAAAAAAATTTTTTTTTTGTAGAGATGGGGTCTCACTATGTTGCCAGGCTGGTCTTGAACTCCTGGGCTCAAGTGACCCTCCTACCTTGGCCTCCTAAAGTGCTAGGATTACAATCATGAGCCACCATGCTTGGCCCCTCTGTATATTTGGGATACCAGTCTTTTATTGGATATGTATTTTGTAAAGATTGTTTCCCAATGTGTGGCTTGTCTTTTCATTCTCTTAAGTGTCTTTTGTAGAGCTGAAGTTTTAAATTTTAAAGCAGTTCAAGTTGTCAGTTTTTTCTTTATGGATTGTGCTTCTGGGGTTGTATGTAAGAAATTACCACTAAACTAGAGGGGATTTTTTTAAAAGCATAATCTTACAAATCCAAGAACAGGAGAGGAGTGACTAAAACAAAATTTTGGAAGCTAGTAAACAGAGGAGTTAAATGACTTAGCTGACTTAAGAAAAGTGGAAAGAGCCAAATCCCAGCCAATCCATGTTGGAGAATCCCTAAGAGGCCGGGGAAGCGGTGGTACCAGTTACCTCTGGAAGTGGGAGTAAAGCATGCAGCTTTACTCTACGTGGTATGGTTGAAAGCCTGTCAGCATTCCCCATGAGTGGCCAGTGACTGCCCCACCCTCATTCTAGCAGAAGATTCAGAATCAGCCTCATCCCACCAAACTGGGTGGGGGAGGCAATGATGTCCTTATTTCAGATAATATATCTGGCTGACTATTTTCTAGACGGACTATTTATTTCCATCTAGTTGCTTTGGCACTGTAACCAGTATAACATCTTTTAAGCACATGCTAAAAGTTCAGCTGCAAAACCTTGACCAGAAATTTCCTTCACTCCTCCTACTGACCTACTTAGCACTACAGATAGCAATCAGTTCATCCTTCTTGAGGCACAGAATGTTCACCTTCTGAAAGTCTTTACACATCATACAATTCCTAGGACAATCTCTCAGACATTTCTCCTTTGACACAGTCTGAGTTCTGAAAATCCTGATGTCTCAGATCCTAGTTATTAATAACTGGAAGAATGGAAAATAAATCTGTTATAAAATAAAACTAAGCCTGATTAAACACAAGTAGATGCCGGGACCACTGGGCTGAAAAAAGATGATAGTAGACAGTAAGTTATTTCCCACTGACAGTTAACCAGTTTTTTTTTTTTGTAACGCCTGGCCAGTTAATCAGTTTTTTATGAAAAGAAAAATTTTGTGATTTTTCTTGAAAAGGGATTGCGAAATAGAAAATTAAATTAGAAGAAACAGAAAAGAAGCTCCAAAATAGGACTGATGAGTCTAGGATCCAAAAGAGTCCACCTTTGAAGAAACCATTAAAACTGACAAAGGGGGCCGGGCACGGTGGCTCACGCCTGTAATCCCAGCACTTTGGGAGGCCAAGGTGGGTGGATCACAAGGTCAGGAGATCGAGACCATCCTGGCTAACACAGTGAAACCCCGCCTCTACTAAAAATACAAAAAATTAGCCGGGCGTGGTGGCGGGTGCCTGTAGTCCCAGCTACTCGGGAGGGTGAGGCAGGAGAATGGCATGAACCCGGGAGGCAGAGCTTGCAGTGAGCCAAGATCATGCCGCTGCACTCTGGCCTGGGCAACAGAGACTCCATCTCAAAAAAAAAAAAAAAAAAAAAAAAAAAAAAAAAAAAACTGACAAAGGGGACAAAGTAATTTGTAAAGCCTACTGCTATTTTAAAAGAAAATTCCAATGAAAACTTTGCTAATAAAAATATGGAGACAATCTGCCAGTAATCATTTGGGTCCACAAGGGAGAAGAGGAGACAGCTATAATGTGTGAAGTTTTGGCCTCTTGTCAAAGCAGAGGATTTTCTGAGAAATGCAATTAACATTTTGATCAGATGAATCAAATCAGTGTTTAGGTACACAGGATTCTATAAGTCTAACTTACTTTACTTCTGTTTAGCAAAGTCTTTGATATAACTTATGTGTTCAACTTAGTAATAATCATATAATTTTACACATTATAAAGGCAAAATTTACCCTTTACATGGAAAATAGCCAATGTGAAGATGACTGAGGCACTGTGAACCAGTGCAAAGAACACGGATTTACATTTCCGAAAGGAGTGTTTAAGAACACCTTGTTCTTCCTAAACTTCACACTGCCTATAATACTGATTGCTAAGGAAAGGGCTCATGTTCTCTCCTTGGACTTCATCATTATTTAATAAGTGTTCGTTTTCCAGAACGAAATACTTATAATTACCAGATGCATCAAGATGCATCCAGCGAGGTCTTGAAAACTCAAGGTAGAGGAAGGGAGTAAAATTCCTCTTCCCCTGTACTTACTCATTCTGATCATTAGCACTTTTTACTTTTTCTCAGCTCTATGAAACTAAATCAAAGTAGTAAGGCAGAAAAAAGGGTATTTCCCTCTAATATCAAACACATTTTTAGTTTAGAAAGTGAAGGCTTTAGATAAGAATGAAGGATGAGCCACAAAAAGATTCCACTATGCACCCATCAGAAAGGTAAATATTAAAAAGACTGACACCTTTTGGTGAGGATGTGGAGCAATGAAAACTCTCATATATTGGCATGAACATAAAATGGCACAATTACTTTGGAAGAAAGTCTGGCAGTTTACCTTTTTTTTTTTTTTTTTTTTTTTTTTAGCAGAGATGGGGTTTCGCCATGTTGGCCCAGCTGGTCTGAAACTCCTGACCTCAGGTGATCCACCTGCCTCGACCTCCCAAAGTACTGGGATTACAGGAATGAGCCACTGTGCCCAGCCTGGCAGTTTGTTGTTGTTGTTGTTGTTGTTTTTGAGACGGAGTTTCACTCTTGTTGCCCAGGCTGGACTGTAAGTAATGGTGCGATCTCAGCTCACCGCAACCTCCGCCTACCGAGTTCATGCGATTCTCCTCCCTCAGCCTCCTGAGTAGCTGGGATTACAGGCATGAGCCACCATGTCTGGCTAACTTTGTATTTTTAGTAGAGACAGGGTTTCTCCATGTTGGTCAGGCTGGTCTTGAACTCCTGACCTCAGGTGATCTGCTCACCTCGGCCTCCCAAAGTGTTGGGATTACAGGTGTGAGCCACCACGCCTGGTCTAGTTTTTTTTTTTTTTTTTTAAACTAAAACATGCACCTATCCTTTGACCCAGCAATTCCACTCCTACGAATTTACCCAACAGAAATGAAAATGTTTCTGAGGCCTTCAAACCAGAAGGAAAACAAAAAAAAAAAGGAAAGTACAAAAATATTCAGTAACTTTATTAATACTAACTCCACACTGGAAATTATTCAAGTGACCATCAATAAAAAACAGATAAACAAATGGATATTTCCTTTAACAGAGCTGAGATAAATTTAAGGACCAATGAGCTCCAAGTTATTTTATTATTTTATTTTTATTTCTTTTTGAGACAGAATCTCACTCTTTCACCTGGTGTGTCCAGGCTGGAGTGCAGTGGCACAATCTCGGCTCACTGCAACCTCCGCCTCCCAGGTTCAAGAGATTCTCATGCCTCAGCCTCTTGAGTAGCTGGGATTACAGGTGTGTGCCACCATGCCTGAGCAATTTTTTGTTATTTTTAGTAGAAACAGGGTCACAAACTCCTGGCCTCAAGTGATCCGCCTGCCTCGGTCTCCCAAAGTGCTGGGATTACAGGCATGAGCCCCCAGCCTTGAGTTATTTTATAGATATTATTCTCATTCTGAAGTACATAGTTGAGCAGATATTATGTCCATTCTACAGAGAAAACAGGGGGACAGAGAAATTAAGGAACTTATTTAAGGTCACAAGGACACTAACAATGCCTATAATAATAACTTGAGAACTTACTGATTCTACAATTATTGTCTTATTTAATCCTCCTATAATCTTATTTTATACAGGGGAAATGCAAGGCTTGTGGAAAACAGGTAGCTTGACCAACATTACGAAGCCTATCTTCCTAACTTCTATCTTCTCTCATAACTGAGGTCTAATTAGTTAATGGTTCTGTACATTTTTTCTGCCAAGACACACAGATGTTCACATTCCCGTGAGTATAGCCAAAGTTATGCATATTTTTTGCAAACTCCTTGTAATCCTACTGCTTTTATGACTAAAAAGCACATGGAAATGCAAGTATAAGTGGTATCAGCATAGGAATAACCTTGAATCTCTTCCAATTTATATTTTACAAAAAGCAAATCATTTGCAGCATTTTTTATTTAAAAAAATTTTTTTTTGAAACAGAGTCTTGCAAAGTGCCGCAATCTCAGCCCACTGCAACCTCCACCTCCCGGGTTCAAGCAATTCTCCTATCTCAGCCTCCCAAATAGCTGGGATTACAGGTGTGCACCACCACACCTAGCTAATTTTTGTATTTTTAGTAGAAATGGGGTTTCACCATGTTGGCCAGGTTGGTCTCGAACTCCTGATGTCAAGTGATCCACCCGCCTTGGCCTCTCAAAGTGCTGGGATTACAGGTGTGAGCCACTGCACCTGGCCAAATTTTGATATCTTAAGTAAAATTAGAACAAGTTACTTTGCAGCATTAAGACTGAGAATCTCAAAACTAGCATGGATCTTCTAAGACCTTTCCTTATATAGTATGCCATGGTCAAGTAGACAGATCATTTACGGAAAAGGAAGGTATAATAGTACAACTCTTGTAGCCCCAAACTGCCCTCTCCGTTTGGTTCTGAAAATCTATTTCACATCTGACCATCACCAAATGTCTTTAGTGTATAAATATGTCAAAGAGAATTCAGCCCCCAAGTTTTAACAAAGACCAAGGTTAACTGGACTTCAATCCTTAGTGAATGATGAAGTAGCACAACGTTTAGCAATACAACCAAGTCATATCATCTTCTTCCTTCCTTCTTTGCCCACTCCCACAACTCCGGGTTTCTACAGAAACTTTATAACGTTTTTGCCTGCCTGCCTGCCTGCCTGCCCTCCCTCCCTCCTTCCCTCCTTCCTTCCTTCCTTCCCTTTCTTCTTTCTTTTCTTCCCTCTGTGGCCCAGGCTGGAGTACAGTCGGCTCGCTGCAGACTCCCTGCGTCTGGCTCCCATGATTCTCCTGCCCCGGCCTGCGGGCTGCCTGGGATTGCCGGCCAGCGCCACCACCCCTCCCTGGTTTTTCTCCCTTGGCTGGAGGCGCGGTTTCGCCATGTCGGCCAGGCTGGTCTCCAGCTCCTGACCTCGAGTGGTCTGCCCGCCTCGGCCTCCTGAGGTGCTGGGACTGCAGACGGAGTCTCGCTCACTCGGTGCTCGGTGTTGCCCGGGCTGGAGTGCGGTGGCGTGGTCTTGGCTCGGTGCAGCCTCTGCCTCCCAGCCGCCTGCCTTGGCCTCCCAGGGTGCTGGGATTGCAGGCTCTGCCCGGCCGCCGCCCCGTCTGGGTTGTGAGGAGCTCCTCTGCCCGGCCGCCCCGTCTGGGAGGTGAGGAGCGCCTCTGCCCGGCCGCCACCCCGTCTAGGAAGTGAGGAACGTCTCTGCCTGGCTGCCCATCGTCTGGGATGTGAGGAGCCCCTCTGCCCGGCCACGCATCGTCTGGGATGTGAGGAGCGACTCTGCCCGGCCGCCACCCCGTCTAGGAAGTGAGGAGCGCCTCTGCCCGGCCGCCCCGTCTGGGAAGTGAGGAGCGCCTCTGCCCGGCCACCCCGTCTGCGAAGAAGTGAGGAGCGTCTCTGCCCGGCCGTCCCATCTGGGAAGTGCGGAGCGCCTCTGCCCGGCCGCCCATCGTCTGGGAAGTGAGGAGCGCCTCTGCCCGGCCGCCACGTCTGGGAAGAAGTGAGGAGCGCCTCTGCCCGGCCGCCCCGTCTGGGAAGAAGTGAGGAGCGCCTCTGCCCGGCCGCCCCGTCTGGGAAGAAGTGAGGAGCGCCTCTGCCCGGCCGCCCCGTCTGGGAAGAAGTGAGGAGCGCCTCTGCCCGGTCGCCCCGTCTGGGAGGTCTACCACAGAGGCCAGAAGCAATGTGGGGGCTGAACGTGGTGGCTCACGCCTGTAGTCCCAGTACTCTGGGAGGCCGAGGCGGGTTGATCACTTGAGGCTAGGAGTTCGAGACCAGCCTGGCCAACATGGCGAAACATATGAAAAATACAACAGACAAATCAACCAACCAACCCAGCGACGACAAAACAGGTCTACCCTGGAGTCATACTCTAATTTTTTCTATTTTCCTCCCTTTCTGACCCTTTATCCCACTTTCTTTTTCTTCCTCTTCCTTCTCCTTCTTCTTTGTCAAATAGAGGATTGAGTTATTATCATTGATCCATACAAAGTCCCTCTCTCATTTATTTTCTTTAATTCCCACCCCCCATTTCTATTCCCCGTCTTCCCATGTGCAACCTTCCTAATATGTTTGATATGCATCTTTTTGTTTGTATGTACTTTCAGAAAATGTTTATTGTTTTGTGTGCAAAAAAAAATTAATAAAATAAATAAATAAAAAAAGAAACTTTATGACGTTTTGTCTTTTTCTTCACTACATCAGCAGCACTATAGGTACCTATTCTCAGAAATGATTTATGGCCAGACGCAGTGGCTCATGCCTGTAATCCCAGCACTTTGGGAGACCAAAGCGAGTAGATTGCTGGAATCTAGGGAGTTGGAGACCACTCTGGGCAATGTAGCAAAACCCTGTCTCTACAAAAAATACAAAAATTAGCTGGGCACAATGGCATGCACCTGTAGTCCCAGCTACTTGGGAGGCTGAGGCAGGGGAATTACTTGAGCCCAGGAGGCAGAGGTTGCAGTGAGCTGAGCCCATACCATTGTACTCTAGCCTGGGCAAGGGGAGTGAAGCCCTGTCTCAAAAAAAAAAAAAAAAGAGAAAAGAAAAGAAATGATTTATAACAAAATTGACTCTGTACTTTTCTCAGCCTGACAGCTAGTTGACAAATGTAGTTGGAATTTGTTCTTCTTTATCACATTGTTTCTCTATTCTATTTAATCCTCTATGGCCTCTAACTTAAAAAAAAAAAAAAAAAAAGCCCATGATTAACAGACGAAGGGCTCTCTCTCTCTCTATATATATATATATAATATATCTCTTTTTATATAAAAATATATCTCTTTTTTTTCTCTCTCTCTTTTTTTTTTTTTTTGTAGAGATAGGGTCTTGTTATGTTGCCCAAGCTAGTCTTAAACTCCTGGCCTCAAGCAATCCTCCTGCCTCAGCCTTCCAAAGTATTGGGATGATAGGTGTGAGCCACCACAGTGTCTGGCTCAAATGTATCTGATTTGTTTATTTATTTATTTTATTTTATTTGAGACAGAGTCTCGTTCTGTCACCCAGACTAGAGGACGCAATCTTGGCTCACTACAACCTCTGCCTCCCAGGTTCAAGCAATTCTCCTGCCTCAGCCTTCCAAGTAGCTGGGATTACAGGTGCCTGCCACCACGCCTGGCTGTTTTGTATTTTTAGTGGAGACAGGGTTTCACCATGTTAGCGAGGCTGGTCTCGAACTCCTGACCTCAAGTAATCCACCTGCCTCAGTCTCCCAAAGTGCTGGGATTACAGGCATGAGCCACCTCGCCCAGCCCAAATTAAATTCTTACTTTATGAAAAGAATATAAAATACCTTTAAAGATCAACCTGTGTTGCACTTAGATGATTCAACATACACACAACCTTCCAGAAATAAACCTGTATGTAGCACAAAGTAATTTCTACAATGTCTTGAAGTTTTAAAACAAAGCCAACAATTTAAATATATCAGAATATAATTTTCAAAATGTGTTTACATAGTAGTCAGTTAAGACTTTTCTTAAGAGACAGGATATTGTTCTGTCACCCAGGCTACAGTGCAGTGGCACAATCCTAGCTCACTGCAGCCTTGAACTCTTGGGTTCAAGTGATCCTCCCACCTCAGCCTCCCAAGTAGCTAGGACTACAGGTACACACCAGTATGTCTGGCTAATTTTTTTTAAAAAATGCTATAGAGGCGAGGTCTCACTATGTTGCCCAAGCTGGTCTTAAACTTCTGGCTTTAAGCAATTCTCTAACCCTGGCCTCCCAAAGTGCTGGGATTACAGGTGTGAGCCATTGTGCCCAGCAGAGTTAAGACTTTTTAAAAATACTATTTCTTGAGAACCTACTGTATGTGCTTGGCTCTGTGTAAGGGCCTTTATAGGTGCCATCTCATTTAATCTGCACACTAAGTACCATTACCCCTTTTTTACAGATGATGACATGGCGGTATATGGAAGTGAAGGGACTTGCTCAGAACCTTACTTTGAGCAGGTGACCTAGTTGGGATTCAAACCAAGGTCTGTCTGACTGCAGAGCTCAGTTCATTCCAGCAAACCACGTAATATACTACAGAGCAGAAGCTTTAAAGCCTTTAACACCCAAGGAGGCCTTAAAAACCCAAGGAGGCCATTCAGTTTCTTGGTGTCTTCTGTGCTCCATTCCATCCTGATCAGGGACCTGGCTGTGCATTAAGATCAGAGGAGACCATAATAGTGAAAACACATTTTAAAAAGTCTGTCCTTAACTATGTCTTTGGGAAAGTTATTTTCATCTTATTTTTTCCCCTAATCTCTAACCTAACATTCGGTCTACCAGTGCCACTTCACTGAGTTAATGAAGATAAAGTTATAGAACACATATGATTATAGAACTAGGAGGGACATCAGAAATTATCCAATCTAATTTTCTCATTTTGCAAATCAGGAAACTGAGGTCAAGGGAAGCTAACTTGCCAGAGTCACGCTGCTGGTTGATTCAGCCAGAACCATAATGCAGACCTCTAACTCTATACTACCTACAGTATAAGGAATTTCCATCTAAGGAGATATTTAAAAATTTCTCTTTAACAAGACTTCTTTCAATTATAAAGTAATACATATTCATAGTGAAAAAAGTATTAACATTACAGAAAGATATAAAAGGAAGAGAAGATGCCCCCTCTTTCTTTTTCTCCTTTAATCGTATTTGACACCCTAGAGGTAAAGCCATTAACAGTTTCTTGTGTGTCTGTCCAAAATTTTTTCTACACATATACATGTATATATGTAGAATAACTTAAAATGTGGAACCCCCAAAATGCATCTCTCACCTCAGACTCATGTTTTCCTCTATATAACTGAGTTAACAGAGTCATATAATACTGCAACATGTCCTTAAATTTGTAACGCTGTAGGTACGATGTTCTTGTTAGGTACACCTCACCTGTTTTCCAGATCCGGCATGCTTAGGTTTCTAGCAGCAAAGCACATTTTGAGAGGGATGATCTTCCTGTCCTTGGTGCTGTTCTGGTGTTTTGGCGAACCAGAGTCCTCACTGCCACTAAAGCTTGGTGACTGGGGGGCTGCACCTTCCCACGGCAGATCTGACACTAATGATGGCTTCTTGATATATGGTGTTACTTCTCGGATGAACTTGACTATGAACAAAAAAATCAAAGAAGAAGGTTAGTAATTTTGCTTCCTATAATAAGCGATAACTAAAGTATTCACATACATGCTATATCTATAACAAAGTGGGGGAAATGGCTGGGCATGGTGGCTCACGCCTGTAACCCCAGCACTTTGGGAGGCCGAGGCAGGCGGATCACTTGAGGTCAGGAGTTCGAGGCCAGCCTAGTCAACATAGTGAAACCCCATCTCTACCAAAAATACAAAAAAGTAGGTGAGCGTGGTGGCATGCGCCTGTAGTCCCAACTACTCATGAAGCTGAGGCAGGAGAATCGCTTGAACCCGGGAGGCAGTGGTTGCAGTGAGCTGAGATTGTGCCACTGCACTCCAGCCTGGGCGACAGAGCAAGACTCTGCCTCAAAAACAAACAAACAAACAAAAAGTGGAGGTAAAAAAGTTAAGTTAAGGCTGGGCACGGTGGCTCATGCCTGTAATCCCAGCACTTTGGGAGGCCGAGGTGGGCGGATCACGAGGTCAGGAGATCGAGACCATCCTGGCTAACACGGTGAAACCCCATCTCTACTAAAAAAATAAAAAAATTAGCCAGGTGTGGTGGCGGGTGCCTGTAGTCCCAGCTACTCAGGAGGCTGAGGCATGAGAATGGCGTGAACCCGGGAGGCGGAGCTTGCAGTGAGCCAAGATTGTGCCACTGCACTCCAGCCCGGGCGACAGAGCAAGACTCTGTCTCAAAAAAAAAAAAAAAAAAAAAAAAAAAATTTAAGTTAAAGAGCCATGAATCCCCTGGAGATAGATTCTAAGACAGACCTATCTAGGCTTTAGATGACTCAACCTTTAGAAACTTCTCCATACTTCTACCCATTGGTTCCCTGTCTTCTCAAGCCATATAGAACAAACTTAATCTCTCTTCTACATGAGAACTCTGTAATTATCTGAAGACAGATTTTTCTCTTCTCTCTCCTCCCCATATTAAGCTAAGTATTTCTATTTCCATTCAACTCAATCAACTTTTATTAGCTACCTATCAAGTGTCGGGAATTAGGCTAGCCAGTAAAGAAAGACACAAGGGCAAATGAGCCATGGATTCTATCCCTCAAGGAATGCCCAGCCTTGCAGAGGAGACAGCTATGTAAACAGGTCATTACAGTTCTTAAAATCAAGTGCAAAAATAAAGTATATTCAAGACAAGGTATGATTAATAAGCACAAAGCCAACTCAACTGATCCCCCTTGCTTGTTCAAAATACTCTATTTCCATTAATGTAGCCCCAAATGAAAATCAAGCTTTAAGTAGATACGAAGCTTTTTTAAGTTCAATTTTAAAACTCATGAAATACTTCTTTTACTTCAGTCATGAATACAATTACTGTCACTTGAGGCACGGTGTTCTTGTTTCAAAAACTAGACAAACTGGCTGGGCACAGTAGTACACACAGTTTCTCCTGTGAATAGGTAATACATGCACATAAAACAAAACTCAAGAGGTATAAAAGGTTTTATAATAAAAGTCCAGATTTCTAGCTACCCTCTCTCCATTCCTGGAGGCAACCATTCAAAGAGATGCCTGGTATGCTAAGCATGTATGAAAATAAACACATACACGTGCGTGTATCTCTGATCACACGTATGGTAGTATATTATGCCTACTGTGATGCGCCTTAGTTTTTTATTTAATAAGGCTGATAGTCTTTTACAGGCCTAATAGTTGACAGCTCATTCTACAGCATAATGTGGTCATAGAGATGCCTTTGGAATCAAGAAGACCTGGTTCAAATCCTAACTGTGCTTGCTACTCAAAGCTATGTGACCGCACTTAACTGTTCTGAGGTCCTCATCTACAAAATGGGAGTAACATTAGGCAAATAAAAATTTCAGGCACGTACTAAACATTCAATAAATACAGTAGGTACCTTTCTTTTTCCTTCACTAAATTAGAAAGTTAGAGAAGAATTAAAAAATTGTAATGGTAATCAGTAGAAGAATTAAAGTTATTTTCTTATACATTATTAAAAAAGATTTACTGAAATTAAGTATAATAATAAAAAATTTAACAATTCCAATACTGGAATTTAGATGTAATATAGCTCTGTGCTTTTTGTGCGTAGTTATAATACCTGTGCTTCTGGGTAGAGTAAAAGCTAGCTGCCTCAGGTCACCAAGGAGATTTTTTTACCCTAGAAAAATCAGCAGGAGTGCAGTCAGTATATCCCTTGAGCAGCTGACTCAGGCATTTTAATACATACTTCAGCTTTATGCTTTGAAGGACTTTGGCAGAAATTCCTAAGGTTTCCAGTTACTGCAAATGGCAGAGGCATGCTTTTTGAACATTTAAGGCAGTACACTATTGGGCTACCAACTGGAGGAAATTAAAGACATTCTAAATGAATTCTTGAATAATATAGTGGTTGGAAAAGAACCCTTAATGATCTACTCAGAAGTTCATTCAATCACACAGTAGCATCACTGAACTGATTACTACACACATCCTAAAACAAAAACAGATATACACATACAATTTATGTATTGCCTCATTAAAAGAGCAATGAATTTTATCTGAGTTGATGGCAATGCAGTCCATACCCCCATCTAATTAGACATCCAGAATGGCTGAAGAGCTGTGGATGGACATCTGTTTCTATGTTTGGGAATGGCGAAAAGTTAACAGTCTTCTGTTTCAGTCCTATGTTAAGGCCTTAACCTGGACACGTGGCTGGATAAGCAGAGCCTTTACACCCCCACATGGAGCTTTCAGTTCAACTCAGAACCCGCAACGTATTTCAGAATCATTTCATTTTTCCTGATAGTTGAAGATAATCCTTAAAATATTTAATCAAACACTGACGTTTACAAACTGTTTTGAGTGTTCAGATGCTGAAGCTAATTTTTTCTTCCATTCATGTATCCCTTTTTTTTTTTTTTTAGATGGAGTCTCACTCTGTCGCCCAGGCTGGAGTGCAGTAGCACGATCTCAGCTCACTGCAAGCTCCACCTACTGGGTTCATGCCATTCTCCTGCCTCAGCCTCCTGAGTAGCTGGACTACAGGCGCCTGCCACCACGCCCGGCTAATTTTTTGTATTTTTAGTACAGACGGGGTTTCACTGTGCTAGCCAGGATGGTCTCGATCTCCAGACCTCGTGATCCGCCCGCCTTGGCCTCCCAAAGTGCTAGGATTACAGGCGTGAGCCACCACGCCTGGCCTCACGTATCCCTATTACTGAACATGAAGGTGGCTTCCTCCCACCCCAAAAGCATTACTGTGATCCCTTCTCTTTTTTAGAGCGACAAAAACACATACATGTACTGCACAGATGTACCTGTAAAGATGTCTGGAAGGAACTTAATCAAAATATCAATAGTGCTTACATACAGGTGTAGGATTGCATTTTTTTCTTTATGTCGTTCTGTATATTTAAAATTTTTGTAAGTCCATAGTATTTATTTTAAACATTTATTTAAGAAATGAAGAAAATTTATTTTGAGACCCTGTTCAAACTCTGTCTTAATTTTATTTTTGAGACAGGGTCTCACTCTGTCCCCCAGGTTGAAGTGCAGTAGCACAATCATAGCTCACTGTAACCTCAAATTCTTGGGCTCCAGTGATCCTGCCTCAGCCTCCTGAGTAGCTGCAACTACAGGCACACACCAACACATCTGGCTAATTTTTTAATTTTTTTGTAGAGACGAGGTCTTGCTATTTTGCCCAGGCTGGTCTCAAACTCCTGGCTTCCAGCAAGCCTCCTGCCTTGGCCTCTCAAAGCACAGGGATTACAAGCATGAGCCACCACCCAGCCTCTTGCTCAAACTTTAAACATGAAAGACATGTAAACTGAAATCTTGTTGAATCTTCAAAAACTATAATGCACTGGATGGGATCCAAAATCCAACTGATTCTTGCTGAATTCTAAGCTCTAATGAATAAGGTTATGAAGAGTTCCATGTTTGGGGCATCTGATTTTAAGCTGAATGCAAGTGGCTTTTTTTTTTAATTTTTTAATTTTTTTTGAGACAAGGTCTGGCTCTATCACCCAGGCTGAAGTGCAATGGCATGATCTCAGCTCACTGCAACCTCTGCCTCCTGGGCTCAAACCATCCCCCTATCTTTCCTGAGTGGCTAAGACTACTGGTGCACACCACCATACCCACCTAATTTTTGTATTTTTAGTAGAGACAGGGTTTCGCCATGTTGCCCAGGCTGGTCTCTAATTGGTAAGCTCAAACAATCCACCCGCCTTGGCCTCCCAAACTGCTGGGATTATAGGTATGAGCTACTGCACCCCAACTGTCAAGTGGCTTTTTTTTTTTAGTAGAGACGGGGTTTCACCGTGTTGGTCAGACTGTTCGCCAACTCCTGACCTCAAGTGATCCACCCACCTCAGGCCTCTCCCAAAGTGCTGGGATTACAGGCCTAAGCCACCACGCCCACCCTGGCTTTTTAAAGCTTATCTAGGCCAGTGCTGAGCGTGGTGGCTCACACCTGTAATCCCAGAACTTTGGGAGGCCGAGATGGGTGGATCACAAGGTCAGGAGTTCAAAAGACCAGCCTGGCCAAGATGGTGAAACCCCGTCTCTACTAAAAATATAAAAATTCACTGGGTGCGGTGGCAGGCACCTGTAATCCCAGCTACTGGGGAGGCTGAGGCAGGAGAATCGCTTGAACCCAGGTGGCAGAGATTGCAGTGAGCTGAGATTGTGCCACTGCACTCCAGCCTGGGCTAGAAAGTAAGACTCCGTCACAAAAAAAAAAAAAAAAAAAAAAAAAAAAAAAGCTTATCCAGGCCGGGCACAGTGGCTCACACCTGTAATCCCAGCACTTTGGGAGGCCGAGGCGGGTGGATCACTTGAGGTCAGGAGTTCGAGACCAGCCTGGCCAACATGGCGAAAACCCATCTTTACTAAAAATACAAAATTAGCCGGGTGTGGTGGTGGGTGCCTATAATCCCAGCTACTTGGGAGGCTGAGGCAGGAGAACTGCTTGAACCCAGGAGGCAGAGGTTACAGTGAGCCAAGGTCATGCCATTGCACTCCAGCCTGGACAACAAGAGCAAAACTCCATTTCAAAAAAACAAAAAACAAAAAACAAAAAAACAAAAACCTTATCCAAAAAGATATATAATAGGGCGGACAAAGCCTATGGCTGCAAACACACATATTTGGATAAATGGATCAACCTCTTTTATAAACATCAACTTCTCATATAATCGTTACTTTCCTCTTATCTCTAACTCTTACCTTTTTCATGCCCCAACTGGTGATCTTTACTATGAGTTTAAGTGAAACTAAGTCACATGACATTATTTCCCCTGCTTTTGCAAGCAAGTTTGTTCCTGGATTATTCTCAGAGTGGAAGATCTGGCTGTGCATTTTACACAGGAATGAGTTATGTTGACAGTCACTGTTAAAGTATTCTCTCAGAAGGATTCTCTCCAACCTCATCCCAAGCTCCTCTCTCAAGTCAGGAGGCTGATAAATGACCACCAAAAACATGAGGAAGGAACTGCTTTACTTTGAGTAAAAAGCCTTTTACATTCTCAACTTGCAGGTGTCTTTCAGCTCAAGTCTCCTGGCCATTTGGGGTTTGAGTAGAATGCAGTCTAGAGTCTGGTGACATGAACCTTGAATGAGTTCAGAGTGACTCTTTTCACTCTCCCTCTTCATTCTAAAATAACATAGCAAATCACTAATTTATTGAGCTCCTACTATATACCAGGAACTGTCTTAGGCATGTAGAATTCTTAGCCAGTGAATAAAATATGCAAAAAAATAACAATGTAATTAATAATTTAATGAAATTCTAGAGAAATGAAAACTTACATTCACACAAAAGCCTGTACACTAATGTTCTTAGCAGCTCTATTCATAAGTACCACAACTGGAAGCAACCCGAATTTCCTTCAATGGAAATGAATGGATAAACTGTGATACAGCTATAGAATAGAACACTATTCAGAAATAAAAAGGAACAAACTATTTATAACTCTGTAACTTGGATGAATCTGAAAGGCATTATACCAGTCTCAAAAGTTATATGATCCCATTATTGAAAAGAAAAACCTATATGATGAAAAATTCAGTGGTTTCTAGCCAGCCGCCGTGGCTCATGCCTGTAATCCCAGCACTTTGAGAGGCTAAAGTGAGCAGATCGCTTGAGGTTAGGAGTTCAAGACCAGCCTGGCCAACATGGTAAAACCCCACCTCTACTAAAAATACAAAAATTAGCCAGGCATAGTGGCGCACGCCTGTAATCCCAGCTACTCAGGAGGCTGAAGCAGGAGGCTTGAACCTGGGAGGCGGAGGTTGCAGTGAGCTGAGATTGCGCCACTGCGCTCCAGCCTGGGCAACACAGCGAGACCCTGTCTTGACAAAATAAATAAATAAATAAATAAATATAAAAAAATAAATTCAGTGGTTTCTAAGGGTTAGGGGTGAGAAGGGATATGATTATAAAGGGATAGCACAACAGAGTTTTCTGAAACCATGGAACGATCCTGTATCCTGATTGTGGTGACAGTTACAAGAATTTATGTACGTGTTATTTATGTATGTGTCCAGATTCAAAGAACTGTATACCTTAAGGGCAAAAAATTCAATTGTACAGTATGATAATTACAAAATAAAATAAGTAAATTATACAGTATATTAGAAGATGTTAAGTGTAATGGGAAAAGGAAACACAGCAAGCGAAGGGGTCAGAAATGCTGCCTGGGATGTCAGTTTGTAATTTTAAATATGGTAGTTAGGGTAAGCCATTAAGAAGATGTTTGAACAAAGACTTTAGGAGATGGGGGAGTTGGCCATGCAACTATCTGGGAGAAACATTCCAGCCAGGGAGACAGTGTTAGGAGCGTAACAGGAGTTACTAACAGGAGTGTTAGACAGTAAGGAGACCCAGAGTAACTGGAGCTGGGTAAGTGAGGGGGACAGAGTAGAAAATGGGGTCACAAAGGTAACAGGGCTGGGAGGCAGACCATGTATGGCCTTTTAGGTCATGGCAAGGACTTTGGCTTTTATTCTGAAACAGGAAGCTTTTGGGAGATTTTCAGGAGCAAGTGACCACTATGTTGAAAATAGAATGAAAGAAGGCCAAGGCAAAAAGCAGGAAGACCAGCTGGCAGGTTATCAGGGATGAGAGATGATGGGAGTTGGACCAGGGGAATAGTAATGGAAGTGGTGAGAAGTGGTCAGATTCTACATCAGATTACATAAGGGGGTGGCAAAAAGAAGAGTCAAGGATAATGTCAAGATTTTTGTCCTGAACAACTAGAAGGATAGAGTTCCCCTTGACAGGTTTAGAAGAAAGATTAGGAACTTGAGACATACATTAGACAACCAAGTCTAACAGGCAGCTAGATATATAAGTCTACAGTTCAGGAAATGGGTGTAGGCTAAAAACATAAATTTGGGAGCTATTAGCATATGGTTGCTATTTAATGCCATGAAACTGGATAAGATCACTGTATCAGTCAGGATCCCAGCAGGAAACGATAGTAAGGGATTTAATAAAGGGACAACTTATGAAGGTGTGGGCAGAGTGCAGAAAAACCACATGGGAAAATAGAGTGTAGTATCCCAGGGCTATTAGCTATTTCCACACCTAGGCCCGAAGAAAATAGGAAACAAAGTAGGTACCAAACCCAGAAAAGAGCCCTATAGAGACCGACGTGAGAGGAGCAGTGACTCAGTCAATTCGGCCAGATTGCAGTGACCTGCAAATTGGGTGCCAAAGGGATAAATGCTCCAACCTCACCCTCCTTCTTTCCCTCCAATGTCCTATTGGGGCTCTACATCAGCCAAACCCAACAAAAACCAAAGGCCAAGGAAGTCTGTTGATGTTGTCCATGCAGGTCAGCATCCTGGGACAGATGGCATGTACAGAAGGAGTGGACCCAGAAGGGCCAATGGAAGACTTCCAGCACAAGCAAGGAAGTGAGTATGGAAGAGAAAGCAGACACTCCACTATCAAAGGGGAGAAAAGAAGGAGGTAGGCAGAAGATCCACAAAACACAAGTGCTCCATAGAAATACTGGCTTAACGGGCATGGTGGCTCACGCCGGTAATTCCAGCACTTTGGGAGGCCGAGGCGGGCGGATCGCCTGAGGTCAGGAGTTCAAGACCAGCCTGACCACATGGAGAAACTCCATCTCTACTAAAAAAAAAAAAAATTAGCCGGGCATGGTGGCACATGCCTGTAATCCCAGCTACTCAGGAGGCTGAGGCAGGAGAATCACTTGGACCTGGGAGGCAGAGGTTGCAGTGAGCTGAGATCGCGCCATTGCACTCCAGCCTGGGTAACAGAGCAAAACTGTGCCTCAAAAAAAAAAAAAAAGAAAAAAAAAAGAAAGAAAGAAAGAAAAAGAAATGCTGGCCTAAAATAGTACCAAGTTTACCCAAACTGAAAAAGCACTCCCTTGACCTGATGAACCCAGACTTGGCTCTTCCCTCCCTTCCCCATTCCTTGAAAATCAAAACAAAACAATTTCTGCTTATTGTTTCTATTTTCTCCTTTCACTCCTTAATCGCTTCTGAATTAAAACAGCATTCTAAAGGGCCAGCAGTGTTTTCTTACCCAATCCAAAGGCCCTTTCTCAATCCTTATGCTCGACCATTCCAATATGTATAGCAATGCACTCTACCAGCTGTTTTGTATTCCTTCTTTCTGGCCATTTATTTTTTAGTGCCTTTTTTCTCCTCTTATCCCTATAATCTAGGTGTTCCCTAAGGCTCTGATTTTAGCACTTCTCACTTTATCCTCTCATCCCTGTCAGCTTTCTGTTGGATCTCCAGTTTAACACAGCTCTCTAGAACCAATATCTCCTGTTGGCCCCAATCCCACCACCTGGGTGCTGCCCCATCCTTCAGATTCAACACATCCAAACAAGAACTAATCTTCATTATCCTTTATCCTCTGCTCCTGTGCTCACTCTTGTAGTTATTAGGATTAGCATCATCATCTTTCTCACCAGGCAGGATCTAAACCAGTACTACAGTTAGCCTGGTGTGAAGTACACTCTTCTGTATTTTATTAAAGGTTGCCCAGATGGTTAATTCTCATGCTCAACCAAGGTTTGGAAAATGCTTCTCTAAACCTTTGCAGACCACTCCCTGTCCCTACCCGCTACATCTAATCAGGTGCCAAACCACATCTGAAACTGTTCTCTAGCCTACCTACTCCCCTCAGTTTCCACTGCCCACATGCCTTGGTTAACCTAGACGGGCCACAGTAATGGCTGCTGCTGCTTCGTTTTGTTTTGTTTTGTTTTTGTAATTGTAAAATATACACAACATAAAGTTTACTATTTTAATCATTTTTTTTACACGTACAGTTCAGTGTATTAAGTATTCACACTGTTGTGAAACTACAACCACCAGCCATCTCCAGAACTTTTTCATTTTCCCAAACTGAAACTCTATACCCACTAAACAATTACTCCCCGTTCCCCTCTCCCCTGGCAACCACCATTCTACTTTCTGTCCTTATGAGTTTGACTACTCTAGGTACCTCACATAGGTGGACTCATACAATAGTTGTCCCTTTGTATCTGTACTGGCCTCTTAACTGATCTCCTTGCCTAGACCCTCTTCCCTTCTCTCATTCCTTTACACAAGGTTGCCAGATTGATTATCCTAGACCCCAACTCATACCAGGCCACTCCCGATTTAAAAGAGTCTGTATGGTTTGCTATTGCCTAAGGAAATAAAGTCTTGTGTAAAAATTCATCTTTCCAGCCATCTCTTCTCTTCTGTCCCCTCAAATATCTTACTACTTAAACTGCTTGCACAAGAAAACCCACCAAAAGATTTCAAGCACAAGCACAGGCCAGCACAACCCAGTAAACTACTTGCAGAAAGGTATATTCTGACTTTTCCTGTGTCCTTACTTATGTTGATTCCCTCATTTCTTCACTTCCATGTGTCTAAATCATACCCATTTCCCAAAGCACATCTCAAATTCCACCTCTATTAATCCTAATGCAAAAGTAATGGGAGCTTACTAAGATCTAGCACAGATAAACCAATAATTCTATCTATCTAATGGGACTGCATCCACACAACTCTAAGAACAGTTGTAGAAGTTGTAGCTAACGGGTTCAAACTCACCACAATTCCAGGACATTTGAAGAAACTTAGTACAGCAGCTGATGTGCCCCTGATATTGGTCAGACAGAAATTTCCTCATTATAGGCCTGAAAGCAGAGAAAAAAATTCCTGGTACTATGTTGTTAGCCCTGGGGATACAGCAGTTTGAAGCTGTCATATTGGTGCCAGGGTTTTTTGTTTTGTTTTCTTTCTTTCTGCTCCTCACTTCCCACCTTTCTTCCTTTCCCTTCCTTTTAGTTCCCCCGTCCCCGACTTTGGTCTCATTTCTAGGACTCTCGCAGGTATTCTGAAGGACATTTACAGTGATTAAACTCTCTAAAAAACTCCACCTTTCTCCACCTATATAGAAACTACAGAGAAAAGCCCAGTGTTCTGAAAGGCAATCACACTGGCTAATGCTTGAACAAGATGTTACTCAATATTGTTTCTATAATATGGATACACACTACAGGGGTTTTGAGATACCACTAAACATTTATGCTTAGGATAGCTCTAGGCCCAGGAAGTGAACAAGAAGGGAAGACACCCATTCACCTATTCTACGTAAAATTAAAACTGGCTAAGATGTTCCAAACACTCATCAGAACCAAGCTGAAGGTCGGGCACGGTGGCTCATGCCTGTAATACTACCACTTTGGGAAAAAAAAAAATTAGCCGGGCATGGTGGCGTGTGCCTGTAATCCCAGCTACTCAGGAGGCTGAGGCAAGGGAATTTCTTGAAACCAGGAGACAGAGGCTGCAGTGAGCCAAAATTGCACCACACACTCCAGCCTGGGAGAGACTCCGTCTCAAAAAAATAAATAAATAAATAAGTAAAAAACCAAGTTGAGAGCCGGGGCAGTGGCTCACACCTATAATCCCAACATTTTGGGAGGCCAGAATGCGTGGATCACCTGAGGTCAGCTGTTCGAGACCAGCCTGGCCAACATGGTGAAACCCCATCTCTACTAAAAATATAAAAATTAGCTGGGCATGGTGACGGGCATCTGTAATCCCAGCTACCTGGGAGGCTGAGGCAGGAGAATTGCTTGAACCTGGGAGGTGGAGGATGCAGTGAGACAAAATCATGCCACTGCACTCCAGCCTAGGTGACAGAGCGAGCAAGTCTCAAAAAAAAAAAAAGAAAAAAAAAATACCAAGTTATATAACACATAACGTCTTCTGCATCTCTGTACTCCGGTTTTGTTCCTTTCCTTATCAGTTGTTTGAGAACAGCCATTAAAGCTAATCTTTATTGGCTGGACTTATTCTTTCCTTTCAGATAATTAAACTGGAAATACTGAAAAGAAAAAGAAAATAAATGCAAAAATTCCTAATTGCACTGTATTTTCTTCCAGTCTGTTTAGTCCCACACTTAACAAATGAACAAACATTTCTCCATGTTATACAAACTCTTCACAAGTATCATTTAAAAATAGCTATATAGTATTCCATATTGTGTGTTTACCATAATTTATTTAGGCATTCCCTAATTATTGGGCACTTATTCTTGTGAGACAAGATCTCACTCTGTTGCCCAGGCTGGAGTCAAGTGGCATAACCATGGCTCACTGCAGCCTCAATCTCCCAGGCTTAAGTGATCCTCCCACCTTAGGCTTGATAGTAGCTGGGATTACAGGTGCACACCACAGTACCCAGCTAATTTTTGTAACTTTTTTGTAGAGACAGGGTTTTGCCATGTTGCCCATGCTGGTCTTGAACTCCTAGGCTCAAGCAATCTGCTGCCTCGGCCTACCAAAGTGCTGGGATTATAAGCATGAGTCACCGTGCCTGGCCCTCTTTTTTTTTTTTTTCCTTTTTTTAAAAGAGACAGAGTCTCATTTTGTTGTCCAGGTCGGAGTGCAGTGGCACAATCATAGCTCACTGCAGCCTCAAACTCCTAGGCTCAAGGGATCTTCTTGCCTCAGCCGCTGGAGTAATTAGGACTACAGGTATGCACCACTGTACCTGGCTAATTTTTTTGGTTTTTTGCAGAGACAGTGGGGTCTCGCTATGTTGCCAAGGCTGGTCTTGAACTTCTGGCCTCAAGTGATCCTTCTGCCTTAGCCTCCCAAAGTGCTGGGATTACAAGTATTGAGGCACCACACCTGGCCAGGGAACTTAGTTTAGTTAACACTACACTGAACATCTTTTTCAGCAGATAAATTACTGGGTCAAAGTAACATTTAAGCATCATGGTAAGTACTGCCAAATTCCTCCCCCCTAAAATCTGTACCATTTTTATGCTCCCACCTGCAATATATAAGCATGTCCATGTCAGTACACTTGCCAACATGAAGTAATCCCACTTAAAATAACCCTTGCTATTTTAATAGGTGAAAAATGGTATATATGCCCACCCAATCTTGATCTCCTGTCTCAACAAATGCAGGATATTATTATTTTCTTCTACTTAAAAGCAGGAAATCCATGTCTCTTAATGCTTTTATTTTGTCTGAAGAACTGGGAGGGGCGATTTGTGATAACAGTGGAGAGTTACAGGACAGTCACCAGAACCTCATATCTCACACAAATTGAATTTGAGTTCTTGATGTAGCAGCATATCTAAAGTCACACTTAATTTCCTATTATTGCCTTGTCGTTTAACTCTGTGAAGTTAGTTCCTTTCCTCTTGCCAGGCATGAGGGGAGAAAAGTCATCAACAAGAAAACCAAGCATGCCCTAAGAAGCAGTAGTGTCTCCCAGATTTATAAGATGTGATTTAGGTTTATGGTGATCTTGGAATTTTCAGTTCAGTTCATTATCCATCTTTCCTTCTCTGTTCCAACTTAAGCTCTGGTCCAAATCAATAAAAGTAGGAGAAATATCCTTTTATGAAGATCTCAAATTACTACTGGGATAACAAAAAAATTCAAGTATAATTTTAAACTTCTGAGCTATAGTGAAATAAGTCCAAATAAACCAAAAAATAAGGTAGCTCTGAAATTTGTCCCCAGCAATTAAAATTTCAGGATTTAAAAATTATGGCCTTTTGGCCGGGGGCGGTGGCTCACGCCTGTAATCCCAGCACTTTGGGAGGCTGAGGCGGGCAGATCACAAGGTCAGGAGATGGAGACCAACCTGGCTAACACAATGAAACCCCGTCTCTACTAAAAATACAAAAAATTAGCCGGGCGTGGTGGCGGGCGCCTGTAGTCCCAGTTACTCGGGAGGCTGAGGCAGGAGAATGGTGTGAACCTGGGAGGCGGAGGTTGCAGTGAGCCAAGATCACACCACTGTGCTCCAGCCTGGGTGAAAGAGCAAGACTCCATCTCAAAAAAAAAAAAAGAAAAGAAAAAAGAAAAAATTATGGCCTTTTACAATTAATTTATACAAACTGGCAAAAAAAAAAAAAAAGCCCCAGTATTTTTTAGGCCTCATCAAAGTCTAACTTGAATATCTATTACTTTTATACAAAAGTATTAGCCTTCATGCTTTTACATATAAAAATGTAGAATAACAAGGAAGACTGAAATAATTTGGGGCTTTAGACTATCTACTGTATAAATTCTCCTTGGTAAACTTCTTTAACTACTGATCTAATATGGTAAACTAGTTCTTGGTCATTTATAAAGTAAATATTTCTTAATTGAATTTAAAAAGTGTTTTTCTTTGGAATGTTTCCTCAAACTACAAAAGAATATGCAAGCTTCTCAATTTTTTATAAAAAATGTTTTAAATATCTTGAGTTTGCATTTTTAAATGTTTTTGTAAGGAAGACAGCTACCGGCAAATTTCCCTGTGGAAATTTCCATATAGTAGATATGTTTGTTTAAAATTCTTTATATAATTAATTGAAAATCTGGGAGACACTACATCTGAACAATCACTTCAAATTACATATTTTTCTTAGGTTTTTAGTATTAAGATTTATATTTGTTTTCTAGGCTACATCTGTTTTGTTTGTTCGTTTTGAGACGGAGTTTTGCTCCTGTTGCCCAGGCTGGAGTGCAATGGCATTATCTCGGCTCACCACAACCTCCGCCTCCCGGGTTCAAGCAATTCTCCTGCCTCAGCCTCCCGAGTAGCCGGGATTACAGGCACGTGCCACCATGCCCAGCTAATTTTGTATGTTTTAGTTGAGACTGGGTTTCTCCATATTGGCCAAGCTGGTCTCCAACTCCCGACCTCAGATGATCCGCCTGCCTCAGCCTCCCAAAGTGCTGGGATTACAGGCGTGAGCCACCTCGTCCGGCGGGCCACATCTTTTTAAAAAGTGAATTCAACCCTGTATACTTCTGTCCCCTAAAAAGCAGCACTGCTTTATGTGAAACAATATTACAACTTGTTTTATATCCTTCTGCTTACTTCAAAACACACGAAGCAAATGAGAAGATTGTTGACAGTGACAGTAAAAAAGTTTACTTAGGATTAGAACAGATAAGACTTAATTTAATTTCATTTTCACTAAGGCAGCGGCAATGAAAAAGGCAGTTTGCATAAGAAACAGGTTGGTGCTGGGCGCGGTGGCTCATGCCTGTAATCCCAGCACTTTGGGAGGCCGAGGCGGGCGGGTCACGAGGTCAGGAGATCGAGACCATCCTGGCTAACATGGTGAAACCCCATCTCTACTAAAAATACAAACATTAGCAGGGTATTTTGGCGCACGCCTGCAGTCCCAGCTACTGGGGAGGCTGAGGCAGGAGAATGGCGTGAACCCAGGAGGCAGACCTTGCAGTGAGCCGAGATCATGCCACTGCACTCCAGCCGGGGCGACAGAGCGAGACTCTGTCTCCAAAAAAAAGAAAGAAAGAAAGAAAGAAATGGGTTGGTTAGGAATAATTTATATTCCTCTTAGTCTCCTGCTCAGATTATTAGAGGTTAGTTTTTGAAAAAATGAACCCGGCCAGGAGCAGTGGCTCATGCCTGTAATCCCAGCACTTTGGGAGGCTGAGGTGGGTGGATCACAAGGTCAGGAGTTCAAGACCAGCTTGGCCAACATGGTGACACCCCATCTCTACTAAAAATACAAAAAATTAGCCAGGCGTGGTGGTAGGTGTTTGTAATCCCAGCTACTCAGTAGGCTGAGGCAGGAGACTCGCTTGAACCTGGGAGGCGGAGGTTGCCGTGAGCCGAGATTGCGTCATTGCACTCCAGCCTGGGAGACAGAGCGAGACTCCATCTCAAAAAAAAAAAAAAAAAAAAGACTCATATACTATAAAATTAAGGGTATCAGAGTTATTGGTCAGTGATTAAAGCAAGCTCTAAGTTTTATATATTTAAAAAAGTATATATAGATCAGTATGTTAATAAAGTGCTCAAGAAAACATGCCAATTTGCTAATAGTGGTCACATTTGTGAGTGCAATTACAGGAACTTCCATTTTAGAAATTAAGCATTTCTATAGCGTTTGGACTTTCTATAATAAACATGTGCTGTGTAATAAATTATTATAAAGTTAACTTTTAAATACATGCCATCAGGCCAGATGCAGTGGCTCAGGCCTGTAATCCCAGCACTTTGGGAGGCCAAAAAGGGAGGACTGCTTCAGGCCAAGAGTCCAAGACCAGCCTGGGCAATATAGTAGGACCATGTATCTACAAAAAGTTTAAAACTAGCCAGGCATGGTAGCACATGCCTGTAGTCCCAGCTACTCGGGACATTGAGGCAGGAGAATCCCTTGAGCCAGGAGTTCAAGGCTGAAGTGAGCTTTTATTTATTTATTTTTTTTTTTTGAGACAGGGTCTCGCTCTGTCACCCGGGCTGGAGTGCAGTGGCACGATCTTGGCTCACGGCAACCTCTGCCTCCCAGGTACAAGTGATTCTCCTGCCTCAGCCTCCCAAGTAGCTGAGACTACAGGCGTGCACCACTACACCCAGCTAATTTTTGTATTTTTAGCAGAGACAGGGTTTCACCAGGCTGGTTGGTCAGGATGGTCTCAATCTCTTGACCTCGTGATCCGCCCACTTCGGCCTCCCAAAGTGCTGGGATCACAGGTGTGAGCCTCTGCACCCAGCCTGAAGTGAGCTATTACTGCACCACTGCACTTCAGCCTGGGTGACAGAGTAAGACCATGTCTCTTAAAAAAAAAAAAAAAAAACTTCAGGCAGGCCACAGTGACTCACACCTGTAATCCCAGCACTTTGGGAGGCTGAGGAGGGTGGATCACTTGAGCCCAGGAGTTCAAGACCAGCCTGGGCAACATGGCAAAATCCTATCTCTACAAAAAATTAAAAAAATAGCCAGGTGTGGTGGCACATGCCTGTAGTTCCAGCTACCCACGAGGCTGAGGTGGGAGGATCACCTGAGCCTGGGTGGCTGAGGCTACAGTGTCTTGATCATGCCACTGCACTCCAGCCTGAAGGACAGAGTGAGATCCTGTCACTAAATAAATAAATAAATAAATAATAAAGTGCCATCAAATAATAATGAAAAAAATTATTAGAAAAGTAATTTCAGAAATAGATTCAATAGCAAAACAATACAATGTTGGGGGAGTCACTCTTTAATAAATACTGAAGAAATAAGGGGGTATCAGTATGGAATTGCCTTACATCTATCTGTATCTTATACCCTACAATTAATTTGCATTAACCTACGATTGATGCTTTCTGGATATTTTTTGTAAAATCATTAATGCACAGCAACAAGCTTTAAAATCAAATGAACTGAACCTCAGCTCGTCTTGATATTACCATCTATCTGTTGGGAGGTTTGAAGATTACCTCTGAGCCTCCGTTTCTCATTTGCAAAACATAACATACCACCCTTAAAGTGCTGTTGTGGGGGATTAAATGAGATAATGTGTGAAAGGTACATAGGCCTGTGCTTGAGCGTTGTAGGCACTTAGTATGTGTATACTTACTTAGTGTGTATGTATAAATATACTTAGTGTGTATGTACATAATTAGTAGAATATGCTTCAGAGAGAATATAGTATAGTGGACAGAGTCAAAGATGTGAAACTAAACAGATCCAGATTTTAATTCCAGTTCTGCCAATTACAAACTTTGTGATTTTGGACAAATAATTTCACTTTAAAAATCTCAGTTTATAATCTATGAATTTTTTTTTTTTTTTGAGATGGAGTCTCACCCTGTTGCCCAGGTTGGAGTGCAGTGGCACAATCTCAGCTCTCTGCAACCTTTGCCTCCCAGGTTCAAGCCATCCTCCCACCTCAACCTGCCAAGTAGCTGGGATTACAGGTGTGCACCACCACGCCTGGATAATTTTTGTATTTTTAGTAGAGATGGGGTTTCACCATGTTGGCCAGGCTAGTCTCGAACTCCTGACCTCAGGTGACCCACACTCGTCGACCTCCCAAAGTGCTGGGATTATAGGCATGAGCCACCGCAGCCGGTCATAAACTATGAAATTTTAATACTAACCCTAATACTAACTTTACCAAGTAACTGAGACGTTAAAGAAGCTTAACTAATAAAAGTAAACTGCTTAACAGTGTCTGAAAGACATTAGGCACTGAATATAACCTACAGAGTGAGGTTATTATGTACTATATCATTAAAGAACATCTAGATGTGGTAATTAAGATATCTCCAGAAAAGCTGGGCATAGGGGTGCACACCTGCAGTCCAAGCTACTCAGGAGGCTGAGAGGGGAGAATTGCTTAAGCCCAGGAATTTGAGGCTGCAGTGAGCTATGATCATGCCACTGAACTCCAGCCAGGGTGACAGAGTGAGACCCCATCTTACTTATCTTAAAAAACAAACAAAAAAAAATCCAGAGAAACAGCAAGCTAACCATTCTTTGTCTCCCCTTCAGGAAAAGACCAATTTTAACAGAATAAAACCTTCCTCATCTATATTCCTCTAACACTCTACATATCACTGACATGGCATCTGCCATATGTCACAGTTTTTGTTTTGTCTGTCTTTTCCACTTGACCAATGGGACACTGAAGGGATTAAAACTCAAGACACTATAAAAGTCAACAATAATTACAACACATCACTTCTACAGAGTTTATTCATAGTCTTTTAACTTTTCTCCTAGTCACCCTTCAGAACTGTGTTGCAGTTTGTATAGAGCTATTAGGCCTTGAATACATTCTTTTGCACATTCATAAGGCAAAATTCATGTCTTTTTCCAGTCTACACCCAATATTTCTGTGACAGTGGCTTGAAATTAATTATGGTTGTTTCTAACCTCTTAAAGCAAGGTGAACCCCACTCTATATGGCATCACTGTAACAATATGCATACAGAGGTGTAGCACAAATAAATTTTATACATTGGTCAAAAATTGTCAGTGCATTCAGAAACAGTTCATAGTAGGAACCACTAATGCACAGAAGATGTACAGTCATTATTGATTAGATGAATTATGAGAGATTCTACACAAATACAGATATACTTTTACAGTCCTAATTTGTCTGTCCTAGTGAAATTCTCAGAAATATTTGTGGAATGAGTAACACAATTTAGTTACATGTTGTTGCTAATTGCTCTAGATTAAGGATTCTTGCAACTATTTGAATAAAAGGCCCTTGGTCAGCCCCACTATGTGCTTACGAATATTTGGGACACGGTCACTCTCTCCATATACTGAAGGTTGTCACATAGACTCTATATGTATAATCTTATCTGCTGAGGGGTTAATTCAGCTAAATTTCTTATTAAAACAAATCTGCCATAAGAGCAAAATTCTCCTTAGTAAACAACTATAAGCTTAAACAAATGGCTTCTGAATGAGCAGTTTGCTCCTGAAGTAACATAAAAACATAACCTTAGGGCCAGGCACCATGGCTCACACCTGTAATCCCAGCATTTTGGGAGGCCAAGGCAGGATTGCTTGAGCCCACAAGTTCAAGACCAGCTTGGGCAACATAGCGAGACCCAGTCGTTACGAAACAATTTAAAAATTAGCCTGGTGTGGTGGCATATGCTTGTAGTCCCAGCGACTGAGGACACTGACATGGGAGGACTGCTTGAGCTTGAGAGGTCGAGGCTGCAGTGAGCCACAATCCCACCACCACACTCCAGTGTGACAGTGGGAGACCTTGTCTCAGAAAAAAGCAAGAAAGATAAATGAAATCTTACCGTAAGGAGCACAATAATGGATTAAAATATTCTTAATAGAAAGTCAGTCCTTGCCTCACAAACCCAACATATAGGCTTTTATCTATCGCTAGCACATATGATAGGAAACGAAGCTTTTTTTTTTTTACTCTTAAGAATCATAGGGTGGGCATGGTGGTTTACGCCTATAATCCCAGCACTTGGGGAGGCAGAGGCAGACAGATCACCTAAGGTCAGGAGTTCAAGACGAGTCTGGCCAACATAGTGAAACCCTGTCTCTACAAAAATACAAAAATTAGCTGGTCATGATGGCGGGTGCCTGTATTCCCAGCTACTCAGGAGGCTGAGGCGGGAGAATTGCTTGAACCCAGGAAGCGGAGGTTCCAGTGAGCTGAGATCACGCCATAGCACTCCAGCCTGGGCGACAGAGTAAGACTCCGTCTCAAAAAAACAAAAAACAAAAGAATCATAGGCCGGGCATCTCATGCCTTTAATCCTAGCACTTTGGGAGGCCGAGGCGGGCAGATTACTTGAGGTCAGGAGTTTGAGACCAGCCTAGTCAACATGGGGAAACCCCATCTCTACCAAAACTACAAAAATTAGCCAGGTGTGGAGGCGGGCACCTGTAATCCCAGCTACTCAGGAGGCTGAGGTAGGAGAATCACTTGAACCCAGGAGGCGGAGGCTGCAGTGAGCTGAGATCACACCACTGCACTCCAGCCTGGGTGACAGAGTGAGGCTCCAACTCCAAAACCAAAAAGAGCTACAACGTTCCCCCTTTTCAACAACTCTCTCCTATGTGCAAAGCGCATGGATCTTTAAAATGTTTGACACACAAATCTCGTCCTCAAGTTGTTTACTTGAGGAATAAAAGGAAGACATGTGTCCCCTAAAATAGGCCAACTAATAAAGTAGAACTTATAATAAGGCAAAACATGATACATGCTATAGAGGTGTAAATACAATGTTATACATAATTGGATGTAACAGCAGCAAATAAAATGAAATAACTGAAAAATACTTATATAAAAATACCAATGCTTTTCCACTAGACAACAAAACTTCCACTAGACAATGAAATTTCCACTAGACAACAACAAAAAAACCATAGCCGTTCAAGTGCAAGGAAATCCTTATCCGTATTTCTGTTGCTAAGTGGATATGTTCTGGACTAGCTGGATAAACCGGATGCTTTGTTTTAGATCAGCACCCTGAATGATAAACTATAGACGGAAATACAATATTAACCCAGCACAATAGCTGTGTTCAAAGGGTCAGCAACCACTCCATCCTGAACATCCAGTCAGAGTCACCATTTAGGAACAAGTCCTCTAAGTTTCCATGTCTTTAAACACTTGATAATTTTCTTTTCTCTTTTTTGTATAAAAGAAATGCTCTAAGTAACTGCCAGGCCTTCACTGTTATTAGAGCTTTTCAGACCAAATAGGCAGAATTAACTGAGTTCAGGAAAAGAGAAAAGACAAAGATGTCTTCATGTTCTTTCCCTCTTCATTCTTACATAACACATACTAATGATTTCCACTGTAGTAAACTGAGAACTGTCAGAGTTAATAGCAATCAACTACTGCATGTTAACTAATATTGTGTGACACTGGTCAACCCACATACTATAACTTTATCCACTGATAATTTGTTTTATTAATTTTCTTAATGAAAAAGTAATAAAAACAAAAGCTGGAACAATTTGAGCACCACAATAAATAACAGTAATAACAGGATTATAACCCACAGAATAAAATAAATATCCATGAGTCCACAATAATATAAATAATTTAATAAATACATAAATGGAGGAGAAGGGTCAGCTCTTTCTTTTTTTTTTTTTGAGACGGAGTCTCACTCTGTCAACCAAGCTGGAGTGCAGTGGCGCAATCTCGGCTCACTGCAAGCTCCGCCTCCTGGGTTCACGCCATTCTCCTGCCTCAGCCTCTCCGAGTAGCTGGGACTACAGGCGCCCACCACCACGCCCGGCTAATTTTTTGTATTTTTTGTAGAGACGGGGTTTCACCATGGTCTCAATCTCCTGACCTCGTGATCCGCCCACCTCGGCCTCCCAAAGTGCTGGGATTACAAGCGTGAGCCACCACACCTGGCCAGTCAGCTCTTTCTTACAGAAGAATTCTCATTAGTAAGTGTAGCAGGCAAGAGAAAAATAGAAAATTATCATTAAAACACGATAGTAATAATTGTTGCAGTCAAGATCCACTGATTTATGCTAAAATTACTGGGCAAAAGTTTAAAGAACTGTGTGTTTGCATAATCTCAGCATATTTTCCAAGATATTTATTAATTACAAAGGAAACAGTGGCTCATGCCTGTAATCCCAGTACTTTGGGAGGCCAAGGCAAGCGGATCATGAGGTCAGGAGTTCGAGACCAGCCTGGCCAACACAGTGAAACCCCGTCTCTACTAAAGATACAAAAAATCAGCCGGGCGTGGTGGCGCAAGCCTGTAATTCCAGCTACTAGGGAGGCTGAGGCAGGAGAATCGCTTGAACCTGGGAGGCAGAGGTTGCAGTGAGCCGAGATCACACCAGTGCACTCCAGCCTGGGCAACAGGGTAAGACTCCGTCTCAAAAAAAAAAAGAAAAAAATTACAAAGGAAAAATAGTAACTTTATGTGGAGAAACATGACAGTAATCAAGGTTTATATGACTAGATTAAGAAATATTGAAGTCATACCCAACCCCTGCCCAATATGATACACTGAGAATGATACATCACTTCTCTGGTTTCCTTCCCAAGAATGCGTAACCTCCATATATTCATGATGAAACAAAGAGACAAACCCAATTAAGGGGCCGGGCGCGGTGGCTCACACCTGTAATCCTAGCACTTTGGGAGGCCGAGGCGGGCGGATCACGAGATCAGGAGATCGAGACCATCCTGGCTAACACGGTGAAACCCCACTTCTACTAAAAAACACAAAAAATTAGCCGGGCGTGGTCGCGGACACCTGGAATCCCAGCTACTCGGGAGGCTAAGGCAGGAGAATGGCGTAAACCCAGGAGGCGGAGCCTGCAGTGAGCCAAGATCGTGCCACTGCACTCCAGCCTGGGTGACAGAGCGAAACTCCATCTCGAAAAAAAAAAAAAAGGAAAGCCAAGACTGAAGAACTGTCGGCCAGGCGCGGTGGCTCATGCCTGTAATTCCAACACTTTGGGAGGCCGAGGAGGGTGGATCACGAGGTCAGGAGATCGAGACCATCCTGGCTAACATAATGAAACCCTGTCTCTACTAAACAAAATACAAAAAAACTAACCGGGCGTGGTGGCAGGCGCCTGTAGCCCCAGCTGCTTGGGAGGCTGAGGCAGGAGAATGGCGTGAACCCGGGAAGCAGAGCTTGCAGTGAGCCAAGACTGCGCCACTGTACTCCAGCCTGGGCAACAGAGCGAGACTCCATCTCAAAAAACAAAACAAAACAAAACAAACAAACAAACAAAAAACTGTCACAGATTGGAGGAAACAAAGGAAACATGACAACGAAGTGTAATATGGGATCCTGGAACAGAAAAAGGGCATTAGTGGAAAAATGGGTGAAAACCATAAAGAGACTGTAGTTTAATAATACCATACTAATATTGGCTGGACGTGGTGGCTCACGCCTGAAATCCCAGCGCTTTGAGAGGCTGAGGTAGGTGGATTACCTGAGGTCAGGAGTTTGAAACCAGCCTGGCCAACATGGCAAAACCCTGACTCCACTAAAAATACAAAAATTAGCCAGGCGTGGTGGCTCTGGCGCCTGTAATCTCAGCTACTTGGGAGGCTGAGGCAGGAGAATTGCTTGAACCCAGGAGGCAGAGGCTGCGGTGATCCAAGATCGCATGATTGCACTCCAGCCTGGGCAACAAGAGCAAAACTCTGAATCAAAAAAAAAAAAAAAAAAAACTTCTTAGTTTTGATAATGCTTATGTAAGATGTTAACATTAGGGGAAATTGGAAACTCTGTATTATTTCTATAACTTTTAAGTCTAAAATTGCTTCAAAACAAAACAATTGTAAGTAATAAGAACAAAACGGCTGGGCATGGTGGCTCACCTGAGGTCAGGAGTTTGAGATCAGCCTGGCCAACATGGTGAAACCCCATCTCTACTAAAAATTAAAAAAATTAGCTGGGTGTGGTGGCATGTGCCAGTAATCCCAGCTACTCGGGAGGCTGAGGCAGGAGAATTGCTTGAACCTGGGAGGCGGAAGTTGTAGTGAGCCAAGATCACACCACTGCACTCCAGCCTGGGCAACAAGAGCGAAAACTCCGTCTCAGAAAAAAAGAAAAGAAAAGAAAAAAATCACAGAAAATCTGGAAAAGAGATAAAATAATCATCTTTATTGCCAATAAAACGTATCTTTCCTTCTAGTCTTTTGTCTATGTCTCTTTTTGTCTAGGTATTTTAATAGCTATAATCATACACAGAATTTTTATCTTGCTTTTTAACAAATCTTATAAAATCTTTTTTTTGTTGTTTTGACAGAGTCTTGCTCTGTGGCCTGGGCTGGAGTGCAGCGGCATGATCTCGGCTTACTGCAACCTACACCTCCCAGGTTCAAGTGATTCTCCTACCTCTGCTTCCCGAGTAGCTGGGATTACAGGCACACACCACCATGCCCAACCAATTTTTGTATTTTTAGTAGACACGGGGTTTCACCATGTTGGCCAGGCTGGTCTCGAACGCCTGACCTCAGGTGATCTACCCACCTTGGCCTCCCTAAGTGGTGGAATTCCAGGCATGAGCCACCACACCTGGCTGATAGCCTTTTAACTATTACTTGATTGTGCTTTGTAAAAGCTATATTTATCATTTAAAAGATAAACATTAAAAAATTTACAGTTGGTATTTTTTATGTTGTATGTCACAGAAAAGCAGAAATAATAGAAAATAACTATTGCGAAGAACTTGCAGTATGAGATAATTAATTTAAAACGATGCCATAAATAACTATGATTTAAAAACCAGTTTGCTTTTCTGAACTATCTAGGAAAAGATCTTTTGGAAGTTTTACAACAATGTTGTTCATGGCAAATAATACCTAAACATTTGAGTTTAAATGTCAAGTATGCAGTGTCAACAAAGACTCAAGCTTTGTGCTATTTTGCAACCAGAGACTTCAGTAGGTTTTGTTTTGCTTTGCTTTATATCTATCAGCTCATACCTGAGTTCCATGAGTCTTCTAGTAGAGACAGGTATTACAGGTATTAACCAAGATCTGAATTCAAGCCCTAGATACACCACTTATTTGCAAAGAGAATTGTTCTACACTGATGTAACAAATTTCTTTTTTTTGAGATAGAGTCTTATTCTGTCATCCAGGCTGGAGTACAGTGGCATTATCTGGGCTCACTGCAACCTCCACCTCCTTGGTTCAAGCAATTCTCATATCTCAGCCTCCTGAGGAGCTGGAATTACAGGCGTGCGCCACCATGCTTGGCTAATTTTTGTATTTTTAGGAGAGAGGGGGTTTTGCCATGTTGATCAAGTTGGTCTCAAACTCCTGACTTCAAGTGATCTGCCCACGTCAGCCTCCCAAAGTGCTGGAATTACAGGTGTGAGCCACCGCACCCTGTCTGACATAATACATTTCTTATACAGAAGTTTCAAGATTTTTGGTAGAAAATTTCCAGCCATTCTATTAGTTTCTTATAAGTAAAACAGAGAAAACAATACCTATAAAACTCAGGAATTAGATAAAAATTTTAGAGAATTTTTCGAAAGAAACACATCATCCATCACTAGAAAATCACGTATCAAGCATTTATTACATTGTAGAAGCAATGTGTTAGGTGTTCAGGAATTCAGGTTTAGAAGGAAGTGGGACACGTAAACACTAAATGCAATGGAGTATATAAGTGTGAACTATCAGTATTTGTTACTACAAAGTTTACTTTTAGTTTCAAATGTTTTAAACCTTTGTATTCTTTTTTTAAAAACATGAAATGGCCACAATAAGTGCTACTATATTGTATTTGTAAACGTTCTTCAAATCTGACTTTCTTACCAGAATCAAACGGCTACATACTGTGTGAGTCCACATATATGACAATCTGGAAAAGGCAAAACTATAAAGGCAGAAAACAAAGTAGTGGTTGCTAGAGACTGGCTCTTGTTGGAGAAAAGGACTAACTACAAGTGAGGAACAGGGGAACTTTTGGGGGTGATAGAAATATTATCTTAATTGTGGTGACAGTTATAGACCATATACACCCATCAAAGCCTATAGAACTGGGCCGGGCACAGTGGTTTATTCCTGTAATCCCACGGCTTTGGAAGGCTGAGGCAAGTGGATTGCTTGAGGCCAGGAGTTTGAGACTAGCCTGGGCAATATAGGGAGACCTTTTATCTAAAAAAATTTTTTTAATTAGCCAAGCATGCGGTGGCATGCATCTTTAGTCCCAGCTACTAGGAAGGCTGAGGCAGAAGGATTGCTTGAGCCCAGGAGTTCAAGGCTGCAATGACCTATGATTGTGTCACTGCACTCCAGCTTGGGTGACAGAGTAAGACCCTGTCTCAAAAAAAAAAAAAAAAAACATGGAACTGTATGCCTAAAGAGTGGATGTTACTGTATGTAAATTATATCTCAATAAATCTGACATTAAAAAATCTGACTTTCTTGGCCAGGCGCGGTGGCTCACGCCTGTAATCCCAGCACTTTGGGAGGCCGAGGAGGGCGGATCAGAGGTCAGGATATCAAGACCATCCTGGCTAACATGGTGAAACCCCACCTCTACTAAAAATACAAAAAATTGGCTGGGCGTGGTGGTGGGCACCTGTAGCCCCAGCTACTCAGGAGGCTGAGGCAGGAGAATGGTGTGAACACGGGAGGCGGAGCTTGCAGTGAGCAGAGATCGCGCCACTGCACTCCAGCCTGGGCGACAGAGCGAGACTCCGGCTTAAAAAAAAAAAAAAAACTGACTTTCTTGCATTGGAACATACATTTTCTAAATACTTACATAAAACCATCAAGAAGCTTAAATAAGTTATGGGTACCTTCACTTAAAAATGCAAAATCTGGGGCTGGGCACAGTGGCTCATGCCTGTAATTCCAGCACTTTGGGAGGCCAAGGCAGGCAGATCATGAGGTCAGGAGATCAAGACCATCCTGGCCAACATGGTGAAACCCCCGTTTCTACCAAAAATACAAAAATTAGCTGGGCGTGGTGGCACATGCCTATAATCCCAGCTACTCGAGAGGCTGAGGCAGGAGAATCGCTTAAACCAGGGAGTCAGAGGTTGCAGAGAGCCAAGATCGCGCCACTGCATTCCAGCCTGGTGATGGAGTGAGACTCCATCTCCAAAAATAATATAAAATAAAATAAAATAAAATAAAATAAAAATCTGGTTTCTATGACTATTGGGTACAAACTATTAAATAATTGAAGAAATTTACAACCAAATGAGAGGGGCTTTTTAAATATACTAGAATCATATTCATTGCCTCAGAGAACTGAGTTCTTTTCTTTTCCCCTCTTGCACTATTACTGACTCATGACATGGACTTAGGCAAATTATTTAGTCTCTAGGTTTGTATTCTAATCATATGTGTAGTAATGACTGTTAACTGCCATTACATGCACTTAAGATTCTCAGCTAAACATAAATCATCACATACTGCAATACTATTTGTTCTGCCTTTGGAGGGACTGCCTCATATTCCAGAGATATATTAGAATATTCTTTGAGTTGACATCTCCAGTGATCCAGCCATTAAATTAACATCTCCCTATTCCCCAGCTCTTCCATGATGGCCCTGATCTGATTTTCCTTAGGTTATTTAATCTTCCCTAATATCAACCAACTGCAGTTCCATGGTTCATAATATGGTATTTATGGCTAAATAATGAAAAGTTCCTGAATCAGACCTGATGTCTTATGGGTACTGCAAACTTAACAAGTCTGTACTAGACACTTGGATGGCTAATCCAATACCCACTCCCAATCCTCCTCTCTCTCCTATCTATCTTCACCATAAAGTTAAATACTCATTGGCCAGGCGCAGTGGCTCACGCTTGTAATCCCAGCACTTTGGGAGGCCGAGGCGGGCGGATCACGAGGTCAGGAGATCGAGACCACGGTGAAACCCCGTCTCTACTAAAAATACAAAAAATTAGCCGGGCGTGGTGGCGGGCGCCTGTAGTCCTAGGTACTCAGAGAGGCTGAGGCAGGAGAATGGCGTGAACCCGGGAGGCGGAGCTTGCAGTGAGCCGAGATTGCGCCACTGCACTCCAGCCTGGGCGACAGAGCGAGACTCCGTCTCAAAAAAAAAAAGTTAAATACTCACTTCTCCAATGCCCCTTGCAGTTACTGGTAACCATTCAACTAGTTACGGCCAACAAGATGTAAGCTAAAATCTGTAAGGGGCATCTAGGAAAGCTTTTCTTGATAAAGAGAACAGACCCAACCAGTATCTTTCCCTTTGCCCTTCTTCCTGCTTTGAATTTATGCCTCAAGGCAGCTTTGGATATGATGTCTGGAGTTGCAACCATGAGATAAACAACCTTATTATGAATAACAGAACAAACATGATATCATAGAGTGCTGCATCAGTCCTAAAAGAGTCTACCTTCAGACCTCTTATGATTTGAGATTTTAAAAAATTATTTGTAGCAGGCCAGGCACAGTGACTCATCCCTGTAATCCCAGCACTTTGGGAGGCTGAGGCGAGTGGCTCATGAGGTCAGGAGATCGAGACCATCCTGGCTAACACGGTGAAACCCTGTCTCTACTAAAAATACAAAAAATTAGCCAGGCGTGGTGGCGGGCGCCTGTAGTCCCAGCTACTTGGGAGGCTGAGGCAGGAGAATGGCGTGAACCTGGGAGGCAGAGCTTGCAGTGAGCCAAGATCTTGCCACTGCACTCCAGCCTGGGCAACAAAGCAAGACTCCATCTCAAAAAAAAAAAAAAAAAAAAAAAAAAAAAGAAAAGAAAATTGAACCATCCATGCTTTGAAAACATCAAATAATACTGTCATTTTAGAACCATCTACATTTAATTCCAAAATTCCATGACAAATATTCTTGTCAGGTAATATTAATACTATAGAGCAGCTTTGGATATGTGGAAGTTTGCCCTTGCAACTGACAGCCAAATATGTGTTAATATTAGCTTCCTATAATCAGTAAGCATGCTTATCCAGTGATTATATTTATCTTTATGCATGCTAAATCCTCCTCTCTCTCCTGGAGCTTATTCTAGGAAAGAAGAAAGATTCACCACTATAATACATATACATGAATTTTAGAGCTATACCCAAATATAGCCTAGTTAAATTACCATACTTAGAGAAGATTAATGAAATAACTATTAATTCCAAGTTTATTGTGTTTACCACCTGCCCCCCCACAAGCAAAGTATCCTGTGCACAAAGACAATAGATAACAGAATTTCAGAGCTACAGGAGACCTTAGTAATAATTCAGTCCAATAGTTCATTTTTACCTAAAAAAAAATTTTTTTCATACAGCTCTCTCAACAAGGATAAGAGACTCCTACAACATGCTTATTTATAAAGATGTTTAAACTGAAACCTAAGAAATCTGAGGCCTAAAGAAATCAGAAAACTTCTTCTAAGTCACATTCAGTCTATGGCAAAGCCATGGCTAAAAACTCTTGTCATCTGCTCCTGAATTTATCTCCAATCTTCAATTTGCTTTTTTAAGATAGCATAAAATCATAAAGCACTATTTGTATAGATTACTCAGCAGCCAATACAAATGAGTCAGAACTCAAGTTTGCCCACCAGGTCTTTATAGTTAAAAACTGAAGCAGTCAGCTTTTATCTAAGATTAACACAAAAGTCTCACCAGTTATGAGAGTAAGTGAGCATTTTAAAATTTTTAATTTTATTTTTTTGAGACAGGGTCTTGCTCTATTATCCAGGCTGGAGTGCAGTGGCTCAATCATGACTCACTATAGCCTCAATGTCCTGGGTTCAAGCAATCCTCCCACCTCAGCCTCCCGAGTACCTGGGATTACAGGTTCATGCCACCATGTTTGGCTAATTTTTGTATTTTTTGTATTTTTTTGTACAGACAGGGTTTCACTATGTTGCCCAGGCTGGTCTCGAACTCCTAGGCTCAAGCAATCTGCCCACCTTGGCCTCCCCAGTGAGTGAGCATTTTAATTCATGTTTTAAAAACCGGAAAAAAAGGAATAAGAAGGGCCAAGCATAGGCCTTGGCTAATAATCTAACAGAAGGCTACATTTTATTACTTTACAATTAACATACTGTAAAAATTCAGGCCACAGTCCTTTCACTCAGAAGTAACTCATTTTTTCTATGTCAGATAGCCAGACTTTAAAAAAAAAAAAAAAATCAGAGATCAAGATTTAAGTCAGTAGGCTTCCCACTCTGGAAGCAAATGGTGGTTTTTGAGCCATTGGAAGCACCAAGAAGCCTGGACAGTCACAGCCACACTCTCCTTCCCACTCATGGGCTTTGCAGCAATGACGGGGGAAGAGCATGGTTAGAAAAGTGGCACAGCAACCCCAGCCAAACTAAAAGTAGATAAATGGCACCAGAGAAGAATAATATTTTTCAAAAGAAGTTTATTACTTTTTAGAAGAGATTGTGCTTCCCATATGTCCATCCCTTCAGAGCTTAAATCCATGTACGTGGTTTAATTCCATTACTTCTATTTTTTTCTTTTTTTTTTTTTTTGAGACAGGGTCTTGCTCTCTCTCCCATGGGGCTGGAGTACAATGGTGCAATCACGGCTCAATGCAGCTGTGACTTCCCGTGCATAAGCGATCCTCCCATCTCAGCCTCCTGAGTAGCTGAAACTATAGGTGCACACCATGCTCAGTTAATTTTTTTTTTTTTTAATTGTAGAGGTGGGATTTCATTACGTTGCCAAGACTGGTCTTGAACTCCTGATCTCATGCAATCCTCCCAGCTTGCCTCCCAAAGTACTGGGATTACAGGCGTGAGCCACTGTGCCCAGCCTGATTTCAATTTCTTTATATATAAAATCATAATACCTATCCTTAGGGAATTATTATAAAGATTAAGTGAATTAACTTGTGAAAAGTAATTTTAAAAATTGTGAAAGCCATACAAATTTGAGGTATTACCATTATTACCTAATTCAGCAGAACTTGACATTTTCATGGATTTCGGACATTGACAGGGTACATGGTAAAGAGCAGGAGCTCAGTGTTTATTGAATGAATTAACAAAATAATTAGAACCTCCTTCCAAGCAGTATTATCGTATATACATAATGGGCTGAGTGCAGTGGCTCCTGTCTGTTAATCCCTGCACTTTGTAAGGCCAAGGACGGAGGACAGCTTGAGCCCAGAAGTTCGGGACCAGCCTGGGTAACATAGTAAGACCTCCCCACCCTCATCTCTACAAATTTTTTTTTTAATTAGCCAGGCACAGTGGTGCATACCTGTGGTCCTAGCTACTCAGGAGGCTGAGGTGCAAGGATCACTTGAGCCTGAGAGTTTGAGGTTGCAGTGAGCTGTGATCACGACACTACACTCCAGCCTGGGTGACAGATCAGGACCCTGTATCAAAAACAAAAGAAAAACCTCTGAGCCTTTCTGAAGCTGACCTATGCATGCAATAGAACTGCTGTGACAGTTAATGAGATAAAGCGCATAACGCAAGCCAAGACTCTAAAGAAACATGCTCCTCTCAGCACCTTCTTAAATATATGAGCCTGTCACATTAACATCATAAAGGCCAGAAAAAAGCTGAAAATTCAAGTTGTAGCAGCTTTGGTACCAACACACATCTACAAATCTTTAAAACGCCCCAGTGCTCTAATTTAATAATTAAGTTTTTATTTTCTGTTGGTGGAAATCCTGGAAGCAGAAGAAAGGTAAACAAACATTATCTTAGTAACAATGCAAAGAAGTACCTGGAATGAGGAGGAGAACATATACGTATGAACCATAATGGCTTCTTTAATAGGAAGCATCTCACTTTTCTTTTTTTTACTTTTACAGACAATCTTTGTCACCTAGGCTGAAATGTAGAGGCACAATCCCACAGCCTCGAATTCCTACAGCCTCAAATTCCTGGGCTCAAGGGATCCTCCCACCTCAGCCTCCCGTGTAGCTGGGACAACAGGCACACATCACCACACCTGGCTAATTTTTTAATATTTTCATAGAGACAGGGTCTCATTGTGTTACCCAGGATGGTAAGTAACCCTTAGTTAAAGTTAAAATAGGCCGGGCACAGTGGCTCACGCCTGTAATCCCAACTCTTCGGGAGGGAGTGGGTGGATCATCTGAGGTGGGTGGATCATCTGAGGTCAGGAGTTCAAGAACAGCCTGGCCAACATGGTGAAACCCCATCTCTACTAAAAATACAAAATTAGTCAGGCATGGTGGCACATGCCTATAATCCCAGCTACCTGGGAGGCTTAGGCAGGAGAATCACGTAAGTCTAGGAGGTGGAGGTTACAGTGAGTCGAGATTGCACCCTGCACTCCAGCCTGGGTGACAGAGCGAGACCATATCTCAAAATTAAATTAAATTAAATTAAATTAATATTAAGATAAAAAACAGGCCAGGCGCGGTGGCTCATGTCTGTAATACCAGCACTTTGGGAGGCTGAGGTGGGTGGATCACCTGAGGTCAGGAGTTCCAGACCAGCCTAGTCAACATGGTGAAACCCCGTCTCTACTAACTATACCAATATTAGCCAGGCGTGGTGGCAGGCACCTGTAATCCCAGCTACTCAGGAGGCTGAGGCAGGAGAATCACTTGAACCCTGGAGGTGGAGGTTGCAGTGAGCCAAGATCATGCCACTGCACTCCAGCCTGGGCGACAGAGTGAGACTCTGTCTCAAACATACATACATACGTACGTACATACATATAAAATATACGTTTATTAGAGTTGTATATATGTTGAAGCCACAACACAGTATACAAAAACTCTAAAATAAGACCAGGCGCAGTGGGTCACACCTGTAATCCTAGTACTTTGGAAGGCCGAGGTGGGCAGAACACTTGAGGTCAGGAGTTCAAAACCAGCCTGGCCAACATGGTGAAACTCCGTCTATATAGAAAAATACAAAATACAAAACAATTAGCCAGGCGTGGTGGTGCACACTTGTGATCCCAGCTACTTGGGAGGCTGAGGCAGGAGAATCACTTGAACCCGGGAGATAGAGGTTGCAGTGAGCCAAGATCACACCACTGCCCTCCAGCCTGGACAACAGAGCGAGACTCTGTCTCAAAAAAAATAAATAAAAATAAAAAATAAAAGGCTGGGTGTGGTGGCTCACGGCTGTAATCCCAGCACTTTGGGAGGCCGAGGCGGGTGGATCACGAGGTCAGGAGTTAAGACCAGACTGGCCAAGATGGTGAAATTCCATCTCTACTAAAAACTACAAAAAAATTAGCCGGGCATGGTGGCAGATGCCTGTAGTCCCAGCTACTTTGGAGGCTAAGGCAGGAGAATCACTTGAACCTGGGAGCAGAGGCTGCAGTGAGTCGAGATCATGCCACTGCACTCCAGCCTGGGTGACAGAGTGAGACTCTATCTCAAAAAAAAAAAAAAAAAAAAAAAAAAAAAAAAAAAAAAAAAACACTCTAAAATAATAGTATTTTCTCAGCTGGGCACAGTGGCTCACGCCAGTAATCCCAGTACTTTGGGATGCCAAGGCGGGTGGAACACAAGGTCAGGAGTTCCAGACCAGCCTGGCCAGCATGGTGAAACCCCATCTCTACTAAAAATACAAAAATTAGCCGGGCATGGTGGCACGCACCTGTACTCCCAGCTACTTGGGAGGCTGAGGCAGGAGAATCACTTGAACCCAGGAGGCAGAGGCTGCAGTGAGCCGAGATCATGCCACTGCTCTCCAGCCTCAGTGACGGAGTGAGACTCCATCTCAAAAAAAAAATAATAGGCTGGGCGCGGGGGCTCACACTTGTAATCCCAGCACTTTGGGAGGCCGAGGCAGGCGGATCACGAGGTCAGGAGATCGAGACCACGGTGAAACCCCGTCCCTACTAAAAATACAAAAAAAAAAAAAAATTAGCTGGGCATGGTGGCGGGCGCCTATAGTCCCAGCTACTCGGAGAGGCTGAGGCAGGAGAATGGCGTGAACCCAGGAGGCGGAGCTTGCAGTGAGCCGAGTTCACGCCACTGCACTCCAGCCTGGGTGACAGAGCGAGACTCCGTCTCAAAAAAAAAAAAAAAATAAGAAGAAGAAGAAGAAGAATAGTATTTATCATAGTACAGACTATTAGAATGAAAATTTTTTTCAAAGTATGTAAGTCAGAACATACAGAAAAGTGGGTGTGAAGATCTCATGATAGTGGACAATTATCAACCCACTGAGTAAGCATTTTCTGAAGAAACCTATCATAGGCAAAATACTGAGAATAAAACACATTCTATGTTTTCAAGAAGCCAATATAAAAGAGGACACACATGAAATCACCCCTTCCACTACCAATTTAACATGCAATATATGCCAAAAACAGAGGTAAGTGCTTTGCTTTATGTGTATAATTTCACTTAATCTCACAATAACCTTATAAAATGGGCACATTATTACTCCCATTTTACATATGAAGAAACTAAGGTCTTAATGATTAAAAAAAGACTTGCCACTGTCACTCTGCCATTAAATAGCAAAGATGTAAAGATCAAGCATGTAACCAACTACTATATTCTACTAATGAATAAATAATTACAACTTAGTATATTAAGCACTATTATAGAAATACATACAAAATATACAAAGGAAAAAAATAACACAGGCTGGGCAAGGTGGCTCATGCCTGTAATCCCCAGCACTTTGGGGCCGAGGAGGGTGGATCACCTGAGGTTGGGAGTTCGAGACCAGCCTGACCAACATGGAGAAATCCCATCTCTACAAAAATACAGAATTGGTGGTGGTGCACGCCCACCACCAGTAATCCCAGCTACTCAGGAGGCTGTGGCAGGAGAATCGCTTGAACCCGGGAAGGGGAGGTTGTGGTGAGCCAAGATCGTGCCATTGCACTCCAGCCAGGGCAACAAGAGTGAAATTCCATCTCAAAAAGAAAAATAAAGGCTGGGTGCAGTGGTTCACACCTATAATCCCAGCACTTTGGGAGGCCAAGGCGAGTGGAATCACAAAGTCAAGAGATCGAGACCATCCTAGCCAACATGGTAAAAACCCATCTCTACTAAAAATACAAAAATCAGCTAGGCCTGGTGGTGCACGCCTGTAGTCCCAGCTGCTTGGGAAGCTGAGGCAGGAGAATCGCTTGAACCCGGGAGGCGGAGGTTGCAGTGAGCTGAGATCACACCACTGCGCTCCAGCCTGGCGACAGAGCGAGACTCTGTCTCAAAAATAAATAAATAAATAAATAAATTAATTAATTAAATACAGACACAAAGGAGTGCTCAACTTTGAAGTGGGGGCGGTAGGGTGGAGTCAGTCAGGAAAGGTTTCACATAGGACACTTTGATCATTAAAAGACAAGTAGAAGAGTCCCAGGCAGATAACCTAGAAATAAGCCTGCCTGGCTGGTGTTACAGCACAGAGGCAAAGACTTAGAGGCAAGGGGAAAAAGAAACATTCAGAGAAATGAAAGTAGCTAGGAAAGGCTACAGTGTAGGATTCAAGGTAATAGATAATCAGGGAGTTACTGTTGAAAGGTTGTTGATAGTCAGTTAAGGGTTGTAAGACATCATGAAAGGTAGTCTTGGCTGTTAGGGATTATTCCTCCTTAAAGAGCTACCAAGATAAGTACACAAAGGAAAGAAGTACCCTAAAACCTATAAAAGACTTTTTCCTTAAAGCAGAGCTTAAGATCACGACCAAAATACAGATTGCAAACTTCAGAGGATAATGAATAAGGGTCTATTTTTGAAGAACTTAAAGAAAGGACACAACGTATATCTCACTCATGTATCAAACACATCACAACCTTGTGACCAGGACGTTGGTATAAGGTGTTTGCTAAGGGGGCACCACCCTCAAGTAATAACACATACTCTAGTAAAGGCATTTTCTGTGTATTCCAAAGACAGCTGCTCAGGTTATCCCAAATTTGGCCCTAGCTTTAATCTATAAATCCACGTAAAACAAACAAACCAACTAACAACAGAAGGCACATAGGAAATCTTTTTCACTTCCGCCTGTTTTTCTTTTCTTTCCTTTTTTTTTTTTTTTTTTTTCCTTGAGATGGGGTCTCATTATGTTGCCCAAGCTGGACTCAAACATCAAACTCCTGGGTTCAAATGATTCTCCCACCTCAGCCTCCTGAGCCAAGTAGCTGGGTCTATAGGTATATGCCACCATGCCTGGCTTTGTTTCCTTTTTTAAATTCAAGTTTATGTTGAAGAGTAAAGAATGATTAAATGGTATTGCGATATTTACATTTGAAATGGTTAATAAAACAACCTTAAATACATACACTCAAAAGTACTGGGCATGAAATTAAAATTATAGAAGTTGTTTCTCTCCAAAGTGTCCCAGAATATTACCCTAAGCTTTGGTCCAATTAATAGATTTTTTTTTCATTGCTTTAAGGCAATTTTATATTTATTGGGATTTTTTTAATTAGCACATTAAATTTTTAAAATTTAATTTTTTTTAATTAACAGAAATTGGACACTTTGGGAGGCCAAGGTGGAAGGAATGCTTGAGGCCAGGAGTTCAAAACCACCCTGGGCAACACAGCAAGAACCTGTCTCTACAGAATAAATTTCTCTTTTTTTGAGACAGTCTCGCTCTGTGGCCCAGGCTGGAGTGCCATGGTGCAATCTCGGCTCACTGCAACCTCTGCCTCCCAGGTTCAAGCGATTCTCCTGCCTCAGTCTCCCTAGGAACTGGGATTACAAGTGCACCACCATGCCCGACTAATTTTTGTATTTTTAGTAGGGATGAGGTTTCACCATGTTGGCCGGGCTAGTCTGGAACTCCTGACCTCAGGTGATCCGCCCACCTCAGCCTCCCAAAGTGCTGGGATTACAGGCGTGACCCACTGTGCCCGGTCTACAAAATATATTTCTTAAAAATTAGCCAGGCAGGGTGGCACATGCCTGTAGTTCCAGCTACTTGGGAGGCTGAGGTGGGAGGATCCCTAGAGCCCAGGAGTTCCAAGCTGATCACACCACTGCACTCCAGCCTGGGCAACAGAGTAAGAGCCTGTCTCTAAAAACATAATATGGCCGGGTGCGGTGGATCACATCTGTAATCCTAGCACTTTGGGAGGCCGAGTCAGGTGGATTGCCTGATATCAGGAGTTTGAGACCAGCCTGGGCAACATGGTGAAACCCTGTCTCTATTAAAATACAAAAACTTAGCCAGGCATGGTGGCATGCGCCTATAATCCCCCAGCTACTTGGGAGGCTGAGACAGGAGAATCGTTTGAACCTGGGAGGCGTAGGTTGCAGTGAGCCAAGATTGCGCCACTGCACTCCAGCCTGGGCAACAGAGCGATACTCCATCTCAAAAAACCAAAACCAAAACCAAACAAAACAAAAAACCGTAATACATTTTTTTACATTTCTCTACTAAAAATACGAAGTTAGCCAGGCGTGGTGGTATGCACCTGTAATCCAACTACTTGGGAGGCTGAGGCAGAAGAATTGCTTGAAACCAGGAGGCGGAGGTGGCAGTGAGCCGAGACTGCGCCATTGCACTCCAGCCTGGGCAACAAAAGCAAAACTCCGTCTTAAAAAAAAAAAATTAAATTAAATAACAAAAATCAGAATGTCAGAATGTCAAACTTACCAAAATGAAGAAATTACAATAATGGGGATCTCTAAGATTGTGCCATGTCTACACTACTTTGCTAAACTTTTAGCATTTTGAATGGGAACTTTGTGAGTACACTACAAGATCTATATAGTTTAAACATCTTGGGGTGGGGGACTCATTCTGTTATGTAAGAAAAAGATGTCTTTGTACTGTATCTCTCCTTCTAAATTAGATATAAGTTTAAACGCAGCATGAAGAATTAAGAAGCAAATTTCCTCTTTTTGTTTTTTGAGACGGAGTCTCGCTCTGTCGCCCAGGCTGGAGTGCAGTGGCGCGATCTCGGCTCACTGCAAGCTCCGCCTCCCGGGTTCACGCCATTCTCCTGCCTCAGCCTCCCGAGTAGCTGGGACTACAGGTGCCCGCCACTGCGCCTGGCTAATTTTTTTGTATTTTTAGTAGAGACGGGGTTTCACCGTGTTAGCCAGGATGGTCTCGATCTCCTGACCTCATGATCTGCCCGCCTCGGCCTCCCAAAGTGCTGGGATTATAGGCGTGAGCCACCGCGCCCAGCTAAGGAGCAAATTTCCTAAGTCATTCAACAAAAACATATCTTGAGCAAAATCATGTGCATTAAAGTAGACTAAAAACATATTAAATATAGCTATTAAAATATGAGCTACTGTGATAGCTACAAAAACTGTTTAAAATATTTCCACCAATGGCCAGATTTCAAACAAGCATCTCTGCAACACTGACTAATACGTAGGGGATGTTCATTCAATGTCTGCTGAATTAAATACTGGTTGAATTACCATAAAGCAGAGTATTTCAAAATAACAAATTTAATCTGATGTAAAACTTTTAAAATACAGAGAGATGCAATGATATAACACTTCTAGACAGAATTAAACATACCAAGCTTATAGTAAAAGGCATGTATACACACAGATAATAATGGAATTGGTAGAAGCAATAATACAGCAATGATAGTTCAGGCTAATTTCAATAATATCTTCCCAAACAGCATGGGAAAGAGAACCTAAAAGTTGATATAAAACATTCAAAAATTTGGCCAGGCGTGGTGACTCACACCTGTAATCCTAGCACTTTGGGAGGCTGAGGCAGGCAGATCACGAGGTCAGGAGATCGAGACCATCCTGGCTAACACAGTGAAACCTGGTCTCTACTAAAAATACAAAAAAATTAGCTGGGTGTGGTGGCAGGCACCTGTAGTCCCGGCTACTCAGGTGACTGAGGCAGGAGAATGGCCTGAACCTGGGAGGCGGAGCTTGCAGTGAGCCAAGATCGCACCACTGTACTCCAGCCTGGGCGACAGAGTGAGACTCCATCTCAAACACCATCTCAAACACACACACACACACACACACACACACACACACACACACACAAATTCAAAAATTCATCTAGTTTCTCAATCACCTCTTTGTTCATACAACTAACAAATATTTGAATAAGGTACTATGCTAGGTATAGAAGGAAATATGTGTATTTCTGGTTCTTGTACTTCAGATGTGTTTTTTTTTTTTTTCTTTTTTGTATTTTTAGTAGAGACTGGGTTTCACTGTGTTAGCTAGGATTATCTCAATCTCTTGACCTCATGATCTGCCTGCCTCGGCCTCCCAAAATGCTGGGATTACAGGCGTGAGCCACCGTGCCCGGCCTAGATGTTTTTTACCAAGTAAAATAAGCAAGGTTTTATCAAAATATTTGTTTTATTCTTCACTGTTTTAAAGATCTTTTCTTTTTTAATTCTGTGCCTCTGGCAAATATAGAATCTGTCTCTGAACCTCTTCTACAGTAGAATGGATAAATTGTGAAAAATTCAAAATATGCAGTATAACAATGAGAATAAATAAACTACAGGTATACACAGCAAATGGTTTAAGCTCATAAAAGTAAGCTAAGGAAAAGAAGCCAGACACAAAAGAGTACATACTATATCTTTTTCTTTCTTTTTTTTTTTTTTTTTTTTTTGAGACGAAGTTTCACTCTTGTTGCCCAGGCTGGAGTGCAGTGGTGCAATCTCGGTTCACTGCCACCTCTGCCTCCTGGTTTCCAGAGATTCTCCTGCCTCAGCCTCCCGAGTAGCTGGGATTACAGGCATGCACCATCATGCCCGGCTAGTTTTGTACTTTTAGTAGAGACGGGGTTTCTCCATGTTGGTCAGGCTGGTCTCGAACTCCCGACGTCAGGTGATCCGCCCACCTCGGCCTCCCAAAGTGTTGGGATTACAGGCGTGAGCCACCGTGCCTGGCTTCTTTTTTTTTTTTTGAGACAGAGTCTCACTGTGTCACCCAGACTGGAGTGCAGTGGTGCAATCTCGGCTCACTGCAACCTCTGCCTCCCAGGTTCAAACAATTCTCCCATCTCAGCCTCCCCAGTAGCTGGGATTACTGGCATGCACCATTACGCCTGGCTAATTTTTGCATTTTTAGTTGAGATGGGGTTTCACCATGTTGGCCAGGCTGGTCTCGAACTTCTGACCTCAGGTGATCCGCCTGCCTCAGCCTCCCAAAGTGCTAGGATTACAGGCATAAGCCACCACACCCGTCCTATTTTTTTCATTTTTACATGAAGTTCAAAAACAGGGAAAACTAAGCTACAGTATTAGAGGCTACCCTTGGATGGGAGGTGAAGTGTCTGAAAATGTGCATGAGTAGGATTTTAGGTTTTGATAATGTTTCCTGATCTGGGCACTGCTAACAAAAAGTATGCTCGGCCTGTGAAAATTCATCCAGCTGTACGTTTTTATGATTTGTGCACTTTTCTGAAGGTATGTAATAAATCAAAAATTATTTTTAAAATATGCATTTAAACTGAATCTCGACAATGGCCGTTTTCTTATTTTCTTATCTACTTTATAGTTAGTCAACATAAAATGTAAGATAAAATCAAATTTTGATTTTGAAAAATCTATACTTTGACCGGGGCGGTGGCTCACGCCTGTAATCCCGGCACTTTGGGAGGCCGAGGCAGGCGGATCACCCGAGGTCAGGAGTTTGAAACCAGCCTGGCCAACATATAGTGAAACCCCACTCTACTGAAAAAATACAAAAATTAGCTGGGCATGGTGGCACACGCCTATAGTCCAAGCTACTCGGGAAGCCGAGGCAGGAGAATCACTTGAACCCGTGAGGTGGACGTTGCAGTGAGCCGATATCGCGCCACTGCATTCCAGCCTGAACAACACAGCAAGACACCGTCTCACAAAAAAAAAAAAAAAAAAAAAAAGAAGAGAAAAGGAAAAGAAAATCTATACTTTAAAGCCTCTAAGAATTCCTTTCATATTTTGAAAGAATAAAAATGCAAGGCCGGGCTCAGTGTGGCTCATGCCTGTAATCCCAGCACTTTGGGAGGCCGAGGCGGGTGGATCACCTGAGATCAGGAGTTCAAGCCCAGCCTGGCCAACATGGTGAAACCCCATCTCTATTAAAAATACAAAAAATTAGTTGGGCATGGTGGCGGGCGCCTGTAGTCCCAGCTACTAGGGATGCTGAGGCAGGAGAATCACTTGAACCTGGGAGGTGGAGGTTGCAGTAAGCCGAGATCGCGCCACTGCACTCCAGGATGGGCAACAAGAGTAAAACTCCGTCTCAAAAAAAATAAGTAAATAAAAATAAAAATGCAGCCAACTCCTCATTAACAAAGGCTTACAGAAGATATATATATATTTTTTCTTTCTGAGATGGAGTTTTGCTCTTGTTGCCCAGGCTGGAGTGCAATGGAGTGATCTTGGCTCACCGCAACCTCCACCTTCCAGGTTCAAGCAATTCTCCTGTCTCAGCTTCCCGAGTAGCTGGGATTACAGGCATGCGCCATCACGCCCGGCTAATTTTGTGTGTTTAGTAGAGACAGGGTTTCTCCATGTTGGTCAGGCTGGTCTCGAACTCCCGACCTCAGGTGATCCACCCGCTTCGGCCTCCCAAAGTGCTGGGATTACAGGCGTGAGCCACCGTGCCTGGCCGCGAAGATATTTTCTCGTAGGGAAATTAGAGACTAATTACCCACATCTTGATCAAATAGTATATCTACTGGAGAGAAGAGTAATAATGATCGCCAAACAAAAAGCTAAAAGGTATAAGCAGGCAGGAATAGTGGCTCATGCCTGTAATTCCAGCTCCTTGGGAGGCTGAGGTGGAAGGATCGCTTGAGCCCAGGAGTTGGAGACCACCCTGGGCAACATAGTGAGAACCCTGTCTCTACTAAAAAAAATTTTTTTAATTAGCCAAGTGGTGGCACGCTCCTGTAATCCTTGTTTCTTGGGAGGCTAAGGCGGGAAGACCTCCTGAGCCCAGGAGTTAGAGGATGCTGTGAGCTATGATCGCACCACTGCACTCCAGCCAGGGTAACAGAGCAAGGCCCGGTCTTGCCTTTAACAACAACAACAAAAAAAGTGGGAGCAAAGAGTTCCTACATTCCCATCACTTCCTAACAAGCACATAGCTGAATACTGGACCTCAATGGAAAGGATTTC